>NC_136685.1:10588292-10962698 GCF_903797595.1 Erithacus rubecula | reverse complement strand
CTTCCTTCCCTCTTCTCTCCTCCTTCCTTCCTTCCTTCTTCCTCCTCCTTCCTTCCTTCCTTCCTTCCTTCCTTCCTTCCTTCCTTCCTTCCTTCCTCTCCCA
The DNA here is from genome assembly GCF_903797595.1 of Erithacus rubecula. NCBI lineage: Eukaryota > Metazoa > Chordata > Aves > Passeriformes > Muscicapidae > Erithacus > Erithacus rubecula. The sequence goes on along the minus strand of NC_136685.1, from coordinate 10,962,595 downwards.
TCCCATCCCCCCATTCCTGGTTACCACTACTTGGAGCTCTTTTGAGGTTTCCATCTGCACTGGCAGGCAGTCTCCTGCAGACAGAACCCTTTCAGCCATTTTTTTCTTACAGCTTTTATTTTCATGCTGTTATCACTACATCACCCTGCAAAACAACTTTTCTTCCAAGTTTCTCATTCCTTCAGGTCTCCACCAGATACACATTGGCATGAACTGCTATTTACTTAGAAACTGATTTTCCTAATGCTGTGAAAAAGTTCTGGAGTCAGATAAAAAAGGATGAACATACAATGTAGGCCAGGTGGTGGGTTCATGGATTGTACTAAACAAGAATCAGTGGAATCTACTTGAAATAAATTGGTAGAAAAAATGAGTGCCTTTTCTTATCTCTCCTGAAAGACTTGATTTTATTTCTCATCTGGACATGTTTGAAATCAAATTTAGAGTAATTGACCGACAAAGATGATAAGGATTGAGCTGCATCTCAGAGAAAATCTACATTACTAATGTTTAAAAGAGAAAATTTTAACATCTGAAAATTTTCTACACGTAGAGGTTGCCTGGTGCTCCCTTCTCTGTGTTGGTCCCAGCATATGTCTGGAGGATTTGGCCAGATGTCCTGTCAATGGCATTTACTGACTACAGAAGATTTTGTCTTGTTACCTGCACAATCCCAGTCTGTGTAATCTTACTTAATATAAACAAATTAAGAAGAAAGACACTGAGATATCAAGAGTTGAACCCATTTCTCTAAGGTCCAATGCTTTAATAACAAGGTTGTCCTTCCTCCCTGACATGCTGACTGCCTTGTCAGCATGTTCAGATTGCAACATTAATTTTTTATGTGAAAAATTTCAGAACTTTCTCAGGAAGCATTTGTGATCAAAAATATTCATTTGCAGAGTAAGTATTTAGGGTTGGTGGGTTGGGTTTTTTGTGGTCCAAAGTTAATCTGGAGAAGGATGTGGAGACTAAGTCACATGAGGAGCAGTTGAGGGATTTGAGGCTGGGGTCGTTTAGTTTGGAGAAAAGGAGGCTCAGGGGTGCCCTGATTGCTCTCTACAACTACTGAAAGGCTTCAATCAAGGGAAGTCAACCTCTTCTCCCAGGAAACAAAGAAACACCAAAAAAGCCCCAAACAAACAAACAAAACGCCCAAACCAACCAACCAACCAACCAACAACACCAAAGAACCCAAACACATAATATTTGAACTGAAAAACTAAAATTAAAATAATATCTTGTTAGTTAGATGACAAGAGGTTTAGTTTTCAACTAGACAGCATTTAGGTTTTGCAAAAGTCTCAATATTTCAGCTTTTTTATTAAAACAGAAAGCTCTGGATTCTAATCTGGTTCTTCTAAACTGCAGCTTGGACAACTGTTCACATGTCCTACTGTTTGTCAGTTCTCAAGGTTTGACCAGACATGAAAATAATCAGACAGGAGAGAGCTCCCAAACTCTGACATATAAAAGAGGAGTTACAATTGAGGAAATCAAAGTGTAGTACCTAGAGTTTGAATTCTAATTGTCTAAACCATTCACCAATTGAGTTATGTTTTGATAGCTAAGTGCAGCATATCTTGAATTAAAAATGGCATGAACACAGGGTACACTAAATATAAAATGTCTATTGCAATTGACATAAGAACAGCAGAGATAACTATGATGCCCAAAGACAACCAAACAGAGTATTTGAAGAATTAAAATAAACTGGAAGCCTGTGTGCTCATGTAAACTAGGCATGTAACAGTCAACAATTTTTAATTCTGCATTTTTTTGTCTTCTGCTTTCATATCCTAATGTTTAAATATACTGAGAAAAATGGATGTGTATTAAGCTATAGGCTGGCTGGGGTGGTTTTTTTTCAGTCCTGGAGAACAAAAAAGTCCTTTTGTATGGAGGACATCCTCACAATTTTTCTGGTGGTTCACATTTTCTAACCCGATCTCAGTGTTCAACAGTCAGGTCTAGATGGGGAGACTCCTTTGTGAGCTGCATGTTATCCCATTATATATTCTTTTTGAACAAATATTACAAAGTGCAGCTCCTTGTCAGTTGCTGTCCTCTTTTGTAATCCACTTCTCTCAGGGAGCATTAGCAGGGACAGCTCAGGCACATATCACTGTTCATATGATCAGTGATCAATGATCATACCATGATCATACCATGAGTACACATGTCAATTCCAGCACCAGCCTGCACTCTCTACCTGTGGAGCTGCTTTCTGCCATTGTCTGGCTGAAGATAACAGTGTGCACCATTTTCATTGGCCCCTGGCCAGGAGAGGATCACAGAGTCATAGAATTGTTAAGGTAGGAAAACACCTCCAGGATGATCCAGTCCAGCCAGTGTAGATAAGACACTGACCTGTGACTCATCAGGTCAGAAAAGCAGGGTGTCTGATCTGTGAAACGTGTCCTGTGCTTTATTTAGTATTATGGTTTTGGATAAATCAGTGCTTTTGGGGTTGTTAGGTTGTGTGGCTTTGTGCTGACCCAGAAGTCGATCAGGAAGCAGACAGTGACTCAGACATTGTCTCATCAGCATCCTCCTGGCTCTAAGGAACACTCCCTACAGGAGAACCTCCATTCCCAGCAGCACTGCTTCCCATGCAGAGGGAAAAATGTGAAGATAAGGTCTGCAGAAATCATGTTTCCCCAATACATATTGTAGGTACTATATTAAATTTGTTCAGGGGATGTATTTCTGCATTTACCTGGTAAATTAAGCCCCAAGATATTTTCATTCCCTTCCTTCTATTAAAATCATTGGTAGTTACTCTGGTACTTGCCTCTTATGATGTCATCATTTGTGCCTCACACTCTGTGAGGCTAAAAGGTTTAAGAAACTGAAATCTGTGTTAAAATTATGGGATTTATTCCTTCTACTTGGCAGATCCATAAATTAATGTCTTTCCATCCCCTCCTGGAACCTCTTACCCCAAATGAGTTAAATATGGTATTTAGAATTGGTTTAATTGCCATTAAAAATGAGAGGAAAAGGGTGAGGGTATGGCTCATGTTGAAATTTTTTTGAGTGCATTTAGACTGAATTTCTATTCTATTTTTACTCAGCCATTTTCCTTTTTTTTTTTTTTTTCTGCTTCAGCTTCTTATAATTATAAGACTTTTTGCTAGGCATAAATAAGTGCTCTTGGTACACATGGGAACAGCTCTGTGTGAGAATAACTGACATTCAAGGATTTTACTGGTTTTTTATACTAATTCAAAAGCAAATTGCCATCCAGTTTAGCACGACTAAACACCAACCCTAAGGTCTGACTGCAGTGGATTAACAAAACTGTTTTTAACCAGACCTCAGCCACACCTTTATTCCATTTATCCTGTGTAACCACACAATCAAGTCTCATTTTTTCAGCATTTTTGCTTACTTGAGCACTGAAATGAACTTTAGAAACTACACTAACAGAACACTGTCTAGCCAGGCCTGTTCCATTTTGTTCTTTCTTATTGAATTGAGCCTCAAAACTGACAGTTGCATAAGAATACGTGACTAGACTGTCACAGAGACAAAGCCTGTTTGGTATGCATCTCACATCTTCCCCAGGCTTTCTATCATTTTGTGCTGACAGTATGAATGGATACAGAGATTTACTGACTGACACTGCAAAGTTGCCATTGTCAAGAGAGGCAGACACCCTAATGATGTGCAGCATTACAGAACCTAAAAGGGAGAAGGGAGGAAGAAAGAGAAGCATTGTTTCCATGGCTACACAATACTACTACTTCCACACCTCTTCTCACAGCCTTGCCATCTGTGTCCATTCTGCAGATAGCAGTTATGTCTCATTAAAATATTTAATGACTCCCAAGTTGTTAATTAGTGAAGGTTCAAATAGGATATTGCCTTGCTGTAAACATTACTCATATAGTAATCTTGAAAAATATTATATAGAGAAAATTATATCCCTATGTTTCTAATTTAACCCCATGTATATCAAGACAACTTGGAGTCTACTGCAACACAAGTTCTTGGTGGTGAGTTGCCTGTTCCATCCTTGCAGTTTGTGTTGGTATTTGCAGCAGGGCACTTAACCACAGAGGTTCTTTTATTTTTAATCATTTGGTAGTAATATCACTGACATCTGAAATACAGAAATAACAAGATAAAAGTAATTATCTGATCAAGTCTCAGGTATTGGAACAAATCATAATCTTCGTTTTGAGGTATTACATGACCCCCAATATCAATAGTTGCCACTGTCCATTCTTATTCAATGGGGAAAGGTAGGCAACTTCCAGAGATACAGATATTTGCTCTTCAAGAGACCCTCTGCTTTCAAGAAGATCTTGTGCATGCTAAATAACCTTCTAGAGCTGAGTACACAATGCTGAGTGGTAGGATAAAGCTGGTAAATAAATTGGTCTGACTTAGAAATGTACCCTCCAAAATTCTTCAGTAATCTCCTTCACACCACTCAGAGTCACCACTGGATTTCCTGCAGTAATGGAAGCAGCACAGGAACAATTAGAGCATCTGCACACCTGACAATTGATACTACAAAACAGGATTAAAGCAGATGGGAAGCTACAAACATGGGGGATATTCAAATAAAGCATCTTCACATTTTGAAGGTGCAAGTGACTCATTTAGACACTGCATTCTGTGAAGTTCTTTACTGAGAAGTCCTTTTACATGACTCAAAAGATTTGGATGTGTTTAGCAGTATCTTCTGCATTATACTGTATTTGTTTAGTCACAGTCCACCAGAGGCAACAACATTCATTCCTCTAACCTCAGTAGGTTCAGAGAGGATATAAGTAATTGTTGTTAATAAAAGAGTATAGGTGGAGTTAAATCATTTGCAGTGTGCATAGACTCTCCTTCTTATTAAACTGCTTTATTGTTTCCAGAAATTAAAAGGCATAAGAAATTTTGTACATAAAACATACAAAGCAGCTTTAAGCTGAAAATATCAAGATGTAAAATAACTGAAAATACTTGAAAAAGGTCTCCTAGAAATTATGCATACATTTACAGCACAATTTCCTTTAACACCACAGGGAAATTTTCCTGTGATAAGAGCCAGAGACCTGCAGTTTTGCTACAAGATATGATTAATTTTTAATGAAGGTATTTGTGGCACAGAAATACAAGTGTCCCAAGAGCTGCAGACAGAAGGCTCACTATTCATTTGTCTGCTGAGCACAATGAAGTTTTTCAAGCCTGTTTCTGCAGCTCTTACTTGGTACTGTGTAGGACTTCAGCTCAAGTGAATCATCTCTGCATACTGTGAATCATCCTCTGTGAGAGCTGCAGAAGAGATTCTTAGTTGTTCACTCCCTTTGTTGAGAAAGACATTAATAATCACCAATAGATGTCCAAAAAGAACATCATGTACCCCAAGCCTCCTCAGGGTTTTCTTTGGCACTACACAATTTTTTGGGTTTGCTTGCCCTGGCTTTGGCTGTGGGAGGGATACAAGGGTGGTTTCTGTGAGGAGCTGCCAGAAAGTTCCTGCATGTCTGGGAAAGCCAGTGCTAGCCACCTCTGCAGACACACATGCCCCTGGGCAAGGGGTCCAGTTAGAAATCGTGGTGATGTCTCTGTGATAACATACTGAAGAAGGAGAAGAAAAGTTATTGCACTGTTGTAACTGTGGTGAGAGAAGAGTGGGGTGAGAACATGTGAGGGAGCAACTCTGCAGACACCAAGGTCAGTGGAGAAGGAGGGACAGGAGATGGACTGGGTGCCAAAGGAGAGATTCCCTTGCTGCCTGTGGTGATGACCATGGGGAAGGAACTGTCCCCCTGCAGCCTAAGGGGGTCTCTGCTCCACAGGGGATCAGAGATCCATCCACCTGTGGAGGAGCCCCAGGCTGAGGAGAGAGGGGCCCTGCTCCCACACTGGAGCAATGTGTCCCTGAAGAACTGCACCCCAAGGAAAAGTGACACATGCTGCAGCCATTTGATGAGAGCTGCTGTCCATGGAATGGACTGATGCTTCCGACTTCCACTGCCAAAAGCTCGTGGAAAAATCCAACCTTGATTTTCCCCAGGCTGTTGGCTTTCTCAGCTCCAGCTCAGACCTTTCCCAGGCTGGGGATTTTTCTCAGACACAAAATAAGAGAAGAAAAAACAACACAGATAAACCCCTGGTGTTGACCACCGAGCTGTGTGAGTGACTCGTGATGTTTTGCAGAGAGCATGTTTTCAAAGAGCTGCTGCCTTCTCAGACCAATGAATCTTCTCTACTTTGTTTTGCATGATCTATCTTATATAAATGCCATGGTTTTTCAATAAACCTCTTCTGCTGCTTTTTCCATTAAGCCTGTGTTGCTGCATTTTTCACCGTTCCTAATCAGACAGTGACAGACTGTGTGGAACTGTCTCCTGTGGGAGGGAGCCCAGGTGAGCAGGGGCAGGACTCCTCTCTCTGAGCAGCAGGAGAAAGAGTGGGTGATGGACTGACCACAGCCTCCATTCCCTGTCTCCTTGCCCTGCTGGGGTGGGAGGCAGAGCTGGGAAGGAGGCAGGGATGGGGGAAAGTGGGGTTTCTTAAGGTGGTATTTTTTAAGGTTTTATTTTACTTCTCATTACCCTGCTTTGATTTTGTTCATTATCAATTCAATATCTGTAATTAGAGCCTCTTTTGGCTGTGACAGTATTTGTTGAGTGATCTCTCCCTGTCCTTATTTCAACCCATGAACCCTTCATCATATTTTCTCTCCCCTGTCCAGATCTGGAGGTGAGTGATAAAGAGCCTTTGGTGGATACCTGGCATCCAGCCATGGTCACCCCCCCTTCAACATATTCAACAAAATCTGTCTGTATTTCCAGGTTAAATGGTGGTGAGTGAGATAAGTAAAGAAGTTCAGCAGCCATAAATTAAGGGTTAAAAATAGTAAACAACAATGTTGAATTGTTAAAAGTAATTTTTAAGAGGTGTCCCCTCTGTTAAAATGTTAAACTACTTGCTGTTCTTGATGTGCATGTTCTGTATACCCCGGTTCACCCTCTGTTTGTACTCCCCCATTAACCCCCATCCTGGTTCAATCACTTCCTACTTCCGCCCTGTCCCCTCACCTCACTTCCGGCCGCCTGCTGCTGCTCCCTGTCAATCAAAAGACGCTTCCCCATATGCAAAGTCTCCAAAACTCCCAAGAAACACCTCTTCAGTGGAAGTCCAAACCAGAAAAAACGCCTCAAGAATAGCAAAGCAATACCTAATACATAAGCACAACTGATACCAGACAGCTAGAAAAATTGCAACCTGCTAGAAGAAGTCCTTATCTGACTGGCCATTACCTCAGAAGTAGTGCAACAAGATGACAACTCTAGACCAACCAAGCCAAAGGAGTTTTTTGTGTGTGTGAAGATTGTAATGCTCTGTACTGCCTATAGATGGGGCAGCACAAGGATCTTCTATGCTTGTCTGAGACTGGTTCTACTGCAGCAGCAGGTGATGGCCTTCCTGCAACTTCCCACTTAATAAGAAGGGCTGTGTTTTAATAAAGGCCTTGGCCCTGATTATTTATAACAATTTTGGGGGCTCTTCCAATGGGGGAACACCACCCAGAAAAGGCCCTGTGGGACAGCTGGCCATCCCGGGACCCGGAGCAGCGCGGGACCTGAGGGACGCGGAGAGAGCTGGTAAGGAGACCAGCAACGGGCACGGGAGGTGAGTGAGTGTGTGAGTGAATGAGACAGGGGCTGGCAGCTCGGGCCCCCGAAGCGAGTGTGGGCCCCTGAGTATTGTGGTTGTGGACTCCAGCGAGGGGGCTGACCGGGAAAAGGGGGAAGCGAGTGAGGCCTACTAAGGCCTAAGGAGTGGAAGAGGCGCCTCCTGGGGAGGTAAAGTGAGACCCCCTGTTATTTCAAAGCACAAATATGGATAGGCTGGGGCAGCGTGCCCTGCTGGGACCTAACCCATACAAATAGGGATTGGCCGGGGCAGTGTGCCCTGCTAGGACATAAAACCCGTAACATTGGGATAGGCCGGGATGACGTGCCCTGCTGGGACCTAACCCATACAAATAGGGATAGGCTGGGGCAGCATGCCCTGTTAAGACCTAACCCAAATATTGTAGTGGTGTATTTTAAAGGGGTTCAGTTGTCTAGTGGTACTCAGTTCAAACTATCTTCTAGTGTTAATTTAGAAAATTGTAATTATAATTTAAAAGAGGTTGAAGGTAGCTTAGAGTTGGTTCAAAGGTTGTGTTGCCTGTCAGTAGTTTTTCAGTTTGGGTAGAAGCAAGTTAAAGTTAGCTAAAGGCCTAGTAAAAAGAGCAACCATGGAAAAGTGTCTAAGTAAAGGGAGGGAGAGCTAAGGAGAGACGTAACAACATACCCCTTGATAGCCCATTAGGGCAGTTATTGCAAAAGTAGGAATGTAATGATGGCGCCAAAGAATTAAAATATGATAGACTTCTGTGTAGAGATCTGGCCCACTCAATCCTCCAGAAAGATAGCCAAGATGGGGAACCAGGGATCCCTGGATGTGTACTCAACTAACCCAGTATTTGAGAGCCCAAGAGAATCCCAATATAGAACAGCTCCAATTTGCAGTGTGCTGGGAAAGGCAGGGACTAGGGGGTGAGAAAGTTAAGATCTGTAAGCTTCGGAAAAAAGGAGATAAAGATGAGGGGAGAGAAAGGGAAGAGAATAATAAACGTGGTTGGGACCCTCTAGACCATCTGCCTCCTCCTTCTCCTGCATACCCACTAGCCACCCCTTCCCATACATCACCAATTCCCCTTCCGATTTCCCCAGATCCCCCTGTAATGCCTACGCCTACAACACCCGCCATCCCTACACCTGTGCCACGAACTCCTCCTTCAACTCTTCCTGCTACCCCTTCACCTACCCCACAGAATCTCTCTCCAACTCTTCCAGTACCACTTGTCACCCCGTCCCCGGTTCTGCAATTTTCCCCTCCAACTCTTGCAGTTCCACTTGTCACTCCTTCCCTGTTCCACTAATTCGCCCTCCAGTTCTCCCAGTAACACTCTCCATCCCTACACCTACTCCAAGAATTCCTACTCCAACTCTTCCAGGCTCACCAGTCAATGCTTTTCTTACACCCCAGGCCCCACGTTCAATCTCCCTAAGCACTCTTCCAACTCTTGCAGTTTCCTCTACTCCGGTGACTTCTTCCCCATCTTCACAACTTCCTGTTCCAAAAACCAACACTTTCTATTCCCAGAATCCGTCTCCCCTAACCCACACTCCAGAGTTGTTACCTTTCCCCTTACCATCAGAGGTACCAGCACCTTCTTCTAGTTGGGGACAGGGTCTCGTGACCCCCAAAATAAGTTCTTCTCCACAAAATGGTCAAATCACTCTGTTAGTAGATACATCTCAAGTTATAAGAGCCTCTGAGAGACACCCATATAATACCAGGTTGAGGGCCAAGCTTTTTTTCCCTACGGGAGGTCCCGATGGGAGGCATGGATGGAGGAGTAGGATTCGTCAATGCGCCACTCACAGATTCAGAGGTCTGAAGTTTTAAGAAAGAATTATGAAATTTAGTAGAAGACTGTCCTGTGTTTGAAAGGACAGGCGTCTGCCAGTAAAGGCAGAAGTTTCCCTATGAAATGGACAGTTTGGTTCCACTCCCCCCAAGTATTGTTTGAATCAAGGACTCTGAGGCAGAGATAAGGGGGTAGGAATAACAGCTCTTTTACTAATATATCTAACCGTACAAGCAGAAAACAACAGCAGTTGTTAAAATTGCTAACAGAACAGAATAGATAACTCGATATCAGTCCCTTTAGATGCAAGCACGCTGTCTCTGTGCTTGGTCCCAGTCCAGAGCTGCCGAGGGCAGGCGGGAGCGCAGGCAGCAGGGGGCGGCAGCCACGCCGGTCCCGGGCGGGAACAGGCTGGAGCGGCGGCTCCTCGCTCACCGTGTGTGTCCGGGGGATCAGCTGTGTCCGCAGAGGCAGGAGGCTGGAACGGGGCAGATGCAGGGCAGGTGATCACAGAGGGTCTGGCTCTCCTGTGTTCCACAGTGTGGGCTGCTGACTGGGCGTCCTCCTCTGAGCTCGTTGGAAACACAAGTCCCCTCCTGAGGCCCGAGAGGCCCCCCTGGGAGCTGCTGCCACTGACCCCTTTTGTCTGGACTCATCAGAGACCCTGGGTGTAACCCGGCCAGGTCCATTGGCATGATAATGGGAAAAATTCTTTCAATTAACACAGTAATAAAAAAACCACTCAACCCCCAACAAAGACCCAATTGGCTTTGCCAACCAGATTGATCAATTCCTGGGGGCAAACATTTATACTTGGAAAGAACTAAACTCCATTTTAAACATACTGTTTTCCCCAAAAGAAGTTTGCATGGTTTGAACGGCAGGAATAAAGGTATGGGAAAGAGAAAATTGAGCTAGTCCCTCAGGAGACAATAAATTACCTATAACAGATCCTGGTTGGCAGCCAAATCAAGAGAGGGACAGGCGTAGTATGGAGGACTATCAAAGCTTAATAATTAAAGGAATAAAAGAGTCAATCCCCATAGTGGTAATGCTAAGTTAGCATTTGATGCGGCCCAAGAAAGAGACGAGATTCCAGCATCCTGATTAAACAGGCTCAGGAAAAATTTCCAACAATACTCCAGTTTAGATCCTGATAGTCCAGAGGGCCAGATATTTCTTAAGATGCAGTTTGTAACAAAGTCCTGGCCCGATATAAAGAGGAAACGAAAAAATAGAAGATTGGCTGTTGCCTGTCGGTAGGCAAGGTGACCTGGTTCAGAGGGAAACTACAGCGAACGTACAGGCTGGCCGGACAAAGCACACACAACACCAATGTGGTGGATGGCAAAATGCATTTATTTCCTGTGAGCACTGCTTTAAGTAACTGTGGTCTGCTTACATAACGTCCTTAAGGCTATGGGGTACAATATAATTGGTCAACGTCATGGAGAGGATGGGGCCCTGTCTCCTCGTACAGCGCGAAATCTTCCAGTTGGCTTTCTGACTAACCACATTTGGCAAAATAGGAGTACCAACGAACTGTTAAAAGAAGCCTTAAGCGTTTGTCTAAGAAGGAAAGAGAAGAAGAATAGGTCGAAGGCACGGATTATGGTGGCAGTGGCCAGAGAAAGTGTCAAGAGTACAAACAATCTAGACCCACCAAAAACACCAAAAGGAGAAAGATCTGGGCCTGTCCTAAGGAAAGGGGAAAAAAGTACCACACTAGCAGGAAATCCTCCACGGAGGTGTGGAGGGCCATTGAAGTGTTACTACTGCGGGGAGGGGGGACACATAAGGCAGTTTTGCAAGAAAATAACGTTTGATGAAGCTATTGTATGAGACCAAGAAGCATTGGAAAAATTGTAAAAAGGGGAAGGACAAGACAAATAGCGGGGTCATGGGCTCTCTATAATAGGGGACCCCATCAAACATCTACAAGAGCCCATTGTAAATCTAGAAGTGGGTCCCCATCATGAAGAGATAAGGTTTGTAGTAGACACCGGAGCAGATAAATCTAGCCTTTGTGAACTTCCGTCAGGTGCCACCGTAGGAAATAAGACATGTGATGTTTTGGGGGCAGAAGGAAAACCTTTTAAAGCAAGTCTAATTAATATAGTAGAAGTAAGGGGTAATTTTCGGCAAAGTATGGCTAATTTTATATACTTACCTTGGTTAGAAGGAAATTTGTTAGGAAGGAACCTACAAGTTGAATTCGGAATAGGGGTAGTGCCTAGAGAAGAAAAGATGGTGGCCCAAATGGTGGTTCTGTCTTCTAGAGATTTAAATGAAATAAAACCAGAGGTATGGGCCAAAGAAGGAAAATATGGTTGCTTAGACATAACCCAAATTAAAATACACATGCATGAAGAGGGGCTGCCCATTCGAGTAAAGCAATACCCTATGTCAATAGAAAGTAAACTAGGGCTAGCTCCAATTATAACTCGCCTCCTGGCAGAGGGAATACTGGAACCATGCATGTCCCCTCATAATACACCAATACTGGCCATAAACAAAGCAGAGAACAAATACAGATTAGTGCAAGACCTAAGAGAAGTAAACAAAAGAACAAGAACAAGACACCCAGTAGTGACAAATCCATATACATTGTTAAGCCAAGTGCCAAGGGACCATGCATGGTTCACAGTAATTGATTTGAAAGATGCTTTCTGGACCTGCTCCCTAGCTGAGGAGAGCAGAAACTGGTTCGCTTTCGAGTGGGAAGATCCAGAAAGTAGGAGGAAACAGCAGCTAAGATGGACAAGGCTACCTCAAGGGTTCACCAAATGTCCTAATCTATTCAGGCAAGAACTAGAAAAACTATTAGAGTTGTTTGCACCAGAAGAAGGAGTACAAAATTTGCAATATGTAGACAATCTATTGATATCAGGAAAAAAAAACCAAGACCCAGTGAAGAAAACAAGTACCAAACTCCTTAACTTTTTGGGGAAAAAAGACTTAAAAGTTTCAAAGAGCAAATTACAATTTGTGAAGCCCAAAGTCACCTATTTAGGACATATTATAGAAGTGGGATCAAAAAAATTAAGTCCTGAAAGAATATCTGGAATATTAGCAATCCCGGCACCAAAAACGAAAAGAGACATCAGAAAATGACTAGGACTGTTTGGCTACTGCAAATTACGGATTGACCAATATTCTCTAAATGTTAATTTTTTATACGAAAAATTAGTCCAATTAGACCCAATGAAATGGACTGAAGAAGATGAAAAGCAATTAAAAAATCTAAAAACAGAATTAACATTGGCTCCATTTTTAAGCCTTGCAGACTTAAAAATGGAGTTTGAATTATTTATCCGTGCAGACAAAAGTATAGCCTATGGAGTGCTCACACAAAAGTGGGGAGGACACCGAAACCTATCGCATACCTTTCAAAGCTCTTAGATCCAGTTGCCAAGGGGTGGCCTATGTGTCTCCAAATCATAGCCGCTGCGGCTATTTTAATAGAAGAAGCCTAAAAACTAGTGTTCCAAGGAAAAATCATAGTTCACACCCATATTAAGCCATAAAGCACAACAGTGGATAACAGATGCAAGAATACTAAAGTATGAGACCATGTTAATATCCACCAATGATTTAGAATTAACCATTTTAAAAAGCCTCAATCCAGCGCAGTTCCTCATGGGAGAACTGCTAGAAGATCTAGAACATGATTGCTTAGAAATTATAAATTTACAAACAAAAGGAAGAGAAAATTTAGAAGATCAGCCACTGCCCTATGGGAAAGTATTGTTCACTGATGGATCATCACGAGTAATAGAGGGTAAAAACTGTCAGGGTATGCAGTGGTAGAAAAGAAAGAAGAGACCAAGCTAGAAGTTGTAGGCCAAGGTAAATTGCCCTCCCATGGGTCAGCACAATGTTGTGAAATATATGCTTTAAAGAAGGGATTAGATGTATTAGAGCAGGAGGAAGGAACTATATACACAGACTCTAAATATGCCTTCGGAATTGTGCACGCATTTGGAAAGATCTGGGAGGAAAGGGGCTTCTTAAATTCAAAAGGGAAGGAGTTAATTCATAACGATTTAATTAATTCTGTGCTAGAGTCTCTAATGAAACCTAAAGAATTTGCAGTAGTACATGTAAGGGGGCATCAAAAAGTGGACACAATAGAAAAGCGGGGAAATAGAGCCGTAGATCAAGTAGTGAAATTAGCTGCCAAAACAGCAGAAGAGTCAATAAAAATCCTTAACACCAGTAGTGCAGTATAGAGTGAAGAAGAAAAAAGACAAGAGTCAGTTTACGGTAAACAAGAAATAAAAGAAATGACAAAGTTAGGGTTACATCAAGGAAAAAAAGGTGAATGATTAACACCAGATGGGAGAAAGTACTTAAATAAAGCACTAGCTTCAAAAAATGTTAGCTGAAATACATGATTTAACACACTGGGGAGCTCAAGCAGTCTGTGACTACTTCCTAAAAGATTATGTATGTATTGGAGTACATAGTCTAGCAAAAACGGTTACAGATGGATGTCTCATCTGTCAAAAAGCAAATCAAAAGCAAATGCGAAAGCCAACACCAGGAGGGAGAGAGTTAGCCCTGAGACCTTTTCAGAACATACAAGTAGATTTCACTGAAACGCCCTCCGCCCAAGGGTATAGATACTTGCTAGTAATAGTAGACCATCTCAACCAATGGGTAGAAGCTTTCCCTACCAAAAAAGAAACTGCAGAAGTGGTGACAAAAATATTTTAGAACAAATTGTCCCCCGTTATGGGATTGTAAACAACATAGATTTGGATAGGGGCTCGCACTTCACTGCAAAAATCCTGCAAGACCTAGTTAAAGCATTGGGAATAAAGTGGTGTTTGCACACTCCATTCCACCCCCGAAACTCAGGAAGAGTCGAGAGGACGAATAAATCCCTCAAAAATATACTAATTAGTTATGGAAACTAAACTAAATTGGCTTAAATGTCTTCTGTTAGCACTACTCAGAATAAGAACTAAACCAAGATCAGATATAGGAGCCTCTCCTTATGAAATGATGTTTGAACTCCCCTTCCTCTTAGCCCCCTACAGTATGGGGGAATATTTGGAAGAGGAGGAAGCAACCCAAAAATATTTAGAAACAATTGGAACCACATTAGCTGATTTACCAAAAAGAAGGTATCTTCCTCAAGCCTCTCCCCTAGATGCAAAAATCCATAACACCTGGAGATTGGGTTTTAATTAAATCATGGAATAACGCTCCTTTAAATCCCAAATTTGAAGGACTCTTCCAAGTCCTGCTCATTTTGCACGCTGCCATCAAGACCCTTGAAGAAGGCTGGACACACATATCCCGCGTGAAAGGACCCTTACCACCCCCATGCACTCCATCAGACTGCAACCACCTCTCAACAGTGGACTGTTACATGAGACCGCGGCACCCTCAAAGTCACCTTAAAGAGAAAACTCAAAAGTTGAATGAAACCAGTGTAAATGAACTGTTAAATCAATGTTGTTACAAAGTTACCAGCAAAAGTTGTTAAAATGTTATAAAAGAAAATTGTTACAAGTTACTGGTAAAGTATATACTAAATATTGGTGTGAAAGTATCAAAGTTATTGTTACAAGTTAGCATTTACTAAAAATAGTTAACAAAGTTGTTAATATAAGGTATAAGGTAATAGTCAAAGTTATACATTAAGTAATTATATTTAAGTAGCCAATAAAGTTTGCAACGACACATCCCCAAACACTAAGAGTTACAAAGACCAATTCCCTCATAGGACGTTTCTCCAGTAAGGCAGCAAAAAAATTATATAAGTGTGGGGAAAAGGAGGAGCAAGCACCTCATTCAGGGGAGCAAGGCCCGACAACCGAGAGGCAAGGCCAGGTGAAATCGAAGAAAAAGTCATGATTCATACTGGACTCTTGGTAGGACTATTGATAGTCCTAATAATCAGCAAAAAGGTCGGAGGGGCATGTCCCAGATGCTACAACCTGGTGTACGAAGGAGAAAACCTGCAAGCCTTCCTCCAGATCCATACCCATGTGAATCCCACTTGTTTTAATAAAGCCCAATTGGACACCTGTCAAGAAGGAGAAAAGACGTATTGGCTAGTGAGAAACACCGCCACTTTTAGGCAACGCCTGACTGGGGAGTGCCCTAATTAGGGAATGGTTTTCCATAGAAAACATAGAAAATCTTGAGGGAGCTGCTGACCTAGTTAAAAACAAGCCCTTAACATCTATAAGAGTCAAAGCCAATGAACCACCTAGGGGAAATCTGTTTATTGAGCTAATAGAAAAGATCAGTCATGAATTAAATATAACAAACTGTTATGTGTGGGGAAGTACCCAAATGGCAGATGTGTGGCCCTGGGAAGGAATTAGTCTTACCCCTCTAGAAATTTTAAGGTGGAAAGAAAGGAATCCAGGACTCCCAGAGGAAGGGGAACGAAGGACCGAACAGTGGAAATTAAAAACAAAAATAATTGGGGAAGACTGCATACAAAGAAAAGGAAGGAAGTATAAAACATGTAGGAGCAATGCCATGTAAGACAACACTAATACTCAAAGGGGGAAAAAAGGAATGGGTCCCCAGTGAACCAGAAACAGAGGGCCTCAGAGAAAAAAGAAGTTAGTTGCCTCCATCATGAAATCTATAATTTATATGAGTGTCCCAACAGAGGATGGAATCCTTTTTGGGGAATAAAGTCCATATCTAAATATTGGGAAAACCCTCTTGATACACAGGCCATTAATTGAAAAGCACCACCATATTTGTTCTGGATATGTGGGGACAAAGCCTATACCCGGCTACCTATTGACTGGATTGGAATTAGTACAGTGGGGGTCATAAAACCAGCGGTTTTTTTACTTCAAAAAGGTTCAGGAAAACATTTAGGAGTGCCTCTATATGACCAGTTACAACGAAACACCCGAAAACGTAGAATCCTCATCAATCTTAGCAGTACTCAGAATTGGAAGGGAAAACTCTGGACTCCAGACAAAATTACAAAAACATATGGGTCAGCCACCTGGGCTCAAGACGGGTCATGGGGGTTTAGGACCCCAATATATATGTTAAACAGAATCATCCGCCTACAAGCAGTTCTCGAAATTATTTCCAACAAAACAGCTCTAGCATTGGATTGTACCAGCGAACAACTAGCCCAGACCTGAACAGTAGTCTACCAAATTAGGTTGGCAGTAGAATACCTGTTAGCAAATGAAGGAGGCATATGTGGAAAATTTAACACTTCTGAGTGCTGCCCTGAAATTGATGACAAAAGCCAAGTTATCAAAAATATCTCTAAAGAAATTCATAAAATCGCTTATGTGGGAACCCAAGAGTGGAAGCCCTTAATCAACACAGATTGGTGGGATAGTTTTTGATTGTTTAAAGGAGCTTGGTGGAAAAAGGTAATTTTCATAGTTCTAACTTCCCTGGCTAGCCTTTTAATCCTCCCATGCTTACTCCCCTGTCTAATTCGCCTGATCACATCCACAGTACAAGCCAATTTCCAAATCGCCCCAACTGCAAGTCCAATATAAGCAACAGTGTTAAAGCTAAAATCCCAAGAAGAATCAAAAGAAAGATAAGTGCAGCCCAAAATATTTATAACCAATTTCAAAAAAAATGGAAAATTATACCCAGAAGTCCCTGAAACTGCCAATTGATGCGGGTCAAAAGACCCGATCAAAAAGGAAGAGGAGGGATTGAGACAAGTAAAGAAGTTCAGCAGCCATAAATTAAGGGTTAAAAATAGTAAACAACAATGTTAAATTGTTAAAAGTAATTTTTAAGAGTTGTTCCTTCTGTTAAAATGTTAAACTACTTGCTGTTCTTGATGTGCATGTTCTGTATCCCCCGGTTCACCCTCTGTTTGTACTCCCCCATTAATCCCAGTTCTGGTTCAATCACTTCCTACTTCCGCCCTGTCCCCTCACCTCACTTCCGGCCACCTGCTGCTGCTCCCTGTCATTCAAAAGACGCTGCCCCATATGCAAAGTTTCCAAAACTCCCAAGAAACACCTCTTCAGTGGAAGTCCAAACCAGAAAAAACGCCTCAAGAATAGCAAAGCAACACCTAATACATAAGCACAACTGATACCAGACAGCTGGAAAATCGCAACCTGCTAGAAGAAGTCCTTATCTAACTGGCCATTACCTAAGAAGTAGTGCAACAAGATGACAACCCTAGATGAGTCAAGCCACAGTGACTCTATATGTGTGGGTGAGGACTGGAGCTCCCCATGCTGCCTATAAACAGGATGGCATGAGAGCCTCTTGTCCACATCCAAGACTGGTTCTGCGGTGGCAGCAGGTGGCGGCTTCCCAAAATTCCCCCTTAATAAAAGGGCTGCATTTTAATAAAGGCCTCAGCCCTGATTATTTATAACAGTGATGGCCCAGGATGGTCCTTGCCTCCTTTTGATTAACTGGACATCTAATAAGCACAGTATGCATTTGTCAGCAGGTGTAGAATTTATATTAATAATTTTCAAATTGACATTTCAGTTTGTGAAGACATACAATATGGTACTTGGAGTTTTACTGCACAGGTTTATGAGCAGTAATGCTGTAAGATTAACAGCAAAATTGGTCTTTGACTGGAATCAGCTCCTTAGGATAAGGCTCTGGAGGGGGGCTTAGCTTCTCAACTAAGAGGTTATTTGCAATGTCTTTTTTAGTCCCTCTTGTCTAAGAAATATTACATGATTTTAAAAAACCCCAAACAACTCCACTCAGTTCCCAGTCCCCACTTAATGCATTAAAACATACTTCAGTCTTCCTAAACAGCATGAAAAACTTTTATTTTAACCTCAAGTGGATGTCCTCATTAGGCAAAATATGAAATACAATGGAGTACCTTAAAGCCTTTCATATTTTCAGCAGAATTATTAAAAGTTCCTCAGAAAATAAGGAACCTTACAGTCAGGTTCACTTCATTTAGCTTTAACCAGCTAAAAAATCAAGTGTCTGGTTTAAGCTACGTTTCATCAGGCTGCTTTGGAAGATGGAACTTGTACATAGCAATTCATCCTACCTCTCTCAAGAACCCTGGTTCATGCTTTGAAATTCCCCTCATCCCTTCATAGACAATAGGTCACAGAATTATAGAATGGCCTGGGTTGGAAGGGACCTTGAAGATAATCTAGTTCCAGCTTTCCTGCTGTGGACAGGGATGCCTTTCACAAGACCTTCCACTGGACATACTCAGAGATCCATGAGATCCATGAGTTCATGGATAGCTAGGAAACATAGGTAACAACCTTAGTCTAGGCATCACTTTTAAGACAGAAAAAGTTACACACACATTCGGTTGCATTTAAGGAAGATCTTAATTCTATTCCATAATATCTGCCACTACAGAGATGAGCTGCAAGTCTACAAAACTCAAACAGGCCTTAAGGTCTTTCTTGAAGACAAGCACAAGATGTGATATCCAGCATCATATCTATTTCTAGTATTATTTGATAATAAACAGATTATTCAGGTATGTGGCATAGTTAGATGATTTGCTCCTCTTCAATATTCCATTTCAGTCCATGGCATCTTTTCCTTCTAGTAAAGTAGTTAATTCCTAAAAGAAAAATATCTAACAATCCAAGATTTAAGGAAACTAGGAGAAATTAATGAAGCTTAATTTATACACCTCTAAAGAAGTACATTCAATATATTCAACACAGGCTTTTAGTTGCTGAAAATTATAGGGATTTGGTTAAGACATCTTAATAGAAAACTATATACAGTCTGTGTTTGGGATACAAGAATCAGAGCAAAAATCTGATCTATATTTCCATCTTAAAGAATGTCTCCATGGTGAAGTGTAATGAGAAAAAAGGGATGTACAAAAACCAATAAACAAATCTCTACTGTTCTTTACTTCATATATACTTCAGAGGTATATTTGAAAAAAAAAATCAAACAACAGAACAAAACAAACAAACCAACAACAACAAAATAATTAGGTAAAAAATAAATAGAAAAAAAGAAGCATCTACCAAATAAAAAAAAACCTTGTCCTGAATGACTGCATTTTACATATCTTGCTGATAGGTTTTTTTAAAATTGATCCTAATTAATGAGAAACTATTATTGAATCCATTGCTGTCTGGATTTCTGCACTGCAGAACTGAAAACCAGCTGCTTGCTGATACCTTAAAATAGGCCCATGAGCCTCAGTAGCATTGCTCCCAAGAAATACACAAAATATAGCACAAATAAAATAATGGTTTTTTGAATCAAAATCTTTAAGAAATCGGTGCACATAAGAAAGAATTGAAAGCAATATCTCTTAAAAAGAAAGCTTTGTTTATTTCCTATAGCATCTTCACAGATGAAAGTTAGTTGTCATATCTAATATAAACCTATCTTCAACAGTCTGTCCTGTGAGCTTTGGAGAACTTGCCTCATTAACTTTAAATTAATTCTGCAGTTCTCTTTACCATTTGTACATTCTGTGCTGAAAATCTCTTTTCCCTTATTCTGCTGCCATAAGGACCAATTTGTGATACATCACAATCCCAATAATCTAATGGTATCTGAACACTCTACAGTATATACTGAGTATTAGTACTACAGGACGTAACAACCTTTTCTCTTTTGCTGGAGGTTTTGGTTTTGTTCTTAGTAGCAGCTGTCAAGCTAAAATGAAAAGAACAAATGTTTATTATATCCTTTGTTTTAGAGGGCTGCCTTTTAATTATATCTCAGAGCCATTTTTTTTTTTTGCAAATGAAGTTTAACTGTGATACTCTTACATGCCATAGGGTTTGCTTAGTTTTAATTTATCCCACTTAATTACACCCTAATATATTAGAATTTGGGAAAGTATGTATTCAGTTTGGGATTTCAAATAATCAAGCTGGGAATGCTGAATACTCTGATCTGGATTCTGTACATAATATATTCATAATGAAAGTAAACAAGCTCAAAGAGTATTAATGTTGAACCACAGTACCCTTTCTACCTGTGTCTCTTTTAGCCTGTGTGTTGCTATGTTTCCTTCAGGATCAGCACTCATTATTTAGAACATGATTATTCAAATGGCCTGATTCAGACTAAAGGTCTATCCTGATTCCAAAAGTTGTGAGGCTTACACATGCTGAGTATAAATATGAAGGAAGCACACAGGGTACTTTCCCCTGCATTTCCCCAATGTCTTCTTTTAGACCACAAAATGGAGGTGGTTTCTATATATTTAGTAAACACAATGAATTTCCTGGGACTCCAGGAAAGTACTCTGGTCTCCTCTAGAACACATAAAAACTGTTGGATTGTATTCTTATTTATACTTGGAAAATCTGAACTACATTTTATCTTTTCTCAGGTCCTTTGGGCAGAAACATTGAAAATAATAAGAAAAATAAGCAAAGAGTTTCAACCTCCTCTTCCAATTCTGTGATTTTTTGAGATTTGAATACATTGAACCATGTCAAGTATGAGGTCAGACCAGATTGTTCCAAGTTTTATTCCAATTTCAAAAGTACTGCTGCTAAAACCTCTTTGGTTTGCTTAACTATTTGACATTTCTCTGGGGCAAGACATTTTCATTTTTGACTTTACTTTAACAGAATGAACCTTTCCTGGTTCAAATTATGCCCATTGTTTCTCAATCTCCATTTGGTGTCTGGTTCTGAAAGTGCATTATATTCTTTAGATCTCTCGCATAATCTTTTTTTTTATTCTTCACTATTCAATGTTATTTAAGGCTTTGCTTGCTATCCTTATTCTGTATTTCTGAATATTTAATTTCTGGAAAACACTTATTAGCTTTCTTCATTTTTTTTTTTTTTATTCTAGAAATTATTTCAGAAAACAGCAAAATGATTTTTTACTTTGGGTTTCAATTCCAGTTAAAAGCCACTTAGAAAGATACAGCCATGGAAAGACTTGTTTCTTCCTAACTAGAACCTCTCAGCAAAATAAAATAATTATCTCCTTAGGAAATATTTAACTTTTTATTTTTACTGTACAAGGTGATATTGAATAAATGAAGTTTAAAAAAGATAGCATTTTGTTTGTGACAGGTAAGATAGCCCTTGTGATAACTGCTCACTGTGAAGATGGCGACAGAGCCAGCTCCAGACACAGATGGAGCTAACAATGATCCAGTCACCTGGATCAGCAGGTTACAGGGTACATCAGAAAAGATAGGGCTGCAATGTGACTAGGATGAGGCTAACTGCTGCTGTTCAGAGCAGGGACTGGAATTTGTGGCATCTCGCTGAAATATTCCTTCTGTAACTGTCTCGATTTGCCCTCCAAGAGAAAGAACTAAGCTTCCCCAGGACCTTCCTTCTTCTCTCAGCCATATTCCTCCCCCAGTTATGTTTCACTCTTCCTCTTTAGCCTGTGTGGGAGGAAGACTCAGCTCATCCCTGGATCTTTGTCTCTGGAGCAACATGATTCAGTTTTGCAGTACTCTGTTTTGCTTGCAGTGCTGTCAGCAACAACCCTGCTCTGTATGTAGGTCGTGGCTCTTCTCTTGTTATATTTATGATGCTGACCTCAAGGTAACCTGAAGAGGTTGTCTTAGTGTGTAGAGGGCTGATGTTTCTTTAAGTAAGAAGAGCAAATATAGAATAGCTAATTAAAATGAAATATGTCAACTTGGAGTCCTAGACAAATCTGAAGCAGAAACTAAGATGACATTGCTTACTTTTGTAAGAACAGCAGTCAAACTAAATTTCAGTCTGAGTTTAAAGATACAAGCTCTCAAATTTTAGAAGTGCCTGTTTAAGGACTATTGTTCATCTTCTTTGTTTTGTATTTGGCTTTATTTCTTATCTATATCCTATATAATGACAGGTGCTTTAAATAATAAAGTTGTCTACTTGGGTTGCCTATTAAGCAAAGGGATATAGTAAAAGGCTTCAAACTTAATATCCTTTTTCATCAGCATTGAAAAAAAAAAAACAGAACAAACAAAAATTGTCATAATTGCTACAATTTTTTTTTCCCC
Source organism: Erithacus rubecula (assembly GCF_903797595.1). Taxonomy (NCBI): domain Eukaryota; kingdom Metazoa; phylum Chordata; class Aves; order Passeriformes; family Muscicapidae; genus Erithacus; species Erithacus rubecula. Next base: position 10,940,234 of record NC_136685.1, on the reverse strand, counting down.
ATGAAATGCAGGATTTGTTTAAGGGACATTTTCAAGTATAAATTTCCCCAGTCCTATGAATTGCAATCCACATGGCTTCTAGGATGAGGATAACATTCAGGATGGAAAAACAGCTATGGATTTGAACTGTAATGATTTGCAAAATCCCTAATAAAATCCCCTAGGCCAAACTATGCTTTTCAAGAGTATAAATAACCTTTTTGATGAGGATGAGTCTCTTTGCATTAGGAAGTCTTCCAAGTCCATGTAACCTACCGGCCTGCCTACAATCAGAATTTTTTATTAGAAGTCAGAACTGTCTTAATAAAAACAAGAAACATATTGGCAATAAAGAATCTCAAATATATATATCTTATGGCCAGCTAGGTTGATAATAATAAATAAAAAAAAAATCTGTAAATAATGGAAAGTACTGTGCTTTTGAACCAGAGTAGAACACATCCCATCTAATATTAATTATCTAAGAATTTACTATGTATCTTCAGATAAATAGTTTAGATTCTCAGCAATTAAAAGAAAAGGAGAGAGAATGCTCTCTTCCTATCCAGACTACAGAGGGACAAGATATAATAAACATAACTAGGCTGGTGGGACAGATTTTGACTCATTACATTTATATTTATATGTCAGCATAAATTACTGTGTCAGACAAAATTCAGACTGTCCATAAGCATAAAATCTGTCTAAGTTCTCATTATGGTCAATGAAGATATAATCAACAGAGACATGATATTCTAGAGCAAATTCATCCACCCAAATGAAGGCATCCATAACAGCATGAGAGAATATTTGTTTAGTTTCCAAAAACTCTATTAACTAGATTTTCATAAATGATAAATGCTGCTTAGGAACATGGATTACCAATGGACACATAGAAGGTCCAGTTTCAGAAACTTTTCTGAGACTTTGTAAAGGTCTAAAACTACGTGAGATGGATCATATATATTGAATAGCTTTGGGGAACACTTATTTAGACAAAATGAAATTTTAAAAGGCAACCAATAGGAAATTTAGATACCTGATAGGAATAGCAGCCATACACATTGCATGATCAATGTAGACCCTGTTTTCTTTGGCAGTTATAAAAATAGCTGAAATGTGAGTGCAAGCAGGCAGCATATAGTTGGCAACATATAGCCTGTGTGTAATGGGGTGAATGTCCAAACCCAAACTTTGAACTATCTAAAAAAGAGACAGAACTGCTGATTAGTTATGAGACTGAGCAGACATTTCCTTTATGCAAAGTATTTTTTCTATTTAAACTTAGGGACTTGGAGTCTGAAAGGAAGAGGCAATCCTGAAAAGGTACTTAAGAGGTTTCTGAAGAGAAGAAATTATCCTAGAAAGTTATGAAAGCAAGGAAAGATGACAGCTGGAGGAGGAGTCACCAAGAGATATGGAGTCAAATGCTGGGGATGCCCAGGGATTTTAGCCAATGGCACCTCAAACAGGTAACACTGAGCAGCTGAACAGCAGAAAACAATAAATTTTTCTACCTGACATTGCTAGACTAACAGTGATCTCCCTGAAAAGTTGAGACCTATGAACATAGTGCTGTGGGGGGCAACAAGTGAGCAGAGGAAATAATTAGTGAAGTCATAGACATCTCAAGTTGGATTCATATGGAACCCATATGAATCACCAAGTCCAAACCCCTCTTCTTTCAGGATTACCTAGAACATATAAAAAGCTTTAATCTTACTGATTTTTAAATGAATGCCTGCATTCAGATCCACTTCAAGTTGTGTCTTACTTTTTCTTACCTGTGTGGCAATTATGTTTAGTGGACGATTCAGAATGAGTCTGCACTGTAGCTTTGTGATTCAAATGTATAGTGCAATCATAAAAAGTCAGTAGAAAACCAAATAAGGTCCATGAGATAATTTTTCCTCTTTTTATAGCATTGATAAAAAACAAAGTTAGGAAAGAATACTGGAAGAAAAGTGTGAAAATTATTGGGTGATAGAAGAAATTGCCTCCTACTGTGACACCTAGAGAGCTCAGTTTGCCACTGATGAGTGCCTTTGTAATGCTAAAATATTCAAGCGCTGAAGAATATATCACTTAATGCTGGAGTCTGAGTTTTTTTAAAAAAAACACATGCTGCTTTTTGGGAAGGAATACATCTACCTGTACCTGTATGTGTATTTGTATATGTATTTGCATATGTATGTATACCGTAGGAAGCTCCTGGTGGAAACCAACATTTGAAGCAATGGCAAATCTTTACCCTGTCAAGGTGTGTCTGGGTTTGCCAATTTTAATATATTTAATTTCTTTTAGAGACAGGATTTAGGAGTAAAGACAACACAGGCTTAAAACTTAAAAAGGTACAAGAAGAAATTTATTAATAATACAAAAAAAAAAAAAATTCAGAGTAAGATTCCTAGATTATTCCCTCCTCCTTTCATTCCACCTTTCTTACCAACAACATACAGAGAACACTTCAGTCAGTTATCAACCCAAATAATCATTTCAGTTCACTTAAGAGAGAAAAGTTCCTTTTTCTGCTTTAGGCTTAGGGGGTGTCTTCACCTTCACAGTCTGCATTCACCGGGGACCTACAGAACAATGAATTTTCCTCTCATTCCCACAGTCTTTCCAGAGTATTGAGTTATGATGCACACATGGGGTACTACTTTTAAAGGCAGGCTGCTGAAAAACAAAATTGTCTTCATCATCTTCACTATCAAATGTCTCTGTTCATATTCCAGTCCCAAAACGAAGAGCTTTCCCCAAGGCGAAAAAAAAGTTTTCTTCTCAAGCACCCATCCTCCCCAAGTACAGTTCACAGTTTAAAGGAATTTTAGTGAAGTATCAATCCCCTTATAGCCCAACAAAAAAAAAAGGTTTTCAGCTGCTTATCAGTTGCATCTTTTCAATCTCTTCCCACCAGGAACTTTTATCTTCATTCTCATGACCTCTGTAGTCTCCATGCTTTATTTCTTCTTCTTCAGGGGAGCTCAGGAGATCGAGAATCTTATCCAGGCATTAAGAAGTTAAAATTGTATCCAGATAGTGAATAAGCCACATGGGCAGCTGGAGGCCTCTTCTGGCACGTGCAGCGCCGAGCCGAGCTGAGCCGGGGCTGGCGCCTGAGCCATGGGGCCGGTGCCTGGGGCCGGGGTACCGGGCCGGGCTCCCCCACCGAGCCCAGAGCCGGGCCAGGCCCGTGCCCCGGCCAGAGCCACCTCACCGCCCAACAGCCGGAAACTGACAGAGAGCACTTAACTTGGTCCACTGTGATTTGTGAAAGTGAAATAACTTTTCATTGGTTCTCCGAGCTGTCCATCAGCGAATCAGCTCTCTGATTGGTGCTAGCAGCTCACAGGGGAAGCTCCCAGAGACAGGAGAGTCCCTCCCACTCCGCAGACTCATGGAGCTGTCCCTGAGGGGAATCCACCCTTCCCCAGCACCTGAAACCAACACACTCCACCCCTTAGCTTTCACAAATTACATTTTCCTTATTATTATCAAAATTCCATTTAACTTAACAACATTAACCACCACCCCTAAGTACTTTACTATTATTCTTACTTCATCTTTATAATCTAATACATGCCTTGCCTTTATTCCTATTAATTGATCCTATCACCCCTTGATGTCTTCACAGCAAGATTATTTAACTTTTGGGCTAGTAGAATTTTTTTTTCAAATTTAGGTTGTCAAAGTGTAGAGGTAGTAATAAGTCAAAACGTAAGAACTTCCAATATTTGAGCTTCTCTGGACTCCTTGTTACTCTTTGTGAGCCTGCACAGGAGAGACAGAGGTAATCCTACTCAGGGGAATCATCTTAAAATGGTTCTTAGTTGGAGGGAGGTGCAAGTAGGGACTGCCCAGAGAGCTATTAGTGCCTGGAACCCATAGAGCCTGTGAGAAGATGTGTGATTTAAACATTGTGCATCAGTTACAGCAGGTATTTCAGAATCTGCAGCTCTGTCTGAGTCTTGTGTCTCATGTTGTTCATCTGGTTTAACATCAAGCAGATCTTGAACTGGTTCATAAATTGACAGTTATTTATGTTATTATTAAATCAACACATTTCCAATTCTGATCTGAAGTCCATGAGGGAAAGATTTATACACATGACACCTGTGAGTGTCTGTGACCATGCAGCTCTGTGGGTCCCATGGATATAACACGCAGATGTGTGTTATAAAGTGTGTGTTATGGGTGTCTTACAATGTGTGTTATAATGTGTGTGTTATGGGTGTGTTATAATGTGTGTGTTACAGGTGTGTTATATTGTGTGTTATAATGTGTGTGTCCAGGAAATACACACTGTCTGATGGCTTTCTTTGGCTGCATACTTGGAGAAAAATCTACTTAGACCAGACATATATTTCACATAGTTATAAAAATAAGGTTCTGTATGGAAGCATGTGCGTGGATCATAAAAATAACTAAAAAAAAAAAAAAAAAAAAAAAAAAGAAAATATGATGGAAGAAATTTTAAATTGATGTCTAACCACAAATAGAGGTACCTTGAAGGATACTTAAGTGGTATTGTGGTATTGCAATATTCAGTGGTATGCAATTGTACTGAAGGGCAACTTTCTATAAGTGTGCTTACCAATGTAGAATTAGTGCATTTCTCTTTTTGCTCAGTACGAGAATACTTTATTTGATTATCCTCCCACACTCCTTTTAAAATAAGACCATGAGTTATAAAGCTTTTAAATAGCTAGATTAGGTATTTTAAAAGGTCATAGTGACATCTGAAAATAGTTACTTAACATTTTTTAATGTTACAGAGGCTTAAAATATTACATTGGAATAGAAAAATAACATAATTAAGACTATCAGGAGAGGTGCCTGCTAAATTAACATAACCTTGCAGCCCTTTGTGTGGATTTTTAGTATCATTAAACTAATCATAAAATTAATATCAAGAAGTCAAAAGTCAATTTTAGTAATCTCAAGTTTAAGTATAAAAACCTCTTATTGAAGGCTAATGACACTTCAAATAAAGAAAAAAAAAGGGGGGTGGGGGGGGTTGAGTCTCTGTTAAGGACAGAAAGAAAAAAAAATATGAAAAAAACCTCAACTCTACAGTATTCTTTTATGTAGCTCCTTTTATCCTTCCAGTTCCTGAAACTCTTTAAAGAGACCAATAGTATATTTTCTGAGACACTAAAAAAGAAAAAAAAGAAGCAATTCCAAGCAATGCAATGGTAAGAGATAATCTCTCATTAATCTTCAGTATATTGAAATACATGCTCAACCTCAAAAACCAAAAAATGCACTATTCCCTTGGTCTATCATGCAACACTCTTTAGTTTAAACCTCTGACTCTTAAAAAACAAGGCTGAGCTCTTAAAAATGAAGCTGATCCTTATGGACTGTCTTAGTTAAACATGTAATCCCTTTTTGGAGCTGCAGAGGGGAGTGCTGGGGATACCTGGGGTTCCCTGTCAAGTTCATCTGGCATTGCAGCTGAGGGTTTGGCTCAGGTGAGGATTTGGCTCCTGTTGTCCTGAGCCAGACCCAGGTTTGTGTTTCAGCTGTGCTGTGGTGAAACTCATGTCTTGCCTTTAGCCCAGACACTGACTGCAGCACTGATGAGCTCAGGATCTGAAGGAGATAATTAATGCTTTGGAAATTTTTTTCCAGACTTCAGTAACTGCTGAAGTGCCTAAATAGAAAACATGTGTTCCTATATCACAAGACAGAAAACAGCAAGAAAAGGAATTATCATGTTTAGAAAGAGAGGAAGGATATAACCCTTCAGTGGTACACGGCATAAAATATGCTCTAACAACAAAATCACGTTTCTTCAGATAGTTTCTTACAACAGTTTCTAATATTTTAACCTTACATATTTTTATATGAACCATATTTAATTGTGAAACTGATAAAGGATATGGCTGTTTTAAAGATAGAGAGCAAATAAAATCTTTTTCTCCCCAGGCCAAGAGGATGGAGGCATTTTTAAATTACTCTGGGACCAAAGCAAACTACCCTGTGACAAATTGGACTAAATTTTTACATCATGAGTAGCACTACAAATTAAGTGGTACTACAAATTATTGTATGTGATTCTTATATGAATGGATGCAGTCCTAAGTTATTTTTAACCCTCATGCATATATTGATTATTTATATCTGAAATTGTTACAAGGGGATAGAGAAGTGAAAGAAGCAGGCTCCTGAAATTTTCCTGTTTGACCATCTTCTAGTAAGTGATAACAAAGTTTTCAGCTGAGTAGTTACTTAAATCTGAAAGTGAAAACTGAATTCAACCATAGCCTGTCTGTAAAATTTATAGGCTACTTTAAATTTGAAACATATGGATTTCCACAGTTTTATGAATGTTATGTATCCATTATTTTACATATTTCTTTTCACTAAAAAATTGTGCCAATAAAGACTACTTGTAGTGGAGAAATGTATCGTAAAAACCCAACTTCATCCTTTATAAATATTAAATGTGAACATTCTTTCAAAATGAAACCATAAAAATGCATTTTCAGTGCCTTTAATGGCTCATTTGCAAAATTTCTGCTTACCATAATCAGTAAATACAGTCATGATTTGTTACACCTGAAAGACTGGACATGGGAAAAATGTATTTCCTACTGCATTGCCATTGTTTGATCTGGGGTATATTAAGGTGTTGCATTAAGCTGTGAAGGTGATGGCTCCACCTGTGGAAAAGATACTTTTATAAAAGCTTAATTACTCTTTTATACTCTTTATAAGAGTTCATCAACAAACAAAAATCAAATACTGAATAAATCATTCTTGTGAAATATTCATTTATATGAACAGACCAGAGAAAAATTCTCAAGACCTGTGTGAACTAGATCTGCTAGTGCATGTTGGTGAAATCAGAGCACTTCAATCCAATTTCTAGTGCTGTGCCAAGTCCAGATTCATGCAGCTGAACTCCTCCCAGTAACAGTAAAAGATCAAATCAAGAGTTGCTTCAACACTGAAATCAGACTCCAGAGGGGTTCAGATATTCCAAATATGTAGACTAGTCTATGGTTTAGAGGATGTGATCACCTTACCAAAATATAATAAGCTTGAACAAAGTTTCAAAGCCGACGAATTTTGATGCTGTGAATTTGCTGATCTAAGAGATTTTTGCAAAAAAACCAAGGGATCTGTGAGGTTTGGGTGGGGTTTTTTGGTTTGTTTAAGTTGAACAATATCCAGAGATATTTACTTACAAGATATTGTGTATATGTTATTGTGACTTTTTTCTTTAGCTGACTTTGAAAATTAGTTTATATCATTTATATGGAATTCTTTCCTCATGGAAATGTTTTTATTGATTACAAGGACTAAGACAACCACATATGTAAACATTATTATCTGACTCATTCAAGTTCATTTACTTCATACTATACTTTCTCTTGTTTTACACTCTGGACATATTTGTTATGTTAGACATATTCTGTTACATAGCAAACAGCTATTGATTCCATCTGTGTGTTTGAAATCATGGATAGTCCAAATGTTAGTTAAAATCTGTTTGTTATCAACAAACTGGTTTAGTGAAGACACAAGAGTAGCTTTTCTTTGTTAAAGACATAAAATGATGTATTGGAATGCATGAAATACGTGCAAGGATATTCATAAATACAAATAGAATAATAATGTTAAAAGCAACCATGTCTTTATTACAGGTTTTTTTATATCACCTTAATTCATGTGGGTGAAGATCCTGTAGACAAACAACACAAAGGAGACAAATATAACAGATAAAAATAATTATGCAGAGGACTAAGAGCTAATCCATAATTTTGGTGAATGTTTTAACAATATAAACTCATATACAGTCCAAAACAACCATAAAGCTTTTTATTTACCTAGAGAGACCTTGATTATACCTATTTTATACCTTTTATATATTTATGATACCTATTATATACCTTTATTAAAGCAATGGGAACTGGAATGATTTTTAAATGAGACAAAAGAACTCATTAAGGGTAACCTTCCTTCTGCCTTTCAGCTGGTTGTTGTAGACCGTGCTAATATTGGCTCTTAAGGGATATCAGAAAACTGTCTTGGGGAGAGTGTGATTCTGTGCTTGTGCTGGTTTTGGCTGGGGCAGAGTTAATTATTGAAATTGTGTGTACAGAATGGTTTCCATTAAAGGTCTACCAGTTTATTTTTTTTCTTTATTAAAATGAAATTTATTTATATTTAATATTGAAATATATTTTAAATGTTTTTGCAACTAGCATGTTTTGACATGAATTTTTTTTCCAGTTGAAATACTCAAATTAACTGAGAGGAGGTTTAAATCAACCCAAATTAATATTTTAGCTAAAAAAAAAGGTCTCAGTTGATAAATTTCACCCCTTCAAGGCATAATCAAACTTCAATTATTACACCAATAGGAAGGACAGATACACATACACCATTACAGAAGGGATGCATTTTGCAAAGGGTGATGTGGAAAGGTGCAGGCTAGAAAGGAGCAAGTCAGTGATGCTCAAATAGGACCCATGGGGCAGAGGACAGAGCAGGGAAAGCTGGGGGCAGCAGAGCAAGAGGTGAAGCTGCAGCTGTGCTAAACCTCTAAACACAGCAGGATATTCATTCTGATGAAAGAGCTGCTATGGTGTTTAGCACTCATACACTACCCACAACCATTTGAACTGGGTTTATGTGGCAAGATTTTGCTGTCAGGAAAGCTGCAGGTGTGACTTCTGTGAGAAGACACCAGAAATTCCTCCCTTGGTGGAGAGAGACAGTTCCAGACATCTCCAAGATGGATCTGCCACTGCACAAAGTTGATCAATCTCGGTAGTGCCTCTGTGATAACATATTCAAGAAAATGGGAAATGTATTGTGAGAATGTGAGAGGAACAGCTCTGCAGACACAGGGTCAATGCAGGAGGGTCAGGAGCTGCTCCAGGTGCTGGAGCAGAGGTTCCCCTGCAGCCCTGGTACAGCCCATGGACAGCAGCTGTGCCCCTGCAGCCCAGGGGGGGAGCAGGGGGAAGCAGAGACCCACCTCAGCCCGGGGAGACACTCAGGAGAGCAGAGATGTCCCTGCAGCCCAGGGGAGCCACCCTCATTCCCAATCCCCTCACTGCTTGGGAGCAAGAGGTAAAAGAGTCAGAGGTGAAGTTGAGTTCAAGAAGGGTAAGACATTTAAAAATTCCTTGTTGTTTTCACTGCCCTATGCTGTTTAAATTGACAATAATTTAAATTAATTTCCTGAAGATGAGCTTGTTTTGCCCATGGCTGGTAAGGGATCTCCCTGTCCTTATCTTGACCCATGAGCTTTTTATTCTATTTTCTTCCACTGCTCTCTTGAGGAGGGTGAGGAATAGAGCAATTTGGTGGGCACCTGATGGCCAGCTAAGTCAAACCACAGCACTGTTTAATGTAATTGCTAATTTGGAACAGCCAGGTGATTTGGTTATTCCTGTCTACAATGTTCTCATTCCCTTACCCTGTGTAGTGTCATACAAGATGAGTGGGTCCCATTAAGTCCAGCAAGGCTCCTTGGACGAAGGGATCTGACTGGAGAAAGAAGAAAAAAGCAAACTCCTTTGATGCTAGAGGTGCAGCCATTCTTTTCAAAGGAACAGGGAGAGGAGGGAGAGGGTGAGGGCAGGGTCTCCTGTGGGTCACTTGATGCTTGAAGCCAGAGGCAGATGGGAGATTGGCCTTCAGGTTGCCTTTCTGCACAGGAGCTGCCCTCTCCTAAGAAGGGTCCCAGCCAAGCCCTCAAGGCTGCAGCTGCTCTGAGTGGGGGTCAAAGGCAGCTGCCCATGGCTGTGAGCCTGTGCCCACACTTCAGGTGTGCTGCCCTGCCTTCTTCTCCAGGTTTGGCTAGAGACAGTACCAGAGGGTAATTTTGTGTCAGTCACCTTGGAATAAGGCAAGTTTATAATCAGAGGTTCTCATCTCTGCTGGAAATACAGCAGGGACTCGTTCTTTGGCCTTGAGAATTGAAGAAATTGAAACAGCTGAAAATGTTCACAAAATAGTTTAAAATTGTTTCTATCTACAATAACAGAAATGCCCTTTTCTTTTTTTCTTTTTTTTCTTATTTATTTATTTATTTATTTTTTACTGAAAACACGCTTTACTTAGTAGTCAATTGAAACAGGACAGAGTTTACCTTTGCTAAAACCTTTTATATAGCTTCTGGGCTATATCTCTCTTGGCCTTCTCAGTGACCATTTAAATGTTAAAAAAACCACTAAAAATTTACAATTCTACAAAAATAGCAGATATTATTTTCCTGGTTTATGATTTAGTGCTGTGAAAGGTGTTAATTTCCTTCATGGTGCAAATTACTAGTTTATTTAGAGATGTTCAGAACAGACAAAAGCTTTTTTGTTTTCTTCAACTGGCCACTTTTCTTCCAGAAGCAAGAAAAGATAGAATAATCTAAATATTTTATGTAAAAAGAACCAAAAAAACCCAAAAACAAACAAACAAAAAAAAAAACAACACAAGCAACAACTAATGGAAAACATCATGTCCCTCTCATCTATGTGATCTTTCTGGCAGATTCTCTCTCTCTCTTCTCACTGAATAGCTGGAATGTTTTGGAATTAATTTCTACTTTGTGCCTTTCAAACAAAAAAGAAAAAAATAACAAACAAAAGAACAACAAAAGAACAAAAATACAAACCAATTAAAAACAAAAAAAGAGAAAACAAACCAAACTACCAAGCAAATAAACAAACCAAGCATTCCAGGTACCTGAGTGTTATCTGTAACATTGACTGTGGGCCCGAGAGCCAAATAAAAATAAATTAGGTATTCAGTTAAATTTGTCAAATGCAGTGAGATTGTATGTATGTAGAAGACAGTGTTACTAAGGGCAAGAGTTTTCCATTCATCTTTTAATCTTCATATGAATATTTTGACTATTTATAGTAATTTCAGTCATCCTAATGACAAGGTCAATGCACTTGCCTTTTTGCTTTTTTCATTTTCCTCACCATGCATTTATTTTGTGATCTGAAAGGCTGTATGGAGTGCAGTATAAGACAACTGATTTTTAAATTTTGGCTCATCACCAAAAGCTGGTAACAACTTCTAATTTCTTTTTATTGCAGAGATTCCTGTGTTACTTCATCACAATATTGTTTGAATGTCTACCAGCCTGGAACAAACACCTAAGTCATACTGGGGTGAGAGAGAGAAATTACACTTTCAAAGGAACAAAGAAGAATCACAGCTGGTTCTTTTGCTGACTCACTGGCCAGCAAATCATCTCAACTGAGAACCAGGGTGTTAACAGATTATTTCCTTGTGGGTTTTTTCCCTTGTACAGGGATAAAAAAGGGCTTAGAAGCAGTAACGGGTAATTCAAAACATGAGAGAATAAAAAGGTGATAAAAAATGTCTTTCTAGAAGAGTTATAACTGTTCCTGTTGAAATTGAATAGAAAATGGCTGCCTGAATATCATTAGTTTATTCCTTCTCTACTGATTTCATTGGTAAGAGGTGATGACAAGTTTTTCAAGGAAATTTTAAAAAATTGAAATCAAAATTAAATATTAAAATAAAAAAATATATTAATGGGGTTGTTCATCAATGCATAAGGGATTTTTTTTTTCTGGAGAGGTCAGATTATCTAATCATACCTTACCTGAGGGGAAAAAGCAAAAAACAGACCTAAAGGGCCAAATGATCTTTAAAATAGATCTGGACAAGGGACAACCTTGTACAGACAAGGATTATTTTGTGTTATTCTACTCAATTGTATTATTCTACCCAATACAGAGCATCTATTTTCAGGGACAAGAAAAGATATTCCTAGCTCTTCTCAGACTGTCTCAAGCCACCTCTACTCCTCTGCCTTGTTCACTGCTGTACATGCAAGTATTTCACTAGGGCTGCTCAGAAGTTTTTGAGGAAATAACAGAGATGGAAGATACATCACTTCTACAAAAAAGTGCAAAATGCAACCTAGAGATGAAGAAGAGGGAACTTATTCCATAAGGTTCACACGTCTGTATTCTGGTTAAATGTTTTTCTATTTGACCTCCCTAGCTAGAGAGAAGTAAAACAAAAGAAACATCAGCTACTCAGAGCCCAAAACACATAAAAATGTCACAGACTGAGAGGGGTGACTAATGATGCTACAAGGACAAACTTGTACACATTAATAAGTAATTTATTAGCATCAAATAAATAAAAGTCAGCACCACTGACCTTTTTCATAAGTACCCAGAGCAAATTAAATCCAAAACTCTTCCCATAAAATTAGAAAATCAAAACAGATATGCAATCTAATGCAATTGTTAGCAAGCAGGCAATTTGATGAACTTTTGTGGGATTGTTCCTACACTTGTAAAAAAGAATGAATCCTTAATAAATTTGGGAGCTGAATTGACTCTTTGCTCATTGCTATAATTTCACTTCAAATTGGAAATAATTAGGAACAGAGCAATGAATGTGGCTTATTATTTCTATACTTTGGGATTCTGAAGATTGTGATCTGAATGCATTGCATGTCATCGAGCATTTTTAGACAACAAAAGTATTAAATTGTAAGTGGGAATGTGTTAGAGGCAGACCAAAACAACTCTTCTGCCTTCTTGGAGTCTGAGTTTAAGCATTGCCTCACTGAGCTGTTTCAATCTATTCTCAAACATAAAGACTAAAATCTCAAGTGATGCTAGTGGAAGTTTGGCATGTGATCATGCATTTTGTTAAACTGAAGCCTGTGATTATGTACTTTGTTGAACTGAGTCTGAGGGCATATCAAAATTACAATCACTGAAAGGACTTCCATTAAATTTTGCTAGGTTTCAAATAGGTTGTTTTGTAAGTGAATGAGTATAAAATCTCATCCTCTCATCAGATAACATTTTGCTCTCATCCTGTTGGGAATAATTGGGTGTCCAAGGTCAGCTGTCTGCCTGTGCTTTGTCAAAGACTGAGAGCCAGAGGTGTAATTGAAATAGCTCCATTTGAGCTTCAAGCATATTCTTCATCTGTATTTATTCATGTATGTTTTGCTTCCATGTCATGGTTGGCACTGTCCTTTGGAAAACTCAGAATATTTTTTGCCTTGGTGGTCCTTTCTTCTTCATATAAACCCTATGACTTGACTGCTATGCTGCACCAACAATTATCATATTTTTCCTCTCTTCTAATCACACAGCTCCAGTATCCATATTAAAGTATGTCTTTCATCAAAGCTTGTGATGCTTGGATAAGACAGTTAAGATTATCTCTAATGAAAAACATTTATCTGTCCTCGTGAAAAAGGAAAGCATTTCTGTATTACCTTCCTGGTACTCATGTTCTAGTGTTCTGCCTCAATCTCAGAGCTTGTTAGAGGTGACTACTGGAAAAGGCAAACCAATGAAAGTTTCCCTAGGGAAGAGATGAAGAATTCCCAACTGAACTTCCATGCAGCTAATACGATTTCAGTTTTCAGACAGACTTGAGAAAAGCAAGATGGGGGGGAATCCTTAAACTTTATTCTGATGTCAGAAAGAAGTGCTAGTACTCAGGAAGGTGAAATGTGTGTAAGTCAACACAAAACCAAAGTTTTTCTGGTTATTAAACCTCCCTTCTCAAGCCAGAACTTGTGCTCATGTATCCATCAAGTCAGACAGGATGATTAGATCATCTGGACCTAAACATTGGGAAGAAAGTGCAACTTTGATACCTGGCCTGAGGAGTGTAGCCCTGGAGAAAAAGAAATTTAAGAGGCAGGTCACCTGATAATCATGAAAGCCATTTCCATATCCCTGAAGCACACTTTTTTCTCATATATTTTGTTTAGGAAGGGATGTGTTTTATGACTCTTCTGAGAGTCATTTGCATTTGCTACTATAATGATGTCACAAATTTCCCATTACTTATCCTGTCTTTTTGGAAGTAGAAGATTTTAAGGTGCTTTTTAGACTAAACAGTGCAGTCAGAGTTCTGTTGTTGGGGTTTTTTTTTTTTCATTTTCTTTTGGTGATGACTCCTTGCTCTGTTCAGTTATGTTTGTGTTAACTTTATCTTTGCAGGCATAAATTATCCTTTCAGATTCCTGAATGGATGTCAAGCACATTAATTAGCAGATTGCTTGATTTCATAAGTTTTTAACATTATGACATATCACTAAAATAATCAAACCATTGAGGTACTTTGTGCTAATTCAAAGCCTGTTTTAAAGAATTTTTGCAAAAATTCTCCTGGGTTTTGGCATGTGTTCAATTAGTGATAACTTATCACCAATGCACACTTGTGGGAGAAACATCAGCTTCATTGTGGCTATTTTCAGACTTGGGCTCATGGTTTAAGGATTTTACCATAGAAATTCCATTATTCCCACCAACTAAAACAGGGCCTGAGTTCCAGGCAGAGCATTCAAATTCCAGCTATTCAAATATACTAAGGCAACTGAATGCAAGATCTTTGCACATGAAAAATTTTCTCATATGTTCTTGCCGTTTCTACTAAACTCCCTCTGACATCTCATTTTGAGAGCTGGAAATGTGATGAATACGTACTCTCCCTCCATGAGATTTTATTTTCACTGATACCTTTAGATATAAAGCCTGGGGGATGCAGTAAGAAGTTGGCATGCAGAGAGCTGATAACTTTTAGGAATGTCACCTGAGCTTCTGTGATTTACTGTTTTTCAACCTACTGAATGGAAATAAAGGGATTTTAAAAAACAGTATCAGAGACAATGTTGCCAAAACCTACTCCTCACTATAGTGTTTGGAATAAACACATTTGTCAGTTGGCTGAAGTCAGAGAATGCAAAAAAAGATTCTTTCAGAGGTTCTGATTTTGTATAGCTTGTATGAATTTTATCCTTCTACTTGCCTTACCTGCCAAGGGCTTACCTTTACTCAGACGTCAGTGAAGTCTCTGATACTGTCTCCCAGAGAATTCTCTTGGAGGAGCTGTCAGCCCATGGCTTGGTCTGGTGCTCTTCAGTGGATTAGAACTCACCAGAGAGTGGTGGTGAGTGGAGTTATATCCAGCTGGATGTGGCTCACCAGTGGCATTCTGCTGGGATCAGTGTTGAGGGCAGTCCTGTTTATGCCTTTATCAATCACCTGGGTGAGGGGATCGAGTGCACGGTCAGTCAGTGCACAGAGACACCAAGCTGGGCAGGAGTGCTGCTCTGCTGAGGGCAGGAAGGCTCTGCAGAGGGATCTGCACAGGCTGCACTGATGCTGAGGCCAGTGAGGCTCAGCAAGGCCAAGGGCTGGGTCCTGCCCTTGGCTCACAACAACCCCTGCAGAGCTACAGGCTGGGCAAGAGGGGCTGGAAAGTGGCCAAGAGCAAAAGGAGCTGGGGGTGCTGGCCAAGAGCAGCTGAACATGAGCCAGAGTGTGCCCAGGTGGCCAAGAAGGCCAGTGGGATCCACACAGAAATCTTGCGGCTGTCAGCAGGACCAGGGCAGTGATTGTTCTCTTGTACTTGGCAGAGGTGAGGCCACATCTCAAATCCTGTGTTAGTTCTATGACTTGATTAATCTAGTGTCAGCCTCAAAGAGGTCATGTAAAAATTATTAAGTTATCTTTATTAAATCTCCCATGAAGATAGAAACATTAAATTTAGCATTCAACTTCTCATTTTAAAGTAGCTAAGAAATCTAAAAGTGTGCTGCCAAATCACGACTGGAATCCCATCTGGTCACGTGCAATGGAACTGCCATCGAAAATAAAGCCTGAAAATGTTCATAGGAACAACAGAAAAAAACACACTTTGGTTTTTTAAGTCTACTAAATAAATACTGCTGTGTATATGTCCACAAGAATTTCATTGTTATCAGAGCAGTGATACTGAGATAAGGTTCATATTAACACCTGAAATTTTATTAAGATCTCTTTCTTTGAATATGGGCAGTGCTTTCCACTCCTATCCTTTATATACACCTAGGGAGAATAAATCCAGCATTAGAGCCAACATTAATACAAATTTTTCTCCATTTGTCAGTGCTGCACAGACAGAAGCAGCAACTCAATAATGTCAGAAAGTCAGATTATGAGCAGGCAGTCCCAGATATGAGACACAAAATTATTGTTCTTCTACAGCAGTTCTTTAATTCATTGTCAAAAAAGAGATTGGGAATGACCATGCTGGCTGGTAAAAAAGCTAAAAGGTGCATTGGACTACCAGCTTTTACCAACTGCTGCTGGATCCTTTCTTAATAGAGAAAGGATTCTAAGGGATGCCCAATAAAAGTCATATTAAAAGATCCTCTGGCACATACTTTATTAAAGAGAAGAAAACAATAAAAATTGAAATTTTTTTCTGTAAAATGCATTGTTTCTTCACTGCTAACAGTGTCCCTTGATATATATTTTTCTGTCATTGTAATGAATTTTGATGGTTCTGCTTAATGTGTTTACTAGAATTTCTTTTCATGTGATGGAAGTAATGCATATATATTTAATTTTTATTTTATGGATCTCTATCTTACATAATTGCACATATTTACTTTTGTTTTTCAGGCCTGTTTTTCAACAGTTATTCAATAATTTTATTTAAATGTTCAGCATCTGCCAGGTTTTTCACATTTTGCCCTTCAACTGTATAATGGGAATTTTTTTTTTTCTCTTACTTATATCTTATTCTTACAGAGAAAATTATGAGACTTCTGTCTACACTGGCAGTTTAATGTAATTTTGCTTAAAGTGAATAATAGCAAACAATGTTTGCAAAGTTCCAAAGCGAGGACATTTTTTCCATTATTTTCTTAACAACCTACTTTCTTGAATAGCAAGAGACTCATTACCGAAACAAGACACAGAGCTTTGATTTTAGGAGAAATTAAGAAAATTCAGAATATATTTCATGACCTTCATTCTGGGTTACTTTTGAACCCATGAGAGCTGAATAAGGGAATTAGAAACTGGAATAAGAAGGACTTTAGAAAGGCCATTTGATCTTTCTCTCTCCAGGAAGGCAGTGGAAGTCTGGCCTTCCTCATAGAAATGGCTGAAAAAGGGGACATTTTTTCAAGCTTCACATATAGTGGTTTATCCTAGACACACATTGCTGAATAAAGAACAAATTATGTTTTGAATTCATCTTTAAACCCAAATTATTTCAATAAGTGACACAGTAATGTTTTGCTAAGGAGGATATTTTAAATGCTGTGACTGAAAGCAGTGAAATATGAAATGAGAAATGTGCCAGGTCTTGATTTCATTCTACTGTCAAGACAGGATCTCCCAAGACAGCAGCAAGGGAGGGAAGCACAGGCTGAAATTCATATGGAAGCCAAAGAGCCCCAGAGCAGGCAGCCCCTTGTCCAGCACCCTGGGCTTCCTGTGCAAGCATGGACACAGACTTTGGCTTCCACTTTCCTGTCCAAGCATGGCCACTGCTTTTTGGCATCTTCATACCAGCCAGACCAACAGCCATAAGGCCCACTTTAGAAATGCCACCCTGGAATACATGGCTGGTAGGCTGGCCTGGAATCAATACCAGCAGTGGCTGCTGCCCAGGCCAGTATCCTTTGTGTGGGATCCCTCTGGGATGCTCCCAGAGATTTCTTTCTCCTCCACCCAGTGCTGTTGGCAAGGGGCTTTTCCTCCCCTGAGGGAACTATGGGCTCATTAAGTACAGGATTTCAGCATGCCATTTCTGATACCTGTGGGGACCTACCTCTTGACATGCTTCTGAGAGAGGGTCTACAAAAGTCTGGAACAAAGTACAATTAGAGAAAACTTAAGGGAAACTTTCCAGGGCTTGTTATTTCCCTCACTATTTCACAGAGAGCAGTCTCCAGGTAGAAGTGGGGCAGGGCTCCACATCCTCTCATCATCCAACCATCAACCTTTAATCATTAGCAGGCTCCTAGTGTTTCATCTGAGATGTCAGGGGTAACCTAGCTCCAGTTCCATGCCATATACTCTGCATTTCTCAAGCAGGTTATTGGACAGAAGCTGCAAAGCCTCCTGAAGGCAGAATTTCTCCTGGTGATTGCACCTTATTCATAAGCATTTCCATCAGTGATGCTGCATCTTGTTTCACATCCTCTAGGTTCTGGCTTCTTCAGAGATTTTTCCTTTCCCATTATTTACCTGTACTGAATCCATCTCCCCCACCATTCCCAGTCCCAGGTTTCCTAGAAGTCTGTACCCATCCAAGGTATTAAAGCTAGATGCAAACTAAGGTTGCTAAAGATTTCATGTTTGAAGGAGCACTGAAAGACCCTTTTGATTCCTTGCAGATGTTTCTATTCAGAGAGACTTTAAATGGTAGTTTGAAACATCTGGGATTTGTGTTTAAAAATACAACAATGCTGTGTGCTTTTGAAAAACTTTAGACATATGTAAGTGTTGTGAGATAGGCTTCCATGCCCAAACATTTATTATTAGGGTGTTTAGATCATGGCTTACAGCAATTATATACTAAGGTTGGTTTCAAGAAAAAAAAAATAAAAACTAAGGAGAGACAGAAAGCAAGCAAGAAAAAACCAAAACACTCCCCAGTGACCATCTGGGAAGAGAAGCAATTGTCATTCTCAAAAAGCATCTTCCATTGGTTCCTCTCCAGCACATAGGCAAACCCCATCCACTCTTTTCCATAGAACTCTCTGGCCTTCACCCAACCCACCTGCTGGTGTTTGTTTCTGTTGCTGTTGTTGCTGCATGTTTTCATCTGGGGCTGCTGCTGCAGACTGTGACATTGAAAAGCACTTGTGCATTTTTGGTCCCCATAGCAAAACTCAAAAGCTACAACCAAAGGACAGGAAAAGGACAGAGAAAAGAATTGTTTGATTCTAGGAGAAAGTTGTTTCTCAAGAGAACTGACCATAACACTGCTGTCAGAGTTGGGAGGAATAAGAATATTTACATGAGAATAACATCATGAGAGCAACAAGGGACAATCTCTGCCACAGAGGGCTGGCTGAAACACTGCAGGGCTTCAAGGCAAAGAACTGCAGCTAGAAGTGCCCTAGAATTATAAAGGTGAAGGCATCTGAGGCACTGAGCAACATTTCTGGGCTTGAAAGGTGGTAGAGTGCTAATTCCCCTCTATGGTTTCACTTTTTACTCTTCTTCTGATAAGTGACTGCAGTCTCTTTTCCTCACCTCCTCTGTCTTCTGTTCTCCCTTTCCTTGTGTTTCAACACTTCTGATGATTATTTCAAGTGCACTGTCTCCCATGACTGGCACACACACATGCCCTGAAACCAAAACCCAAGAACCTCTGCTTTGCATCAACAAAACTTTCTTCTTTGCCTTTACTGGACACTGTAATACAGAAATATCTCACCTCTAGTGACAAAAACCTCCTTTTTGCCTTCCTAATTCTCTGAGCAGCAAAAGTTATTTTTCCTACTTATTAAATAAAACACATCTGCCAGCTTTGGAGCCACCTGGCAGGGCAGTACCTGTTCTCTCTTAATGGCCTATTTAGTGATAATAAGACATAGTGAGATATCAAATGTCACAATACCCTGTCATTACACATTACTCTGTTTATCCTTGCAGTAAGGATATTTGTGTTATTTAATAAACTCTTTGTGTAACATTAATACCCTGATAATTTCCTTGAAGTTTTCTAATCTAGTGGTCTGCACTGTTTCTTTAAAATCTTTCAAATCTAGAGATATTATAAAAATACATATTTACAACACTTCCTTCTCTGTATTTGACACTGTCCTGCATGAAATGCTTGACTCTAAACTGGAGAGGCACAGATCTGATAGATAAACCACTTGGTGGATGAGAATTGGCTGGAACTGGATATACTCAAAGATTTGAGGTCATAGGCTTGATGTCCAATAGGACATCAATGACAAATGGGATTCCTCAGGGGATGTTATTGGGACAGGTGCTGTTTAATACCTTTGTCAGTGACAGGGACAGTGGGATTGAGTGCAGCTCAGCCAGTTTGCCAATGACACCAGGCTGTGGGGTGTGATCAGCACACTGGAGGGAAGGGATGCCCTCCAGAGGGGCCCTGACAGGCATGAGAACTGGGCCTGTGCAAATGTTCTGGACTTCAACAAGGCCAGGTGCAAGGTTCTGCGTCTGGTTTGGGGCAATCTCAGGCATAGATAAAGGTTGGGCAGAGAATGGATTGACAGAAGCCCTGGGCAGAGGGACTTGAGAGTGTTGGTGGATGAGCAGCTCAACATGACCCAGCCAGGTGCCCTTGCAGCCCAGAAAGCCAAATTTGTCCTGGGCTGCATCCAAAGCAGGGTGGGCAGCAGGGGAGGGAGGAGATTCTGCCCCAGTGAGAACCCCCCTGCAGTGCTGCATCCAGTTCTGGGGTCCCCAGCACAAGAAAGATGTGAACCTGGAACAAGCCTAGAAGAAGCCACCAAGATGACCAGAGGATGGAACACCTCTCCTATAGGGCTCCTCTCTCTGTAGCTAGTCTGAGAGTGTTGGGGCTGCTCAGCCTGCAGAAAAGAAGGCTCTGAGGAGACCTCACTACACCTTCCAGCAATGAAAGGGGCTACAAGAGGGCTGGAGAGGGATTTTTGCAAGGAACATGGTGATAGGGAATGGCTTTAAACTGGAAGAAGGCAGGTTTATATTGGAGAAGGTATGTTTACATTGGATATTAGGAAATAATTCTTCTTTATGAGAGTGTTCCAGACCTGAAGACCCAGGAGGTAAATATGTTCCATTGGCATGTGGATTTTGGTGATGGGGGAGGCAGTAGTTCTCCAACACATAAATCTGAAAAATTTTAGAAATAGGGTTCTGCAAAAAAAGACCTGAAATAGCTGTCTCAAGAGGCTGGAAGCAACAATTTTATTGCTAGCAGTTATTATGTACTATTTATGGTAAGCAGCTTTTTAAGGACTGAAATGCAGATTGTGATCTGTTTGCTACCCCAATAAAACCAAATATAGGAAAAGACAGTCCATAAGGACATAGATTTTAAAAACAAAATACAAGATCAACAACATATCAGGTGTGATGGAGAAAAAGAAATAACTCTGTAGTTAGTGCTTTAGCTCATGAAAAAAGTGCAAACAAATGCCAGGAGGAAGAAATTGGATAGCACAATAAAGAAGATGAAAGGTTCTGGGGGAAAAATCAAGTAAGTGGAGCATGAAAACACAATACTGGTAATTAATACAAGTAGGCACAGGTGAAAAAAAGCTTACAGGGAAAAGAATACATAAGTCACTCAAGCTGTGCAGAGCCAGAGTGCAAATGAAAATTCAGTAGCTAACACAAGGAAAGGAAAAATCAAACTGCGGCTGGAGGAACTCGAGATGTGCGTTGACAGCACAACTGCGAGTGGGCAGATCTAAAGACAGATATATCTTCCTTCCTCTGGGGGGTCATGCAAGGACACTACAAAAAAAAAAAAAACAGCAAGATACTTAAGAAAATATAGAAAGGAACACAAAACCGCTGAGAACAAAACGTATTGATTATAAATTTCTAGAAACCATGGAGCCCATAAAAATCATGGACAAAAAAAAAATAAATCCTATTGAAGATAAAATTGCACTGTTCTGAAAACAACCAGATGACATCTTATTAAAAAGGTCTGAATTTCCTTTTTTTTTCCACTCTCTCTTTTTTTTTTCCCCTGCAAGCAGAAGGCTCCTTCTCATCTAAACAGCAAATGAAGTAATTTTGCTCTTCCCACTTTTGTAAAAATGGTTGGGCAAGAAAGGCAAAACAGCATTACTCACAGGAGATAACATTTCTGCAATAAAGAAGGGAAATCAGTTTTTCTTTTGAATCTAACTCAACCAAAGAAAAAGTCAAAATTTACTTGTGATTTTGGCAGGCATTTCTGAATAGTGGCTGTGTGGAATTGGTTTGTGTTTTCCCCTTTTGAAAAGGTCTCTTCATCATTTAACCAAAATGAAGAGAGGAATGAATTTTTTTTTGTATGGAACTCCCATTGGCTCCTATTTATTTTTTAATCATTATTGCATCTTAAATATCTGCTATCTGCATTAACCTCTATCTCTTTCTGTCTTTTAAGAATCACCTTATTTACAATGAGGTAAGCTTTAAAGAAAATGTTTGATATATTGTGATATTTATTGATGTAGGATGTCCATGTTTAAATACTTGTACATCAACTGAATCAATGTGGCTACAGGAAAATGCCTTAAAGCATTTATTCATTCTGTGCAGTGAAGCACATGGAATTTTAATGACAAACTGCTTTAAACAATAAATAGAGGAAATCCAAACTGTCATTTAACTAGACTTCCATGTGAAAAAATATTATAGCAATGCATGGGAAGGCTGTTGCACAATTCTCATCTGATATACATGTTTGCTGAGATGCAGCTGACTTAATATGACACTTGGCAGAAAAGCAGCAAACTGTTTAAATAATCATTTAAGTACTTTCAAGGAATTTAATTAGAAGTAAATAAATGAAAAAAACACATGTTCATAAAATAAATTGTATCACATAGTAATATTGTGTATATTTCATTTCAGTCTACTGTTTTTGACACTGTGAAATTGTTAATCAGACATTGAAAATAAAATAATGCTTTCATTGAATATGCTAAGTGCAATATTGCAGCCATTTTTAAGGTTTATTTTCAGGAAAAATGCAAAATAAACATCTACTTACCACCTGTGCAGTGCACCTGCTCTGATATTTTGGTTTGTGTAAATGTTTAATTTCTAATTGCATAGGGCATACTCAGCCTGGACGAGAGCACAGCAGAACGAAGGAAGGTGACATCACAATCAATTTAAGTTCTATGAGTTAATTAAAGCCTTGAGCTCCCATGTGCATGCCAGGCAAGGAATGTGACAGCAAAATTTGTGACAGTTGTGCTGGATCTCTGCTGCAAGCTGGGAGACATCAGAGAAAGGATTTTCAGACAGGAAAACACCAGACATATCACGTCCTTGTATCTTTACAGGAACATTTAGAAGGTGAACAAGGGTGCATTGCACCTGAAAGGGAAGCTGTGAGATTTGGTTATGTCATGATACTGCCATGATATAAACCAGCTGTGAGGGAATCTGTTTGAAAGAAGTATTTAAGATCAGGAAAGCTGATCAGTGTGCATGCAGCACGCAACATGGAGCCCACAGTATATATCAGATGTTGGAGCAGAGCAGAAAGCTGGTTCTAGCTCAGTTTTATAATTTTCAAATCTATAATTTTTATTTCTACACCATCAAATTTTTTTTTTTTTGGAGACCACAGAATTTTCTTTTTAAGGTTGCTTAAGATATTTCTTTCATCTGCAGTAAAGTATAAATTTTATTAATTTTGACATTTTTAATCAGTCACACAGCTCTGACTAACCACCATTTGTTGAATAATTTTTACATTACAAACCTCTCCATTAATTTTCCAGGGTGATTGCAAGGCGTAATGAAAAGTTTTACAAAGAGCTGCCCTCATATTAATTCAGCATGTTGCCATATTCAAATCCTATAATGCCAGGGAACATTTCTTCCAGATCTTTAGAACAGTCTCTATAATGCTCTATTTATATTCTCACATAGCTCTTATCACTGGGACATCTGACTACTTCCCAGGCCCCTATTATATGATACAGCTACTTTGTTTTATTGGAATGCTCTTAGATAATTTTTCTGCTTGGAAGAAATGGAAGAATGTTATTTTTGGGTTATTTAAAGCTGCCTGTGTTTATTTTTAGCTGGAGAGGTGCCTCTTGCACAGAGAAAATGATGTTTTGAAGCAATTCTTCATTCTGTCAAGAGCTTATTGTGTAACTAACAGCAGACCATTACAAAACTCAGGGCCTAAATAAATACCTTTTCTACAGACTGGGACTGCATTTTGCCAGGTCCTGAAACCAATCCACTATCAAAGATTGAACTTTTTGTAGTTGTGGAGAAACATTAGGTCTTCACTGACAGAAACCATGGAAATCTTGGGGGATAATAAATTATTGATCATATTCTAAAGAAGTCAGAAGTAAGAACCAGTAGCTGGAGTCACAATGACAGATCCTCTCTTTGAAAAATTAAGAAAATTATTAATAAATGCACACTAAACAGAGGATGAAACGTAATGTTTGCATTATACATTAGCAGCAAAAATGTGAGAAAATTTGCATAAGGTACACTGGCAAATTTCCAGTTACAGTTTTTTGTTTAAAGGCTATTCATAAAGAATACATGGTTCTATGTTTGCATGTATCACATATCTGTTTTACTCAGAAATTTTGTGGTATTCTATCTCAGAAATAAGCAACATCCCAAGGTTTAGCACTGTGTGACTCTTTTCAGACAGATGTCACTCTGGCTGATGCTTCTGTGGAGTCTAGAATTCAATAGTTCTGTCTCTGTGTCAAATTATGGAAATAAGAACTCCCTTTTATTATGTATGTCTAAATGAATAAAGAAACAGCAGACTTATGGAAAATAATAATCAATAAAGAAAGTTTCCAGAAGTAAGGCTTATTTTCTTTTTGTAAATTTATTTTGCCTTGAGCCAAGCAGTTCCACAAATCAATTTCACCATCAGTAACAGACACAATCATCAAAAAGCTAAATAGCAGAATTTATAAGTATAAATGAGCTGATCTGGAATAAGTGAAGAAAGATGGCAGTAAGTTCCAAGAATGCAATGGTTCCTTGCAGAGTCGAAAAGGTACCAAAAAATCCTTCCCTGCCACTGCCTAACCTAGTATTAGTGCCCAAATCTTGAAAAGCAAGTGTTGGAAGATATTTTTTAAACTGTCCCTATCCCATATAAGCATTGTGTCAGAGCCATGTGTAGCCATTACCAAAAAGCAAGTGGCAGGTATTACTGAACACCCTTTCCCAAATTCCAGGGCTCCCCCTCTTCTGTAGCCCCTGCTGGAGCCAGGCCAGACATGGGAACCCATCCATGGGGAGGGATGGCAGCACGGGGCTCTCTGCCTTTGCCAGAGCCAATCTGCTCAGGGCAGCTCTTACTGATCCAGGCTGCTTTGGCCCATCTGATCATCCCTGAATTTTAAAAACTAAAGTGATGGCCCCTAAGAATTACTAAAGTCACCAGTGAGCTGTTGTGTTTTGCTTTTGTTCCACCCCGTGCCCAAAGCAAAAGGAATGATATTCCCTTGCTGCTACGTGTCATGGTGTGCCCCAAGAACTGTGTCAAACCTTGAGGAGAAAGATTTCATTGTACAGAAGGCAAGCACCACATATCTTCTTAGCTTTCTTTGTCCCAGGGCTGACACAAACCACAAGTTATTTTCTAAAACCCTGCAACACACTTGTAAGCAGAAATAGCATCCTTCACTTGTAAACAGTCACAGCTCTTGGTGGTCACTGCTCTGAGCTTGATATTTCAGATTCTCAAATGTCCCTGATACAGCTGACCTTGAAAAGAAGCTCCACTAAAACCATAGTTATGGTTATACAATCCAGAGAAAAGTTGCCATAATGCATAAGGCCAAGATGAAAGCAGTTCCTTCCTGGGCTCCCAAAGCAGAGCAGTAAAGGCAGATACAGCCTGAGAAGAGAAGCTGAAAGAACAAAGGCAGTCTGAGCACTCACAGTCACTGATGGTCCCAGGGAGGCTTTCAGAGAGATTTCCTCCAGGACCCCTGTGAGAATGGCCTCAAGGGTGCTGCTGCCAGAGCCTCTTCTCTGCTTTTCTGCCCAGAATCAGCCAAATGCTGACAACAGCTCACCTATTTCTTTTCCTATATTAAATTGCAATTTGTAGCTGTACTCCTAGGCTATAGTTAGATGTACATTGAACATATATTATTTTGCAGCAAATGCTATAACCACTCCTGCCTACTCTTGCCTGATGAATTCTGGCTCTATAGAAAAAAAAAATTATCATTGAACTCTTCTGGAGATTGGAGGAAGTGCTTCTACACAGAACAAAAGATGCTTTCCCACCACAGCAAAGACACAAATAACTGCAGCTTGGTTTCCCTCCCACAGATGCCAGCTTAGAAAAGAAGAGATCTGTTTTTCTTCAGCATAAAAAGCAAAACCATAAATAAGCTATTGAAAGGGGCCTCTCTTCCTTTAATGTTGAGAAATGGTTTATAGATATATATAATACCTGGAGTTTTATTATCTTTCTCCCATCTTCCTTTTTATTCCTTTTAAAGAACCTCTGAGCTCACTCAAAAGATTGAAAAAAGTCATAAAGTGATGAGTCCAGTTTTATTAGCAAACCTGTCAGGCCCAATGCAGAAGGAGGTGATGAAAGAATTTGAGCCACTTCTGTTCTTTTTAGATTCTATAAAAAAAATCAAAGCACCTGAGTGTGAAGGCTTAATAGGGCATAAAGCTGCAGCTTGCAAAAGCTTCCTAGGGATTTTCTGTTGGCATTTGCTGTTAAGCAGTTAAGTTACATTGTAATAATGTAAACTTCATTTTGTTTTTGTGTGAGAAATGCAAGGACAAAAGGAGGAAAAGTCTTTTTGGCACAGAGGTGTTGTAACCAAAGTTGTTCAGCCCAACCTAGGTAGATTCTTTTTATTTTTTATGCTGCAAGAAAACTATTTTGACAGGTGGCCTAAAAATATGAAGAAATAATAAGTCCCGGAAGAAAAAGTACCACCATAAAAAATCCTAGTTTTCATTTCTTAACTAAAAGCCTGAAAGATCTGTGTTTTTTCCTAGTTTTCATTTTCTTTTATCACTTCTAACACATGGGATAAGTAGCAAGATCTCACTGTTCTTCCTAAGGGAGTGGTTCTATTGAAAAAAGAAAAAAAAGGTCTCATCAAAATAAGCTTTCATCTTTGTTCACATTTTTGTGCTTCACACTCTGCATGCTGTCAGCAGTGAATTCCTCTCACCCTCTTTGCTAGCAGTCTTCTGGAATTCAGGGAATGACTGAGAGTTTTCAGCTTGGTGGGATGGAGAGAGCTGGTAAGAACTGAGCTCTTGGCTCCTCCAGAACCAGTGGCCAAGTTTTTTTTCTTCTCAATCCTCTCTTCCACACAGCTTTTACCAACCTGCTTCCTACATTTGTTTCAGAGTCATGTTAGTGCCCCAGCTCCCAGGCTGCAGGTCTGCAAGCACAAAGGCAGCTCTTGTCTGTGTCCCAGGGCTGAGCCCTGTCCCCCGGGAAATGCAGTCCTGGGACCATTCCCATGCAGCTTTATCCCAGGAGCTGTCAGAAGCACAGTGTGACAGCCCCTGCAAGGAATTATGAACATGAGTGTGCTGAAGATGATTCACAACACTCCTCTCCAGCCCTCCTGTGCATGAGGAAGAAGGTGTTGCCCTTTTCACAGCAACTTTTGCAAATTGTGCTTGCCCCAGAATGTCCCACCTGGGTTTTGGCACAATCCATCTCCCACAGAGTTCTCAGCCAAGTTTGGAACCTCTTGGCAGAAGTTTTGCGTGCACAATGTGTTACACAACATTCATTTCACAGACCTCCTCTAGTTTTGAGTATGGCACCACTCTGATTTCACCACCAGCCCTGGTTTCCTTCTTTATATCTCTAACAGAATTCAACATATTCCTTGTTCCTGGGTAATAAAGATTGCCTTTTTGGACTTGGGCAACCCTAGCCTATCCAATATGTTTATAACAAATTGAACTTTCTGAGAAAATAGAACTTAAAATTCCTTTTCATCTACATAATCCTTACAATTGCAAAAATATTTTTTTATTTAGAAATGATCAAAATAATTTATGATGGTAGAAATTCATGGCAAATGATTTTCACGTAGTCTAGCTTCAGTCTCCTACCTCATTATTCTAACTTTTTATGTACATACATCCCAATTTTTAATGAAAATTTTGCAGTTGGTTAAATAATTATATGTAACTCAAGTTTATTACACACATTGTTATGTAATATGGAAGTTTCTTCACAGAAGAATAGAAGATAATATATACTCTTAAATGTTATAATATTGTTATAGAATTGTGCAAACAAACTGTTGAGCGGTTTAAATCCCACATCTATTAAAATCCCAAAAGGCTGTGATCAGTGGATCCCATTACAGTATTTTATCTGTTTGTTACCTAAGCTTTTAATGCAGTTTGACAGCTCCTATTTTTTCCAATATAAAACAAACCACAACTTTCATTCCAGTATCTTTCTTAAATGGAGATGTGATACAATAGAAAGCCTGTGGATCACCACTGATGACAAATCCTTAGTTGAAACACACTGTCCCAGTTCAAGGGTATGAAAAGTCTGAGTGTCCCAGTTTGCCTGGCTTTGCAGTGCAATCTGTTACTCCTTTTTCTGAGTACAGAAGTGCTTCATTGACCTTTCCTGAATTGTCAGTAAACTTTGAAGACATGGCCTCTGCAATGAATGATAAATTTAGCTATTTTGTCTCCAGTAATCACTGTTAAATCTTTCAGAAATTTGCTTGGTTCTGTAAAGGGTTGTTGCACTTTTTCAGCATAGTAGATTGATTGACAAAGGAACCTCTTCAACGTGGCTTTGGAAATTATCCATACTGAATGTACAAAAATGGCATGTAAGCAATGCACCTAAATCACGGCTGAAAAGCCACGATGGTGCATCATGCACTTAAACTGGCACCCCAGGACTAAGCAGGAGGCATTTAAAGGTAAGAGTTCAGCCAGGCTCAGCATCTGCTGCAGAACCAAGAAGAACACGGAGTTCTGGTAGTTGCTGCTTTTTACTCTCGTTTCTCATTCATTGCTCCTTTGCAAGGCCAAGCTCATAAAATCTGATGTACTCTATTGCCAGACCTCTTTGTCAGAGCAATGAAGTTGTCTTTACTACCATAAGTGATAAAAAGCATATTTGCAAACCTCTGCCAAAGGAACTCAGATGAATCTTTTTTCCATTGAAAGTGCAAAACTAGTAATCCACAAACTAAAATCTCCTCAAGTGTCTCTTTTCAATGTTTGTTTCAAAACATGTTTTCCTCAAATATGTGTGTTTAATATTTTATTAAATTCCTGCATAGGGATTGCATAGTCATATACCTGCTAAAGATTATTTGTTGCACAACTTTATAGACATAACAGTTTATGTTTTTAGAGCACACCAGGGATTTTTCAGGATCACATTTTTAGGCATGAGAATAAGGAAATTAAAGAAATTTTTAACCTTTACAACAAAACATGGAGAACTTCAAGATTTTCTGTTATTGACTTGGTGCTGCTCAGTTGAAAGCCTAAATGTTTGTTTCTGCAGAAGGGAAAGACATTTCAAGACCAGTGGATATTTAGTATAAAGTAATGGGGTTTGGTTTTTCTTCATCAGCTTTGGGGAGTTTTTAGGAAGGGAAGTGAAAGAACATTCCTAAAATAACAAGTTTCTTTTGAACTATGGATTTCTTTATATTAGGAAGGGTCAGTTTATGATCCTGTTTTTAGGAGCAATTTTAAGGGGCATTTTCTGTGTTATCCACTTGGTTTGCTGAAAATATGAGATCTTTCCAATGCACAGCCCAAAACCTTCATATTTACTTACTTTATTGATTTGCTTCTCCCCCTGGAATAATTGCATCATTAGATTTATTCCCTTTGTTTCTACTTTGATAAAGTCTAATATCTCACTCATCCTCACATCAGAGGAAGGAGTCAAATATACTCTATTATGAAAAGAGGAGATGAAGGTTTCCAGTTTATAATATCATAACTGGGCATCATTCCCAGTTCATGAGCTAGAGGTATGGGCTTCTGAACAGACTGTAGGTGCTGTAAATATTCATTTTTATTTGGGAAGATGCTAAATATCTCTTGAAATATGCATGAAGTAAATATTTTCCTCATGTTTTTTCATCTGTTCTCTGGATCCCAAAAACAGAAGTTTGTGTTTGGAGGGTGGCCATCCAAAATCCTGTGTGCATACATTAACTAAAAATTTATATTATTTTCCTAATTATTTAAAATCTATCATTTTCAGATGTTTTCTGAACATAAATGCCCAAGGTAAGAGCAAAGTTATTTCCCATTGTAATGTCTCAACCCAGTTTCAAGCTCTCATGGCTTAATCACACCCAGTCTTCTATAAATTTCCAGGACTTAAAAACAGGTCTTTCAACATTCATTTAACTAGAAAATAAAGAAAGTTGTAAAAGTGAAGTCCTTGGGGTGGAAGAACATTAAAAGTTTTTTGGTTTTTTTTTTAATGAGCTCAGAATATGTTTCTATATAAATACATACAAAATATCCATTGTATATGTATATGTATATATCCCAAAAATTGTAGATTCTTTTCTTAATTTTGAAAACTGTTTACAGTTCTTAATGATGATGGTTCTCCATGAAGGAAAGGAAAGAATATCTAGCCACAGAGCAGAGTACATCCCAGAAAACAATTGTCAAATACATATAAAATAAGATCCTACCCTCAAAGAATCTAGAACAATTGAAGAGGAAGAGAATTAAAATAAAGAATATGGTTAGACTAGTTCAGATGCAGAGGTTTTAGTTAGCAGCAAACCACACATTTTCTAGTTATCCTTAAGGTAGTCCAGAAATCATTTTTATCTCTGTGCCACCTGTTTTTCTGAGGTGCTCAAAGGGATGTGATAAAGCAGATAAAAACTCAAGGACAACCTCAACTTGTATCCTTCCTATAACCCTTCAAAATCTATTACTTAGATTGACAAGAGATGTAAAGTTTGGGGCCACAAAGCAATGCCATCATTTGGTTACACAATTTCTGGATGGGCAGCCTTTGTCGAAAATCTTCTTTTTTCTGTTCTCCTTGATTAAAGTTAATTCATGCAGCCTGGATGACTCTACAGAGTTATCAAACAGTCTATTTGTAAGGATCTGCTAAAAGCTAACATGAAATTGTCAGGAACAAACCATGTCAAAACAACCTAATTTCTTTCTCTGACAGGGGAAGAGGCCTCATGAATGGGAGAAGAGCAGAGGATGTCACATATCATGACTTTAATAAAGCTTTTGACACTGTCTGACATGGCATTTGCATAAGAGAACAAAAGCACTGGAGTGTGGGTAAAACAGCTCTAAGGTCAACATGCAGCTGATTTGAAAATGCTACTTAACAAGAAGATAACATTTGTTTATTGACAAAAAATGGGAGGCAAGGGGAATATAACAGTCCTAGATCCAGTGCTACACAGTAGTTGACTTGATAAGATTAATGATATTTGAGTTTGAAGGGAGGGACACCACTTTGGAAGGCAGGATTACGTTTCAAAACCATCCTACTAAGATGAAAAAGGTAAAATAAATATATAGTGTAACTCAAAGCAATTGAACAAATAGCAGAAGAATGATGAACAATGTGAACATATACTGGGGAAAACTAATCAGGCACAGGAGTATCCAGGAAAAAAATG
Organism: Erithacus rubecula; assembly: GCF_903797595.1. Lineage (NCBI taxonomy): Eukaryota > Metazoa > Chordata > Aves > Passeriformes > Muscicapidae > Erithacus > Erithacus rubecula. The sequence goes on along the minus strand of NC_136685.1, from coordinate 10,909,117 downwards.
AAGCAAAATTGAGAAGAAATCCTGAAAGCAGTAACAATGACAATATGACTTGTGTTGTATAATTGCCTGTGTAAAAAAATGGAAACTTAAAATTTTCCTCTCGGGGAAATCAGAATTTGAATTCTCAGAATTCTCATATATATCTCTCAAACATGTAAGATAACTGAGTAGCTTTAGTCAGTCCCAAATATGCTCTGTGTTCTTTTATTAAGATTTCACTTTATAAAATAGAAATTAAAGATTTAAATCCATCCTGGATCAAAGGCAGCATAAAACTTCTCATTTAAAAATAACTGTCAAAAAAAATTTGAATATCCCACTCAATAGTAGTTTCATGTCAGATCAGTTTACAAGTAGTAAAAAGCTGAATTTCTGGGTTTAGAATGTCTTTGTAAGATCTTACAGCCTCAAACAGTTCACTTCAAAATCATTTTAAGAGTAAAATTAAGCATTTCTTACCGACTCTATAGTCTAACTGGACTTTCTGAACCATGTTACCTTAACTGTTTTGTGCTTCAAGTAAATTTTCTGCTTTCAAACTCAAGATGTAACAATCTTCTATATTTTAGTGCATATTTTATCCAAGAGAAAAACAATAGAATGTGATAAATATCACTCAAATAATATAATAATCTCTCTGCAAAATAAGAAAAACTCAATAGCATTCTATTCTAAATGTGCTCATGCAGTTCACATTGTCCTAATATGAGACTGTCTCACTGTCAGTAAAGTACTTATCCCCACTGGTCACAGCATCCTTTAGAGGAGTGTAACTACTTATATTTCTCAGGTGAATAAACATGGATCTAAAAGCACATATTTGGCATTGAAGTATCAAACTTCTAATTATTCAGACATCTTTTGGAATCCCCATCCCTGGTTTAGGGAGGTTGTTTCCCAGTACCAGGGGTAGCAAGGCATGGTTGTACTGTCACTGGAGGATAACAAGTCACACCCTAGGAAAGACAAGATTTGACATAAATTTATATCAAACCCATTGATGTGTTTGTTAAAGAAAAAAACCACATTACCTCACAGTGAGAAACTGGGAGTATCTTAGTGTGAAATTCACAAAGCATATGGTTTCCTAGAGTGCAGAAAAGGGGTTGAGCTGTCCAATGTCATCCATCCAAAACTTGTGTTCCTGGGCAAACCCCATCCCTTTTTAGCTGGGAGGTGAAACTGGAACTGTCAGAGATCAGTTTGTCCCCTGTGCAGACACATCCCAGAACACTCTCTCTCCTGTTCCCTTCCCTTCTCACGATTACTTCCCTACCAGCTGGGTCTGTGAAAACCCTTTACATCTCTCTTCATCATATCCCACATGACTTTCCCTACCTTCAGACCATGAAATTTTATTGGTGATGAAGAGTAACTCCCTCAGTTTGCTATTGAAGCTGTTATAGTTCCTGTAAATAATAAACCCATGACTATGAAGACTAAAATCAAGGTCTGTTTACATCTCAGCTGAGCACTGTAACCATCAGACTGCAGGATCTGTCTGCAGCTCACCATCTGGCTCAAAGATTATTTCAGTGTTCAGCAGTGTAGATCAGCTTTGAAGGCAGAGGAAAAGTGGGTGCCTTTGGAAATCACTAATATAATCTGCAGGCACCAAGAAAATTGAGATAGCTCTGCAGTTAGTCAGCAAGAAGACCACCAGTATTCTGCATTTAGGCAAAAAGAATTGACAATAAAAATTATCTTGTGAACATAGCCTGAAATGTCTTGCTCAAAGCCACAGTACACTGGTTTATTTGCAGAAAAGGGAATTGCTTCTGGGTTGTTTTAGTCCCAAGACAGCATCATCACTGGGCTTTCATTGACTCTGGAGTTCCGACTTCTCTTGTGATATGTTATCTTTTCCACCCTGCAAAAATACATACAATTTTGAAGCATTCATAAAGCAAAGAAAAAAAAAGAAAGAAAAATAATCTTTTCATTATGAATCCTGATGCTGTTACACCTTAGAATGAAAGAAATTAATACAACTTCACATAAACCCAGTTTATCATTTCCATTCAACCAATTTCCTTTTCTCCTTTACTCTGAAATTAAAAATATTTTTTATCATTTGCAATTTACAAGGCATTATAAAAAAGCTTTTAAAATCATCTGTAAGATGAATTACATCAAAAGTTGTAACAACTCTTGTGAGGAAATTCATTACATGAAAGCTCAGTTAAGACTGTCAAAAGCAAGCATAAAAATAAGAAAGATATTCCCACTCTAGTAGAAAACATCAAGAAATTTCTAAATACAAATTGAATGTTAGTGGCCTCAAGCTCTGGGCTGCCCCTTTGAAAAGGCAGATCCTTTCTTATCATAAGAGTAAACAATGAGAAATTTTGTCCTTTTTACTGCATCTTATTTATACATTTCTTTGCAAATGACTTTCATTTTGCAATTTAAAGCATCTATTTGGCCAGACCTTTGTGCTGTTGCAGAAGTTTACACATAATTTCAAGACAGTAATATTTGGGGATTTTAATAGTTTTTGTCCATTTGTTCCCAATGAAGTTCTATTTGTGTCAATAGGGAAGCAAAGTCCAGAGTACATTCCAGGAACCATGCCAGGATATGACTTGTTCCAGAAAAGAAAGAATGTGGGTGTCTGTCTATAAGTGCAATAAGAAGCTTTTGTGCTTTAAGAGGGAACAAGAAACTTGGTTGATGTGAGGGAGATATAAACAATAATCAGTCTGATTTCATGCTGGTACCTGATACCCACAGGTTTGGCATTACCTTATCATCCCCATCTGCTTCCTGGGGGATGAGGAGCCTCTCACCAGTCAAAGTAGTGATGTGATATATAAACATTATTTATGCCCTTCAATTTAAAGCAAATATATTGTAGAAGTGTTATGGTCTGAAAAAATAAACACTCATTTGGCTTCAGACTCCAGAGACAACACTTGGCTCTACTCCCACTCTGGTCTGCATTTTGGGCAGCTTTCCTTGTAGTCTCATAAACCTCTATTACATAAAGGAATTTAATTATTTTTACATTTGGGCTACTTGAAAGGCTGATATTCAACTTACTAAACCAAAGAGAATTTTATTTAGTCCCTACCAAAACACCAACATAGCTGCCAGTACAGTGTGTAGGCTGTATTTACAGATCAGGATTTAGATAAATTCTTCATCAGCTGTGCAAAGCACAGCATGCTTTTCAAGAAACATAACTGCCACGTGAAAAGATAATGAAATGGGCAACTTCCATCTTGTTCTCAACCCGTTTCCATGGGAGAGATGTCCAGCCCTCAGCAGATCTTCCTCCAAAAGGGATGGAAAACCTTCAAAGCAATTGCTCCAGGTATTCACCTTTAAGAAACTGATATATAAATGGAGTAAGCTATGCATAGAGGTCCATGGTGTGTGAACAGAAAGTCATGTGGGTAAATGGCACTTCCATTTCAAGCACACTGTGCTCGACTTCCATTTAAGAAGCTTTAGTTCATTTTCTGTGTTACAGCAAAAATACACAGAGTATTCAACAGCAGCAGGTCTTGGGGGGGAGATCTCAGTGACATGGGGAGATCTCCATATCCTACAGCAGTAGGACAGTTCCCTCTGTCCATCAGTCCAAAGCACATTTTCTGTACTTTGCTGCTGAGAAAAAAAAACAGAAGATCAGCCAGAGCCAAGCTCCATGCGGGACAGACTCTTGTATAATTCCACATTATTCCCCTGTCCACTGAACCTCAACTGTTGCAAATTTGAGGAAGAGATAATTCTAATTCGACTTATTTTTGGTGTGTTTTCACTCCCCTGCTAATGTGCATTCTGCATAAGAGTTCTACATAAAACACACTAAACCTCTCAATTTTAAAGTATTGTCTGTGCATTTGTCTGGATTTCTTGTATGATAGCTATGATCCACCTAATTTCCAGTGCTCTTGTTCAAAGTGGAAAATATTTACTTTTAGCTGTTACAGATTATTTTCATAAAAGAATCATATAACTTTAAGCAGCAGTTACAAATTAATATCTTTTAAATATATATCTCTGTTTTTCATACCTTCTGTATTCACTACAGCTATTTTAAATGTCAGCATTGTGATATTCTTCCAACAATGCATATTGCTGACTTCCTCAGCTGAAATACGGTGTCTACCAGGCTCTATTAAAGTCGTGATAACTAAAAAAGAGAATAAAGAACAAATAGGCTGCTTCTTTGTGTGTCTCTTGTTTCTTTTATTATTTTGCTAGCAGACAAACAAAACTGAGCCTTACTTATCCAGACCTCTGCCCTATTGTGTCTCTTTAAATTAGATTTGCTGCAATGCAGTATTTTGTTTACTCTCCTAGAAATGAAGGACAGTGTTAAGTTGCTACAGAACCAGAGACTGCAGCAAACAGTCCAAACCTTTTTGATAGCTCATGGTTTTTTTAAGCTTTCCTGTACTTTGAAAAGAAGGTTTAGAAAGGTTTTGTGAAAAAATAGAACAGTTGGAGATGTAAAATAGAATTTAAGCTTCACAAGGGAGAATAGAGAAATTAGTCATTCTAATTCCTTTGTCAAAGAAAGGGACGGTAAAGGTAGGTGGCAACACCAGTGTTAATAATAAAGGCATGGGGATTACATAAAGAATAAAAGCTACTTATCAGTTATTTAAGTTGCTACTTTTTGGATTTTAGACTAATAATAGCATTTGAGAAGTTTTTTGTGGCACTTTTTTACTGCTCAAAATTACCTATTTTTAAAAGGTTTAGTGTATGGATGCTGTATGAAAAAGAAAGTCCTTTAGTTGACTATACATTATCATGTGCACTTGGTGTTTGTAATGTACACATATGCATAGGTAAATGTTAAGAGCATAAGGTTTGTATGTTATACAACAAGGACACCCACATAGGAATACGGTCGCTGGTCATGTTTTGTTATTTGCAAGCTTTGCTATCTCCCAGCCACACACTGGAGATATGATCAGCTGATGTCCTGAAGTCTCAAGCAGATCTACTTTTCAGTGAAAAAGTCACCCTTTTTTTTTTTATAAAAGACAAGTTTGCTAAACTTTTACAGAAAAATGTGCGAACACATGTCTGAAAGAGTTAAATACAAAAACAGTCTATAGATGGTCAGTAGGCAAACTCAGAGAAAAGGAAGATGACAAAGGAGTACCCCAAATGATGAGTATGTGCAAGCCCCAAAGGAGAGCAGGAACAGAAGCTCTTTGCTTCCCCCTGTAGGGGAAAAAGCCAGTCTGGCCAGGTCTGATTTGCATATATTATTTATATTATTATTCATACATCAGTGCACTCCATGAGGCTCTGTTCTCTGCTGTGCTCTGTTTCACAAATTAGCAGACACAATATATGTAAACACATTTACAAAAACAAAGGGTGAGGAAACTGCAAGAGGTAACAGCTTAAGAAGAGAGGTCACTCTTAATTACAATTGTCTCCAGTTGGGTGGGAGTTTCATAGAGGTTTAGTGCCTATTTCTTTAATGTAGTATACAGATTTCAGCTGATACAGTTCTGCCTCAAGCTTTTAAAGGGATATTGCAAATTCAGCAAAATTCTGAAATCTATTCCTCACTCCCTTTCTTTTTTTTCTTAGTTTTCCTTTTTTCCTGCAGTTATACATAGACTTTGTTTGCCCTGTGTCATTTGTAAACACTTACAAGATCTTCTCTTTGGATTTTTTTATCCATCTTCATCTTTCTTTGTTCCCTTGCAGTGGAGAAAGAAATAAAGGACACAGAATATTTTTAGTAGCAGATTTATGTAAGAAAATCATTATCTTTACTTGCACAAAAAAAAAATAATTATAGACAGTAGTTTAAGATAGCAGTTCATCTCATTTACTCCCATCAACATGAAAGCATAAATAGGAAAATGTAAAAAAATTCAAAACCTCATATATTGCACGTAGATTGGAGTCAGAGGACAGTTGTGCACTCACAAGATCACACCCAAACTCCTTTAGCCTGTCTGCCACCCACAGAACAAACCAAAGCAATCAGGATAAAGAAATTTTTCTAATTTGGAAAAGTCAGCAAGTGCTAGCAGTGAATGACTCAGAGCACTGGAAGGTGCATGAATAATCTATGTATACATTAATATTCCTTGGAATTTAAAAATTAGTATTTTCATATGAAAGTGCAAATCTATTTTGATGTTTTCAAAAAGTTAAGGGTCACCCTCTGCTTTGGATGGGATACATCTAATCAAAGAAGTTTATACCTGAGCTAGTTGTCCTTAGTTCCCCTAAAGGGAGAGGAAATACAAAAATATTTAATCTCATCTTGTAGGAGATGTCTGAATGGAGAATTACAGTGAAATATGCCATAATAGATGTTCTTATCATCATTGACCATAAAGACAGCCTAGATACCACCAAAGGTATCAGCAGTTACATTACATGAGTCTGAAATTAGACCAGACCTGTACAATATTTCATGTAATAAAAACCAGATCCTCAGAGTGCTGCTCATTTTTTATAATCTCTTACTATTATGAGTAATCATAATTATTCATGGTTAGTAGCTCCAGGCACAGCTACAGGACTTCCCATATTTTTTATCTTCCCCCCTGTCTCTCAAGGAGCAGATGCCACAGTGCTTACATGAGAATGACTGTCCAGTGCAGGAATCCATGGAATTGTGTCTGGAATATGATGAAAAGGTAGCAAAGTAACTTTATATTATATTTGTGGAATACCTCAGCTCTGATAAAAAAATCCTATCTGGTTCTTCTCTGTTGTCTTGTTCACCTGATCACTTACCCTAGGCAAGATGAAAATCCTCAGTGAAATTGTATTGCTTGTGGTTGTAAAATCCCTTAATTCTGTGAGTTGGAGTAATTATTTATGATGGATTTCCATGCAAGATTCTCAATTGTTACTCTTGGATAAGCAGTAAACTTTTAAAGATTAAATAAATATGCTTCTGTGTGATGTTACCTTTTACACTTTCCAATTTTTTTTTTAATTTTCAGGAATCTATATTTAGCCATGGATAAGCTTCCAAGAGCCGTTTATACAATTAACAAGCAATAAGTTGTTGGTTTTTGTTAAATGTCATTTGTTCTAATTTCTTTTCTAATTTTCTTTCCTCCTTACCATTTTCCATGAACATAAATGCAGATTTTTTGTGTTGCTTATTATGGCAATGGATTTATTTACTTACTACAGATATTTTGAAACACAAAAAAATATTTTTAATTAATAAATTATTTTAAAATGTGAGCAGTAATTCAAATTTAATATATTTTTATCAATAGATTTTCCCATTTAAAGAATATTTTTCTCAATCAATTTATGGACCAATTTACAGAAAGATTGATGCAAAGTCAAAACTCAGAAAAACTTTCAAAGTAAATTTAAGATGCATATACAAAAAAGAGACTTTACCTTAACAGATTGCTTTTAAATATTAGATTATTTTTCACTCAGAAAAAGGTATTAATCAAAACAAAAAAATTCACATGAAAGTTCTGTTTTCTATGAGCACTTAAAACAACATTCTAACACATGCTGAACACCAAATATTTTAACAGCTTTAATCTCTCCAAACAACGTGCATAAACACTAAAATAAAATTTAAAGATACAAAGTTTTGCTCTTAATATGCTTTTCAATTTAAAATAGTACTAAATAATGAAAAACACAAATTCTTCTCTTTTATCTCTTGAACATTTCAGAGGATTTTATCTTTTTTTCTCACTTGATCATGAAACACATTACATAACCTTAAAAATTCTAAGAGTTCTTATAAAAAAACCATGAGACAAAAATTTCAAAAAGACAAAATAGTCAAAGAATTTGGCATGTATTAACAGTAAACTGATTTGAGAAATATCCTTGCATTTTCAGTAAGCCTAATAGAAGTAAAAAAAAAAAATAAATAATATGTGTATGTTACCACCAAGCCATTCTGTGCTTAAGAAAAACAAGAACTTGTACACCTCCATGAATTGTAACTCTTCAGCTACATTCAAAAAGTCTTTTCTTATCTAGAAGTCAGGTGGCTGGTTTAAATTCTGGTTTTGAGGAGAGAGAATCTCCTTAGAGCAAGGCCTATTCCAGCTTGCATTAGCCTGAATTGCCTTCCTAAGAAACATATTTTTTTTTTCCTTTGGCTCATCAGAAAATCTTGACCATCAATTTTGCATAGCAAGATACTTAATTTTTATAAAGCTGAAATAATGTCACCTTCATCTAAGTGAGAATTCAGCTGTCCTTTCCTTTAAGTGTTTGTGGATTTTTCTCTCCAGCACTGACTGTGGTACAGAGCCACTGGTGAACAGCACCTTGTTGATGACTAAGGAAATTATTCTTTCTAAGGAGGATATGACTGAATATTGTAGCCCTTCTATGCAAAATCAGTGCTTCAGTTTGGGATCAGGCAGAGTCAAGACTCATCTAGGCATGGCAGGGAAGCAGCCAGGCATCTGATACTGGGATGAAAGCAGCATCACAACAGGCTGATAAATCCAGTTATTCTCAAAGGAGATTTAGGTTAATGGAGGTTGCAGGAGTGGTCAGGCAGTTCAGCAAAACTTTTCATTTATGGTTTGTCTCCAGCCGTGATTTCTTGTTCATAAAGCAAAGGTATCTGTGAAAATTCACAGACCTTTCTAGCACAGAACTCTACCTAAAGCTCCAGGCAGTTTTGAGAACACACTTTCCCTCCATCAAAGCTGTGACTGCCTGCTACACCTCAACTCCATAAAGAGTGAGGGAGTAACATTTAAGGATGTTTGAAGACAGAAGTCTGTCTGTTCCAAGTCTGTTTGAACAAACCAGAAGTTTCCAAGTGTTCTTTCAACATTTGTCCTCTTCTTCCATTGTGAAGTGACTTCATAATGAGCAGTGATGCTCACATCAGGTCATATGTCAGAGTGCCCATTCTTATTGTAAACATCATGTCTCTGTGGCACAAGGCTTACACCAAGGAATGCATGGTTTAGAGCCACAGAATTATAGAATCATTAAAGTTGGAAAAGTCCTACAAGATCATCCAGTCCAACCTTTGACTAAACACTGCTAAAACACTAAGCCATGTCATTAAACATTGCCAGGAATGGTAACTCAACAATTTCTAATAGGAGTTTACCTAGGCTGGACTTCAGAGGGGCAGTTCTTGGCTCTTGAGAAGCAGTTTCTGTTCCTCTTCAGGGGTCCTGTGGCACACAACTGCTTGGAGAGCTGGACTGTTGTGGTTGTACTGTGGGAATCCTGAGGGACACAGAGATGACATGTGGGACAGCCACGTGTGACCAGGAGGGTTGTCCTGGGCTCTGCAACAAAAGAAAATATTTCCCCATTGACTGTTAGAGGATCACAGCTGTGATGCAGGACACAACCCACAGGAGCATCCTGCCATCACCTCTCATATTTTCATTGAATTTATTTGTAGCAGCAAAAGCACCTTAGGAATTGAGAGGAGCGGGTGTGTGTACAGGGTGTTGAGAGACCTGCAGCATGCAAGGAGACACTTGAAGCTTCCTTTTATTTCCAGGTACAAATGACCAAATTTCCTACCCTGTTTTGATGTGCTGACTACAGATATTGCACAGGGAAAAGCAGGATAGTGGCTTCAAACAAGTATTTAATTGAACATAAAATTATTAGTGAGCACTAAAAAGTCACAGTCCTCTGGTACAGTTGAGTGCTGATGTGTCTTCCCTTGTGGGAAACAGTATCTGCTGTGTTCTGAAAACTTCAGCTTTTGCTGCATCCATAAATCAGAAACACCATTAATTTTTCTCTCCCGGGGCTGTGCTGTGAAAGAGACCTCATCTGAGATCCCTGCCTTCTATTTAGCTGCCATCTCTAGCTTCAGTAAAGAGCCACATGAGAACTCTCTTCAAGACAAAGTATGTCTATTGCATATTTCTGTGAAATCCACAATGAAAGGGACTAAGCCATCTTTTCTGCCTGAGTTTCTCACTCTCTTTACTTCAGACTCATCACTATTTCCATGCTTACATAACAAGATGTTATCTTCTCAAAATGCTGCTTGGAGGATTTGTAAGCAGAAAAAAACCTCTCAGAATCTGTCCTTTCTTCTGTTTATCCATAGATGGTGGCAGGGACTCCCTTGCTTTTCACAGCTTCAGGCCAGAAGGTTTGAAACCACCCTGGCTGAAGAATGCCTAGCTCTAATTCCATTGTACCAGGATATTTTTATTTTTTACTCTTTAAAGAGTTCTTGCAGAAAATCACTGGAAAGTGCTTAAGGAGCAGATTAGCATTTATCTGGCATGCTTCCCCTGAAAATGACATTTTTAATACCAGTGTTAACCCCTTGGTACTTTTGAGCAGAAGTGACATTTAGCTACAAATCCTCTCAGCAACAGCTTGCATAAACAACATAACAGGGCTTGGAGAACTTCCACCTGGACTTTATCCCTGTTCATTGTAACAGGGACACAAGTACTATGTAGGATCTGAGAATGGAAAGACTGGGATGTATCCAGACCTTGAAAATACACCATCAGAAGCCAGAAGGAGTGAAATGGCCAGGAGGTTTTGGATCCTTTCCTGATCGATGATAAAAAGATTTAATTTCAAACTTGACAGACAATGACAGTATTTCTTCATTTCATAGACAGGGAGAATAATAGCCACTCTGGGAAGGTTTCCTCTATACTGTTGGAAGAGAGTAGAGCCAGTGGCTTTCCATTGGCTAATGTCTGTGCCCTCAGAGGGTTTGGGAAATCTATATGTGACAGCAAAAACTTATATGAAATTGTTAATTGATGCAACTTTATTGAAAACATTCATTTATGCATAAATGCTGCAACAAGACTGTTGGCAGAGCATATTCTGTTTATTTAATCCTTCTGTATAAGAAGGATGGTGGAAGTCCTGATCCCTGCTTGTGCAATTATCAGATACCCTTTTCAATTTTTTAGTCAACAGTGCATCTGAATTTACCTCTGGAATTTTAGAGTCAAATAGAATAGAGCACTGGCTACCCCAGAACTATTAAGCTGATGTGCTCTCAAATTCCCACAGGATGTACCAAGAGACAGAATCATCATCCACACCTCTCTTTCTCAAATACTATTAAAATACATGCCTTGCATCCATCACTTACTTCTTTGATACTAAATATATTTGAAATCAGACAATCCACATCATTCTGGAGCTCTCTCAGGGCTGTTGTATAAGGCTGCAGCAAGTTGGGTGTTGGCTTCTTCTCCCAGCCAGTGACAGGACAAGAGGACATGGCCACAGGTTTTGTCAGGGAACGTTCAGGTTGGGCACCAAGAAGAATTTTTCACTGAAAGGGTTGTCATCACTGGAAGGGCTGCCCAGGGAAGTGGTTGAGCCAGTGTACCTGGAAGTGTTCAACATATGACTGCATATGTCACTTGGTTTAGTTGGGGTGGTGGTGTTCAGACAATGGCTGGACCCAATGATCTTGGAGATATTTTCCAATCTTAATGATTCAATGTGTTGGAAAGAGCTATTGTATCTTTTTACATGTTTCTCCATACTTGGAGAAACTTCCCATACTTGTCATACTTGGCATAAATTCTGGGGACATTTGCAATCTCTCTGACTTTTTTACCTCCTTGTAAAAAAGCTTCCTAATCCTTGGACTATTACTCCCAATAGTTAAAGTTTAATCATGCTTTTCTTTCCAATCCAAAGTTATTGGGTCAGGTTTGCACAAGAACCAAACAAGAAAAGCCCCACAAAATCTCAAATGAGAGATGTGTCACACAGATAATTTATTAGCTGTCATGACCATGGAGAAAATGTAAATATTCACTTCCCTTGGGTTCAAGATCCAAAAGGAGTTACCATTATGTCATGAGGGCCTGACAGTTAATTTCTGATCACAGTGCTGAGTCTGCCCATGAACCAAGCTGCAATCTGTAAGATTTCCAGCTTGCCCTGACTGATAAATGACCCTCTTGGGAAAGTTGCTACTGGGAGCATTTGTACCCAGGGTGAGAGAACTGAGCCCAGTGAAGTTCATGCCTGTTTACAGACATGCATTGCACTGCAGTGAATATTAAACTAACATTATGCCTTCATTTCAGGAAGATGGGGTTTTAGATCTATATGAGTTCAGAATGAGTCAAATGCTCATTCCAGTAAGCACAAAAATCTCTTATTCAGTCAATGAACTATTCATTATTGTCTCCTTTTAAAGTGGAAAGAAAATACCCATTGGACAGAAGGTATAAGTGCTGTGGAAAGATTTCTGTAAGCTTTGATTTGTGCTCTTGAAGTGTTTTGCGGAGAGCCAGTGAATTAAATAAAAGATAAGGACAAGAAATCAACAAATTCACCTTGAATAAAGTCCTTGAAAGTGTAACAACAAAAAGTTAAAATGTAAATGGACTATGAATTAAAATCAATAAACTAGTGGGTGGCTGTATATGAAAAGCAATAACACTGTACGGTGACTTTATAGAATCATAGAAATACTCCACAATTTTGTTTTCCAGGACTATTCTTTGATCATTCAAGAATTAAAATATTAATTTAAAAGAAACACAGCATTTGCTATGGAAAAGATCTTCCAGATGATCAATCGTAAAATTGACTAGGGCTTCTTAGATCCATTTATATCTATATTGATACCTAGACTGACTTACATAATCATATAAATGTATATGATTAGAAAAGTAGGAAATATGCCAGGAATTGAAATTATGTGCACGCCTTAAAAGATGTTCCTCCTTCTGAAGTCAGTTATTTCAAGGAAGGTGAGTTCTAAGAAAAATGCACATAACTAAGTGGGAATCTCTGCATTGTTGTGATTTTGGGAAAAAAAAGACCCTGTAAGTCAGAAGCTTGAAATCCTTAAATTCTGTCATTTGCCTAAAAACTGTAGGTGTTAAAAGCTAGAAATACTCAAGTTCTGTCATTAACCTAGTCCTCCTTCCTTTTGCAAGGAGTTGATGGTAAAACTACAGATACATTGCAAAATACATTTATTAATAAAACCCCACGATTTTTATGAATGTACCTGATTTACCTTTCATAAAACCTTTACTCCTTGATCACTAGCAATAGACCCTGCTAAAAGATTTCCCCCCATCATTATTATAGGGTTTTTGCATATTAAAGGGCTCAATAAGATCTCCCTGGAGCCTTTTGTTCTACAGGATGAACAAAACCAACTCCCTCAACCTTTCCTCATGCCTTTTAGCATAATCCCAAAAGCCATGGAAAGGACAGAAGTTAATTCATATTGTGCATTCTTAGCAGGGCATGTCAATGAAGGGAGCCACTGTAGATTCTCATTTTGAGTAAAATAAGCCACAATTTGTAACCTTTCTGGCATTAGAGCTGCCTTTTGCAGACTCTAATCACTCTTTGAATTTACTCACCTTTTATTATGTCTCATGATTAAAAGGATCTGGGGAGTGGAGAGAGAGTTGTGCAAGAAATCAAGGTGATGAGGCAAGTCAGAGAAGGTCTATAAATCCTGTTTGAAATGCTTACAGTATTTATAATACACAAGTGACAAGTAGATGTAGATTTGGATCATCTGTTCTAACCAACACATCATAAACAAAAAGATTAATTTAAACTACCTAAAGTTAAAATAAATTGATTATTCAGTATAGTCACCCTTTAAAACACATCATTTTATCAGACTTTTATGCAAGTACAGTAAACTTTTTTTATTCTTCAGGTTTTACCATCTGTCTTATTTGTGAACAGCCCTCTAGTTAACTGTCTACAAATTACAGCACAAAAGTGAGTCTAAAATTTCAAATTCATAAACAGAAATCCCTACCATCAACTGGATGAAAATTCATACCTGCATTTTATAAATATTATAGATATCTTACAGCATATAAAACCTATATTTCTAAATTTGAACACAAGAAATGTGGAAGAGTACCAGTTCTTGAGGTCTGGGGTGGGGACCTAGGGAAAGTATCAATATGAAATTTTTCTGTCCATCATTCTACACCCCTCATGTAGTGCCTTGGGTAGTCTTTATAACAAAAACAAAAACAAAAACAAAAACAAAAACAAAAACAAAGGCAGTGGTCTCCTGGATTGGGAGAGGGAAAGTAACTGTGTCGTTTTTATGGTAATTTCTACTTTCTGCCTATGTTGTCTAAAGTTGCAGTCAGATACTGAAAAAAAAACATTTCTCAGCATCCTTCTGTGCCTGTCAAATGTGTTGCTCAGAAAGCACAGTATCTATCTCTAAAAGGTGATATTTGCCTGGCTTTGCCTAGTGTTTGCACTCACAGAATGCATCACAGCAGTGCATTTTCTCAAAAACAATTTCAGGAGGATTTTGTATTTTTTGAGATATTTATGTCATAATTAGTCATTCTCAGAGCTTGGTGTTTGCTCTGGGCTGACTTCACGCTCGTGTGTTCCCAGAACACCCTTTCACTGAAATGCCCTTATCTGCACCAGAGGCTGCACATTAGGAATGCCCCCAGAAATGCTCCTCACTCATGTGTCATTTTAGTTAGATTCAAAGAACCCTTTGGGGTAGGGCAGTAGGGAATTTTTCTGGGGCCTTACATTGACCCTGCCAGACATGGTGACTTTTTTGGGTGGCCAGACTGTTTACACTGAACAGCATGTCTAAGGAAACAAACAATGTGCTTTTGCCAATCTATACAGATCTTTGACACTGCTGATTTACCAGATATTTATTTTATTTAATTTGACAGCATTTTCCTCCCTTTCTCCAGGCTGAAGAAAATAAACCTCATAATTATTCTTTATGCTTCCTCAAAATATTGGAAGACTAGCCACAAGGGAAATAGGTGGTTTTGATCTGTCACTTATATTCTTAATTTCCTGGGTTTTGTTTTTTTTTTTTTGCTTTACTTAGTAATAATTACTATCTCTTCTAAACAATTTTTTTTAAAGTCTCCAATTATTTTTTTCATATCCTGCATTTTTTAATAAACTCCTTAATTTCCCAGAAGACATTGAGACACTGCAGATTGAATCTCAGACTGAAGCACTGTAAAAATTGTGGAACTTGATAGCCTAAGAATCCTGATTTTCTATATATGCTACTTATTTGCTTCTGTTCAAAGCCTTTTGCCTGCATTTTAAGACTACTTTGCACAACAGCACTAGCTGAAATAGGACTTTTTTGAAAGTTGAATCAATTTTCCATTTTTGGGGCAGCTGGAATGACTAATCTTTTAACATGATTATAGAAAAAAATCATAGACTTCAGTGGTGCAATCTCTGAATTTGACCTGCTGTTCCTAATTAAACTAGAGAATTTCTTTATAGAGACGTATTGAATTATAAAGGCTTCAAATCAAATAAATGTCTTTTGAGAATATGTACAAATGGTTACTCTCATTGTGAAATTACTATCATTGCTACAATGTATATCATATTGTCAGTTAAAAATTTTATTTTATGCTAACTCCTCTCAAGAGAGCAATCATAGCCATGTGAGAAGAAAACTGGAACAGCTGGAATACTCACTGAAAGATTTTTATGTGAAGTGGCAGGTTCAGGAGTTCATATATTTTAGGCTAACTAGATTCAGTGGGTGCTGTGTGATCTGCCACTACCAAGAAGCAATTACCTTTTAACTCTCTGGTGGTTGATAATTGTTCTCTCCTTCCCCTCTTCCTGACTCTTTCACTAGACCTCACCTGCCAGGTGAGCCTTCCATTCTGGACTCCCTCCTTTTTCTCCCAGTCACTCCTGAACTGTGGTGACCAGAAAGTGGACACAGATTTCCACCTATGGTGTCATTTTGTGTATCAGAGTAGCTTCTCTGGCTTACCTGTTGCAATCTTCCTGCTAAATCCTAATATGATGTTTGATTTGTTTAGTGGTGGAAGCACATTTTTGGCTCATGCTTAACTTCACTGTAACTCCACTGTACCCTCCAGGTGCTTTTCAATGCTACCTTTCCATCTGAGCTTTCAGAGTCCAGCTATTCCTCACACATGACAAACTTCACACTCTTTCCTCTTGAACCCATTCCTGATGTTTCTCAACCAATCTCTGAACTGAAGCTCTACTCTCTGGTGTGAAATTCACCCTCTGTAATCTACTGAGGGATAGTCTGTCTCATCATACAGGCCATTTATGAAGCTATTGAACAACATAAAGCCTTTGGGATGCTCCTCTTGTCAGCAGAGATATCAAGTTATGGATTAATATTTTTTGAGCCCAGTTTTTAGACAATCTGTAACCTATCTATCAATTCAGCAAGTTCCTCAAATTCCAAAAGTAAACACAGCTGGGAAGGAGGAGGGTGTCAAATGTCAAAAACCCAAATAAAGCAAATTCTTCCTTTGTTCATGCCACAGCCCCCAAGGAACTTCAGTCATTCTCAATGATTTTGCAGATATCAGATCAAAGGTGGCTCACTCTTGGCTCCCAGCAGGTTTTGGGAAATCCCCTACAGCCCCACAGATTTCAATGCAAACAGCTTCTCCAGGTGGTCCCTAAACTGCTGTTCTTCAGTTGTTGTCCCTCTCCCTCTTTTCCACCTTCTCCTGCTGTGTACAGGGATCTAGGCAAACTGGATTTGTCTGCCTGAAATACATTTGATTGGAAAAGTTATGATCAGCAGTACCAAACACCATCATTTTTATCTCCTGGTTAAAGCACTTTTCTATTGTCAACCTGAAAGGTATAGAAAACAAACAGTGATTGCACTTGCAGCTTGATAGTCTTGTAAACAAAATAACTCAAGTAGATGATCCAAGTTGTTATCACTTGGTAGATTTAAATAAAAAAATTAATACAATTTGTCTTTTGCAGAATGATCTCAGTGGTTGATATACTGTGATAGGTACTATAGTGCACCATACTTAAGGACTACAGGCCTCCTATTTATTTTCCCCAGGATATTAGTGACATCTCTTGCCCTAAAGATGTGGCAGATATGGTATTCACAAACAATTTCAATAGGTGAAAAGTTTTCTAGAAGGGTCTAGGACACAGATTTATATGTGTAGTTTTGTGTTTCTTGGCAAAAATCCTGCATTTTAAAACAGCAGGGACAAAGATTTGAATCATGTTTATCTATCTGCATGAGATGAAGAAATTCTGATCCATTTTAAAAATATAAAAATGGATACTAAATATATGACTGTATGGCAATATTGTCTAAAGGAAACAATGAGCTGCTTAATACTTTTGGTGACCATGTCCTTTCCATCACAAGTACAGTTTGTGAAATTCTTTCTTGGATTAATGTTTTCTGAGTAGTTAAGGATATTTTTAAATATCTCTCTTTTATTACCATCATTCCCATTCATTTGCTTGGTTTCCATTATATTATTTTATTTTATATTGTATTTTAGCTGTTCATCAACTTGATTATTCATAAACTCCTACACACAGAAGGAAGTAATATTAATAAATCATTCAGAAGTAATAATTGAATTAGTCAGATTTTGCTAAGCTATTCATGCCACCACAAAACCACGAACACTCATTGTGTTGAAAGGGAGGCACTATCCTAAGTATTGATTAAAAAAAAATATTGAAATTCTTTTGAAAGTAAGAAATATTAAAACTAATCTGGTTAGAACTGAGTGAAGTAGATATACCTCAGGTAAAGTTTTACTTTTTTTGTTAGTATTTCTTTAATTACATATTTAATTGAAACCAAAATAAAGTTCTTACTTTTGGATTCAATCCTTTTTTAATAGAGGTTATTTCACCTGAACTAAGTAAACACAAAGCTTGTGTTGCTGTCTGACTGATCTGATATCTCGTGAGGGGCTGGCAGACCCATTGCCAAGTCCATACAGAAAAGTGTTCTTTTCTTTTGACCTTTATGCCCCTCTATAGGATCATTTCAGCCTTGCATTTACTGACAAACTGCACAGTGTAATAAAGATAATCAGCCCAAGAGACAAGATGACTGCAGGCTATTCCACTAAACTTTAATAGCCTAATTTTTCAAGTTGGCTGAGGTAATGATCACAATAAAAATTCACCATTTTTATGGGAAATGTCAAAATTTAATTATAGCAATATCTATTACATTTTCTTATACTGCTTTTAACTTACTGATATTTTTGATTTAATAGTTGCAGTACACATAGTTGTTTGTATATCTGAAAAGATATTGCTGGATTTTAGTAGCTATTAAAATTTTTTTCACCCTGCAGACACACTCTGTGGAATTTACTGAAATGAACATTTTCCTCAACAACTTTGCTTTGAAGAAAAATCTTCTAATCAATAATTTTTTACATGTTTTTAAATATAAATTTCAAGACTAAATGATATTGTGATTTAAATTACACTTTGCTTTGGCAGAGGGTTTTCCTTCCTTTTCCCACGAGGCATCAATAAGAACTGATTTTAAAAAATGTTGTGTCAAGACATTTTAGCATTCCTTTTCATTCTTTTAAGAAACAGTTCTTATATTCTCACATTTTTTTGTTGAAATACGACAACACAAATTGCTCACTTTGTCTACTACCTATTCAATTTTTCAAAAATTGTTTTCATTTGTGTTCCACAGTCAGATTTCCCACTGAAGTTCTGAGCTTTATCTATATGTAAATTGAATAATCTTTCAAACACAGAAGAGGAACAACTATTTAATATGAATCTTCATTTCTGTAAGAAATTAAGCACTGTGATTTTCTACAATAATAAATTACCACTATAGAAATTTTTTAGAAACGAAATGACAACATTTTTGTCAATATTAAGTAGGTTGTTTTATATTTAATGGATTCATAAACATTGGAAAAAATTATCTTCATTATCTCCTTTGTTTAACATGGGTTTTCTTCAAAAAATACCATTAAAAAATACCACACCTACTTTAATTTTCCCAGTTTAATCTTTTTTATCAACAATTGATTCACTTTATTATAAACAATTTAAAATATAGGCAGCTAATCTTGTTGGCTGTTAAGCACCCTCATCAAATCAAATTTATTTATTATGTATAAATACCCATGGTTTCTCTGGCAAAAATGTCTGAAAATATTCAGAAAAAAAGAAATCACAGGCCAAAAAAATATGTAGATACATCATAATAGAGAACCCAAAGATGATAAGGCACATTTGAAAGGAAGTACACATTTATCTTTTAACATTGCAGCAATACTAAGGTTTCCAATACTCAAGTTTTCTGAAAAAAAAAAATATGGTCATAACCTTTCTTTCTAGTGCCTGATTGTGGAAAAAGTATGTTAGTATGCAGGTCCTTATCTGTGAAATAATCTAATTTTGGATATAGATTTGCTGTTATTTCCCCTTGTCAAAGAATATAGATGTCTAAAGGAAAAGCAGAGGCAACATGACAGGCAACGTCATGAGACCATATGTTCCACACAAACTATGAAAGTCAAACTGAGATCTGTTCCAGTATTTTAGGCTAAAAACAAGCTATGTGCTAAGATTTCCAGCTATTTTCAAAATTATATCACATTCCAGAAAATGGAATTATTTTGTGAATAGAGTGATGAATCTGACTACACCATGAAAATCTGTGTGAGTGTGCAGGAAATGATGTGCTTTAGGCTATTTTGGGCCAATTTATTTTTCCAGTTCTGGTGTCAAAGCATCTCTATTGTAATTTCCCTAGTATACTTCATTTGTCCTTTAGTCTAGTTCGGATTTTTTGGACAGAAGTAAAATTGAATATTCTTTGCAATCTGAAACAACTTTTCCCAGGGATGAATTGGGTGGGATTAACTGGCTATAATTTAGATGTCACTAATGCAAACCTCTGTGTCTGAGCTGCATGGGAAGAAGATCTGGAGAACAGCCCATGTCATACTAAGGTAGGCATTTGAAGAGGCCACAAGAATTGAAGAAAAACTTAATTATGCAGAGAATTGCCTCCCTCTCTTGGTAAATTACAAAGACAACCTAGATCATGGCTCACCTTTTGACACTGTACATGTTTATTGTACAAGACAATTGAAAATCATTGCATCCATAATGCCTGGCACCCCAATGGAGTTCTTAAAACAGAATACTAGATCACACAGAAAAAAAAAAAAATGCACTTAAACATCTGTAATTAAGTGGGACATATACAAGCATACTAAAATCTGGCAAAATTCTTAAATTAGGCAAATTAAATCCCAGCCTTTATATGCAAATGAGCACCCGAAAATTGCTGGAGTATGGAAATGTAACTAAAATGTAAGCCTCTAAGTAAGGACATTATCTTAGGTATGTGTCCAGCCATCAAAACTTCTTATTCCCAAGTGTGATATCATCAGCGTTTTTTCTTGCCAAACCTAGAAATAATTAAAATTTTCCTATTACTGCCCATAGGAAAACACTGTATGGAAATAATGAATTGTGCATTACAGTCCAGAGAACAGACATTTCTTATGTCATACGTAAATAACTAGATCATTGTGGATAATTTTGAAATAACATCAACAAGAAATAGAACCATGAATTCTCCTTATGAAACAGTGCAGTTTCTGGTTTTATTCTTATTAAAACTAAGGAGCACCCTTTATATGACCCCTCTAACTTCATCCATCCATTTTAAGCCCCTGTTAATGGAATTTAGCAATGGAAGCAAAATGGTATAAAGGCTTCTATAACTAATACACTTCACACAAGCCACCAGTGGATCAAAACACGTTGCCCAATTTGATAGATGAAAGACATTAAAAACACAACTACATATATATTTACATGGATGCAAAAACTAATGGCACTGTCTTAAAAGATCATTTCTCGGAATTAATAGCTACACTGCAAAATATCAGAAAATTAAACTTTTGTTTGAGAGTACATCCGTAAGATCTGGGACATAATTTCTAGCGGAGGTGCTAAAAATGATCTTGTGACATAAATTGCAAGTGGGATCGTTTATAGTGATGCAAATGCTTAATAATTCTTAGTATTGGGTTATTTACTCTGGCTGAATAGAAGGACAGAGCTACCAAAACTTTTAATTGCATAGATTAGTGAGACATTGTCAAAATATAAAATAATCAATATATATGAGAATAATTAGGTGTCAACAAAGAGAAAATGCAGTTAAAGTAGATGTGACATGCAAAATTAATCATTTTACCCACAATTTAGTTGAGGGTGCAGTTGATCTCACCAAATATGGACATCTACAGTATAACATCTATAGCAGGTCACAGGTCTCTTAGGGTCCCTTGGAGAAATAAATAAATTCTAGTGCAAATATGTCTTGTCTTAAAGTAGACATCCAAAATAGGTAAAAGGAATCATTCCCTCAAAGGATGATTACATCAGATACAGACATCCATATTGCTGATATCGAATGTTAAACAAGATGAATTTAATCTTTCAGTATTTCTTTAAACCTTACTTAGAATCAAAAGGTTGACTGAAGAATAATCTTCTTTCTAACTTCTAAGCAGGTTTTATGCTATGACCTATTCCCTTTGGGTCCTGGTGTGCTTTGTCTGGCAGTGCAGATAATATTTGAACTTAAGGACCTGCATTTCTTTTCTAACTGGTCATTTTTTTGTTTGGTTTGGTTTTTTGTTTTTTTTTTTTTTCAATTTGGAATTGGGAGAGGTATTGAAAGGGAAGGTTTGCTTGGAAAGCTTCAAAAAAATAAAGAGTTTTATAAAGTGGAGCTATCAGTGTCACAATTAATCTGGACTGAACAGATGGGCATTCAAATTCACATAATGGATGTTATGTGGATCAGTGCTCATATAATTATTTGTGTATCAGTGACAGGACATTAGGTCACTGGATAATTTTGCCCTCTGCCAGATCATTTGTCTGCATTCAGAATGAGCATCCATCAAAAAACACTCATTCTGCTAGAAGGTGTACAAAGACTCCAATAGTCACCAGCTAATCTTTGAGTTGCAAAAATATATATTTTTTTTTTTTTGGTCTCAAACTGTAGTAGCAAAGAAATGAGCTGTTAGCTGTGCAAGGTTTTAGATGCTAATATATGGCTGGGACAGAAGATTCCCTTTATCAAGGACACCAGACTGAGGTCTTCACAAATACTAACTATAGGAACTATGCTCTTCTCACCTCAGATGTCTGTCATCATCCTTTTTCACATATGTGGTAACTGTAAGAAACAAATCAGAGAGAGTGATGGTTTGCCCCAGTATCAAACATGGAGTTCTATGAGAATAAAGGAAAGCACAAAATTTCTTCTTTCCTTTCACAAGGTTCTTCCTGAACCATTCTTTGCTTTCTGATTAGAAAAATAAATATTCCCCATACCCCTTCTTGTCTTCCTTTCTCCATTAAAAAAGCTTCAATTTAAGTTAATATGCCATGCAATTTGGGGGCAAATTCTTGCTTAGAGGAAGGCATTTAAGTTCCCTTAAGTGTCTCTGACAATAGCCTTTGGGAGTATCATAGTCCTGTGCTGCATTTTAGGCTATAGGTGAGGGGCAAAAAGAATAATGCAACATAGCTCCTTGTGCAATGGAGAAGCCAAAAAAGAGAGGCAGCTTTATTTAAGAAACACTACACTTTATAGGGTAGTTCGTGAAAAAAAAAAACAGAAAAGACTCACTGGTTCAAGAAGGCCACACCTCTTTGAAAAAATGCTTTCTGCAAAATATCATGAGGCACTCACATGGTCTCACTCACCCTGCAGGTTCATAATCACTGTTATAACCTTTTGTCCTTGTGAAGCCTGACAAACCCAAGGCTTCAAGGCTGCTTTTTCCCTGGTTCCCAGCAGCATCCAACAACAGTCCTGGTCAGTAATATCCAGATGAGTTCACAAGCATTAGCAGCATTTTCTAAACAGACATCCCAGGCCTCTAGGCCTATCCCAGAAGAAAGGAACCAGACAGGAAACAGGAGGAGGAATTCCAGGAGCTTTAAGCAAAGGAAGGTGACTTGCTGAGCAGCAGCTTTCTTGTGTGGATTGAAGGAACTCTGCTCTTCTGTAGTGGACAGCAAGAAACAAATGCAATGTGTGGAAACCCAGCAGATGATGATGTATCCAAGCACTAATGTTCATCCAAAATGACTTTCCTTCCTCTGCCTGAACACTCAATATTGGCCAGATAAATTTATGAATGGTCAAATTACAATATGGACACTGATTTTCAGTAGACTTAGAGTTTTTCTATACTGTGACTACCAATAACTTAACAACTCAGGAGAGTTAGGATTCAAGCCCTTAAAAATTAGTTTGCAGGTATTTGCAAGTATGACATTAACACTGCAGTTTCAATATTGTGGATTGGATAAGTCAAATATCTTCACAAAGTACAAAGACTAAAAGACAGATCACTTATCTCTTCTCAGAGATTCTTGGGAAAATTTATTCAATATATAAATGTCTGTTCTGTGTGTTTCCTGTCATTTTGCAGCCTGTAGCTCTCTCATGCTGTCTTTCTCTTGCAAAAATTTTCCAAGTTTGCAGCATCACATTTAAAAGGGAATGAGTTCTTAGCAAACCTTTATTTCCTTGCAGCCCTGGGCTTTCAGTACCTCTTATTGTCTTCCAGGTTCAAAAGATCAAAGTAGCATCCAGGCTTTAGCTCTAAGAGAGTGCAGTTATTTCAGAGGCTTCTCTCTTTGTTACTACTTGATCTTTATACAAAATGGTCCTCTTCACACTTATTAGAAGCAATATGTTCTGTCAATTCAGGGTACTTCACAAAGTTCACATGTTCTCTCAGTTCATTATGCACTATCATAACAGCATATCTGTTCTTATAGAACAATCCTTTGGAGACTATAGATATTTTTTTATTCCAATAAAATTAAATAGAATATAATTTGATTTTTTCCTCTTTGTGTTAAGTTTCTAGTGGTAGCAAATTTGAAGAGGTGCTTCCTATTGGGTTATCCAGTTATCCCATTGTGGGAATCCAGTGACAGCTGGACTATCAAACCTTGTCTGACAAAAGATTGTATTTTATTTTGTTGTTTTTGTCTCAAATACTTTGGTTTGAAATTAGTCAACGCTTGGAAAGCGTACATGGAAACATGAGAGTCACAGGGAGTTCAAATTCCTCTCATATTAAAACGCAGGTCTTAAGGACCAAGCTGTTCCCTTCATCAAACAAACTTGCTCATCTTTGGTTCCAAACCAGTCCTGGCCCTGTGGGACACAAGTTCCATACTTACAGAAACACATATTTATTTGCAAACACTCTATGGGAGCCCACAGAGCAATCCCTGGTGCAGGCATGCAAAGATTTAATGCAACAATTTCTACTGAATTTGGGGGAAGGGTGATGCTTTAAAAGCTTACAGTATCTGGCCTTCTTTCTTTTTATCCTCCCTAGCAAAGATTTCAATTGCATAGCTTCAACACCTTGCTAATCCACAGACCAGATTAGGAAACAGGAGCTCTGAAAGAATAATACCTTCTCATGCTTTAGTTTTTAAATGCATTCTTTTTCACAAGTCTGGACCTGATAACTGTGTGTCCTGACCATGAAGTGACAAATTAACACACTGCAAATAAGGTTTACAGGGTTAGCTGGCAGTGAATAAAAACTTCCTGAAGCTGAATTTTGAGAAGCAAAGGTTTTAACACAGCAGATAACTTCATTGCTATCACATTCTGAATAAGATCTCTATTTTAAATAAAGAAGTAAAGCTTAAGCAGAGGTAGAGATGGAAAGGATAGAAATAAACAGTAAGTATGGACAAAGATCTGCTTTTGTTCTAGCTGAATGAAAATGGAAAGACAAAAATATTTTGGGGTATTGTTCTTTATTCAAAGGTGAAAGTTCCATCTCAAAGTAAGCTTGTATTTCTGAGATTCAAAGAGGGAAAAAAAAGAAGGCAAAATATGTTGTGGATTTTTCATCATGTGTGGGGCTACTTTCCTCTCCTGAGAAAGCTTTAGCATGTCAGAATGAAACTCCTAATCCCTGTGCTGCTTTGCCTGCACAAGGAAGCAATCATGCTGCTTACACCTCCAATTGTATTACCTGGATCTTTGTTCTATCCTTGTTGCATCTTGCCAGGAACAAACCCCTAAGGCAGAAAACAAGGATAGGCTGGACAAGTGCAATTCAGTGCATTTGGTTGGAATTGTTGTTGAGCAATTTTTCTGCTACACAAGTATAGCATTACACCTTGAAAGCAAGAAGGAACTCTCAGAAACTACTCTTACATATAATGTCACCTATTTTCTGAGTTATGCTTCCCAGGAGTATTCTTGAGGTTGTGTGATTTATGCTCATGGCTGTACTTAAAGTGTTCTGCAGAGGTACCTGCAGTGCAAAACTCTCCTTGGACTTGCCAGCTTATGCAGCTCTGTAAGTAATAACACCATGGTCCCTAAAGACATCAACACTCTCCACTTTATTACTTTTCAGGAGCTCTGCCTCAGACAGGGGTCTAAAGAATATCATAAACCATTGTCTGAGAGAATGAATTTGTGCAGTTGAAAAACTGCTGTGGGCAAAGAGGAAAGCTGCTGGCCTTTTCAGACACCTTGTCTGCATGTCTTACATTGGCCAGGAAATCTTTATCTCTGTAATCAAGTTCTGTGCATCTTCCCATGTAATAGTTGTGGATGCCTCTCACACCTGGTATCATGAGGCTGAATTTTTCATCATTCCCTGCAGAAGCATGGGAGAAACTGCAAACAAGGCAGAAAAGGCTACTGAGCTGTGAAGGCAATTCACTTCAGCTTGGTTACTTGACACTTTTCATCCATGAGTGGAGCAGGATAGAGTGTAAATATTTACTCCCTTTCCCTAGGTGGGCATTCAATACAAGGTAGAAAAATAAAATCCTTGCTGCTGTAAGCTTTCAAGTGAGACTTCTGAGACTTTTCCTCATGAAACCTAACCCATTTCTCAAGCTAACTTTGTGATTCTGCTGGTGACCAGATGGTACCTGTGCAAGTGAGTTCCTGGGGCTGTGTGTGCCACACATGATACCTGCCCAAGGTAACCTGGGGAAGGGGTTACCAGTCCCCTTTCCTCAGGCTGTGAAAAGCCATGCAATGCAAAGATTATCAAAACATTATTTAAAAAAAAATAAAGAGATGCTTTCAGTGGAGCCAAATGCCTAAAGTGACAGTTTTCTTAGATTTTGAAGGATACATGAACAAAACCATGATTTTTTCTGCCATATCACACTCCCTAAACTTTCTCAGACATTTCGTGATCATTTGTTGTGCAATTTTGTTGTATTTGTGGTGCTAAAATAATGTTTTCAGAGGGTGACCAGAGCACACATGTTAAGTGTGTGTTCTCATCACAGTGGCTAACTCTGCATGCAGGAAGGTCATGATACTAGGTGACTCCAGCAATGAAGGTGTGTAGTGTGAGTTGTAGACAGGTGACATTTCTACAACCTTTCTTGTTCTGGCATTTTGTTACATGCCCTGTGTCAGAATGCTGTCTGTGCTGCAATTCATCATTCAAACAGGTCAGTGCACTCCCTGGCATTTGGAGCTACCTTCCTTATCCCATAGGTTCATTGATTTGTTAGCTCTCTTCTCAAAAAAACATCCTTTCCTCTTCTTTATATCTTCATTTCACATCCTTCTTTCTTTGATATTTAATTTTCATAATAGTTTTAACAAAATTTTTACATAAAAGGCAAGAAAAGCAAGAATAATTTAATGATGTTGTATTGATTCACTTTTTAGTTTTTAGACCATACTTGTTTTTTTTGCATTGATAGACAGCAATGCTGTTATGTGATTCTGTGTACAGCCTGCATTATCTAATGTATACTGTTTTGAAAATATAAGAATGGTTTATATCATCATGTCAGCATAAATTCAGCCCCTGAGACAAGGAAGGATTAGTTAAAGATGCAGTCAGGTCAAACCTTGTACATTATGCTACCAAAGAACAAGGACTTCTGAGGAAAAGAATATAAGATGGAGTTTTGTGATTAATTTGTGTTATCCTTACTTACATAACTCACAGAGATGTTGAATCACTAGTAACCTGCTATTATGCACCTAAAAATACAGCCATTTAGTAAATCTGATTGCTCAGAAAGCACTACAAAGATAGTACTGGAAATAATTCAGGCCTGATGTCATGAGAGTTTGTGCAGGCAGTTGCAAATTTTCCACCAAATTACAGATCTCTTCCAAATAATCTTTATAGAAGAGAAAAAGAGCACCAATATTTTTTTTATTTTACAAGCTAAAAATGAGATGAACATTGAGATAGGCTGTTTCTGAAGCAATACCTCTGTGCAGTTTAGCTCAGTCCCTGTCCAGGCAGGGGTGGTGAAGCTGCCACCCTGTGACCTTTCTGTGCAGCACCAGGGCACAAGTTACTTCACCTGGAATTAACTCCTGAAGAAGTCAACAGTGACAACTATAACCTCTCTGAAGCAGCATAGCAACACTTCAGAAAGCAAATATTTAATCTTTGAGGACAGGAAAAGGAGATTCCCTTCCTGCAAAAGCCTTAATGATAAACTGGGGCACAAGGGAAAAAATAAAGTATTTTCTTAAACAGTTCTCACACAGATTGTCCTCAGCTTTCCCTAAAGACAGAACAAGCTCATTATTCAGATGTCCTTGCAGAAACTGCCCCAAAGGCTGTAGATATGAGGTTTTTGGCATTGTGTTGGATTTCCAACCTCTGCTCACACAGAGCTGTGCATCAGTTTGGGCATTGTCCAGGCACAATGAGTGAAAACTGCAGCAAGTTATGATTGTTTGCTGTTTGGCATTTTTTCTACCCAATTAACCACATATTGAAACACATGCTGTCCACACATTCAAATATTTTACAACATACAGAAAAATACTCCTCTCAGTATCAGATGAACTCATCTTCACATGCAGACTTTAAACCTGTAGTGTGACTTTGTTCTGTGATCATAGTATGGGAAGTTAAAATATTTGAGTTGTCTCAGATCTTTTGCAATAAAGCAGATAATTTTTTTATCTTTATATTCAGTAACAATGGAAGGAGAACTACGTCTCATAAGAGCACTTTCCATTTTGATGTCTGTGAGCAGATTTTGAGAATTGATGGGCTATAACACAGTGCTCATTCCAAAATAACAGCCAAGTGAATAATCCTCCAGCTTTTTAATAGCAACCTGATTAAGAGCTGTGGCACTGAGTGAGGTTTGAGATGCTAGCATAAAGAAACTGTCAAGGAACAAACACATCAATGGGACAAGTGCCTTGCTCCAGTCCTGGCCTCAAACAGGGACCAGCAAATCTCCCTTCCTTGGTACAGCCACAGTTAGCAGCCCAAAGGAAGAAGATGAAGAAATCAACAGAAGCTGTATTAGATTTCTTCCTTGCTGTAATAAGTAAAGTGGCTTTCACTCTTTCAGAAAACAGAATGAATAAAACTATTTTATCAAACGAGTTCAGAGTAAGGTGGTGAAGCCTCTCAAGAATTGGTTAAAAAATGCTGAATTAATTTATATTCTCATTCACACAATTTAGTCACAAAGTCACTTCTGCATGGTCTTGGTTGTTACTGGTGCACATGCTTTGGTCCTTCCTCAGCTCCTGCTCCTCTTCAGAAAGATGAGACTGACAGAAGCAGAGAAGCTGTGACAGTCAGCTCTTCACAGGATGCTGCCATCAACTCTTGCATGTGCTCCCCATGTCAGGTTACACGTGTAACTAGTGCAGAAATGACCAAAACATTCCTGATGCATGAGGACAGTCCTTAGCACCAGCAGAATACAGCTGTCCCCTCCCAGCACTGGGTCTCCTGCATCCCACAGACAAAGAGCAAGAGTTCAGTTCTGAATTTGGAGCTGAATGTATCTGTGAGCACACTGGTGCAGTCTGGTGATGCAGTAAAGATTAAATTCAGCTGCTGCTGCAGGTGAATGAGAAGTTTACATGTGAAACAGTGACAGGACCTGAGAGAATGGGCTGGTGTCAGGGGAGGATATCAGAAAAGGGTTCTTGCTCCAGGGGATGATTGGGCACTGGACCAGGGTCCCAGGAAGTGGTCACAGCACCAGCCTGACAGAGCTCCAGAAGTGTTTGGGCACAGGGTGTGAGTCCTGAGGAAGGTCCTGGGCAGGGCCAGGGGCTGGACTCCATGATCCTCATGAACCCCTCTCAACCTGACATATTCTTTGATTCTGTGGTTCTGTGATCTCAACCCCTGCATTTAACTGTCTGAATTTGCAGCTGAATCTCACCCAAAGTGAGGAAGCAGCTCATTCAACCCCTCCACCTCCCTGGGCAGTTTTCTCATTTCTTAGCTCCTTTTCCATCAGCTGCTCTCTTGAATTTGCAGAAAAGCAGCGCAAGTCGTTCTTACCCTGTCTGAATGTGAGAGGTTTCACTTGCTCTTCATGAAACCATTCTGTGTGGCTGCCTAAAATTCCAAAGATCCTTGCTTGTTCTTGGTGGCTGAGAGAGCTTTTTGCTCTACATATCAAAGATGTCACATCCAGGTCAGTTTAGAACTGTGCTTTGAAACAAGCAGATTGGCAAGATTGTATGAGAGGAAGGCAAATTCTCATCTCTACAAGAAGTTTTGTAAAGTGTCTCTTTTAGGTAAATATCTGGCAAAGCCTTCAAATGCTTTTCTGTTGTGTTCCATTGTACATTAGCCACATTCAATTAATTGGATATGACAGTTTTCAGTCAAATCATTTCATATTCCATCAGTTATCTAGAGATAACTGGGATCCTGGAGGTTTCTCAGATGGCTCTTTAGCAATTAGGAAAGAACTAACAGCAGCAAACAAGTGCATGATGTTAATTGTTTGTAGTATTATTAAAACTTATTTCTCCATTTTATTTGAGGCTGTTATTCCTGATGCTAAATGTAAATTTCCCTTAGCCTCAGGTACAAACTGCTGCAGCTCAAAGCAAAGGTCAAGATACAGGCATCAGGCACAATTAATTTCCCTAGAAAATAATTAAGCCACTTTTTTTGTTACTATTACACTTGACCTATCAAGAAAAGGGATTTTCATGCTATGAAAGCCATAAATGCACTGGCATGAAATTCACAGAATCCCAGAATGGTTGGGGTTGGGGTTGGGGTTGGGAGGGGTTTTTGAAGGCCAGCCTCTCCATTCTAGCAGGGTCCCCATGCTCAGGACTGTGCCTGGGTGGCTTTTTCTTCTTCCTTCACACAGCTGATCACAGGGCAGAGGCACCACATCAGCTCACATGTTGCTGCACAAGCTTCAGCAAAAGTTCCTCAAGATTCACAGGCTTATCCTTTCCCTAGATCCCTCCTGCTGGCTTGTGAAAGACTGGCTGCATTAGTGGGGAGCAAAACTCAGACCAAATAAATCCTGCTGGGCCGTGGGGTTTGTTAGCTAGCTCTGCTGATGTTTCACAGACTCTGCCTGGCTCAAGGAATGAGCAAGACAAACTAACTTTGACCTGGAAAATACTGTTAAAGCCAAAGAAAATAAACTGGGAAGAGCTGTCCTGAAGCCACAAATCTAACAAAGTCTGGGGGAATGAAATTCAGAATCTGCCATTTCCATGAAGGGTTGTATACATTAAGGAAAGGTCAAGAAAGGAAGGATATGTGTAAGTTCAAGGAAAAAAAAATCTATAGAAAAAATCCTGGCAAATTCACATTCACATGCGGCCAATAAATCCCAAATCAGTGGTAAAGGGGAAAATTACTATTTCTCTGTTTCTTCACCATAGTCCTGTTAATGGCATATACATATAATGAAAAGGTTTTGTAGCTGTAACACTAAATAACGTCAGCCTAAACTTTTAAACTATTATGAAGCTTTTATTTATTTAATTTTTATTTTATTTTTGCACAGTTTTACTCTGCATACATCTATCGAAAATTTAAATTAAGGAAAAATATGTTTTGTGCTACTACTTATAGAAGGGCTAACCCTTCCAAACACCTTTGCAGACAGAGAAGGTATACAAATTTCTAGTTTTAAAACATAAACCTAATGATTAACTTCAAAAATGAAGTTTCATGTTAAATGTTGCAAATTTTGGGCCCACATGTGAGCAAGGTTTGTGCCCAATGCAAATTCTACCTCCAAAGTAAACGGAGACGGAAAGGTAGAGAGAAAATTTAATTGCTGCATACTTTAATACAGCCAAGGAGATGAACACAGACCATGGGATTTAATTGCATTCCTGAATGGAAAGCTTGCAGACAATGGAGAGCAGACACCACCTCTGCAGGCACCTACCTTTGGTGCCCAGGTTCCCTCTACAGTCAGCAGGGAGAAGTGTGTGCTTCCAAACAGGGATGAGGGCACCCAAATTAGAGACCTAACTACTGCCAAATCTAAGCAGCCTGATGTGCTTTCCAGGCACCTCTCTGCACCCTACAGTCAGCTTCAGCTTCCACTTAATATTGTCTAAACTTAGGGATTTGGTGCTACAAGTATCATAACATAATGGTTGGATAGAGTGGGAAAAAAATTCAGCTGTCAAAAAAAGTGTAAAACAAAGTTTGGTTACC
This sequence comes from Erithacus rubecula, assembly GCF_903797595.1. Classification (NCBI taxonomy): domain Eukaryota; kingdom Metazoa; phylum Chordata; class Aves; order Passeriformes; family Muscicapidae; genus Erithacus; species Erithacus rubecula. The sequence continues at coordinate 10,877,873 of NC_136685.1, read as the reverse complement.
TCTGTCCACAGTCATGACCCAGAAAACTCTTTCTTAGTTCTTGAATAATTTAGAGAGGAGTTAAATTCAGCAGGTAAAACTCTGTTGAACTTGAAATGTTCCTCAGTTGTTTCAGCTCATGTCTAGGACTGATGAACCCAAAGATAAAAAACTGAAGCAATCTGAAGACAGCAATGTGCTACATGCAATAAACTCTGCCCACAACACATGAGGAATTCTGAGAATGCTATTGCACATTGATTACTTTTTTTCAACAATTCCATAGGACATGTCTATACTTCCCATGTATCATTGGGATGATGCAGTAGAAAACTGAGAAGTAAAGGGAGATTTATACTCAATCCCTCCTCAGAGAAATGAGAGTCACAGAGTCTCCAAGCAACTGCCCTCATCACAAAGTTCCCACTTTCTTATCTCCTATCCCTCCCTTTCTGCTATTTTTTCCCTCCCTCTCAAGTTCCTTCAGGAAAGTATCATACACAGAAAGGCAGATACAAGAATACAGTCATAAAAAATAGAAAACATCCACTGTTCTGTTTTACAAAGATAGTCATAGTCATGATATGGAGGAATCTCATTGTGAGAAATTTATCTATTATTATACTTATGTTTAATAAATTTATAACAAATAACAACTATAATTAATAAAGGGAATTTAAATTCCAAGCAGACTATCTTATAATTTTTGGAGCTTTGTTTGCATACCATCTTCCTCAGGGAAATGTTATTCTTCAAGAAATTTCTCTGGATTGATGTCCCTGCATTTCATTTGGGAAATAATTTTCTCTAGAAATGTCTGAATTGAATTGACAATTAAATAGTTGAGGTTTTTTCCTGAAATTAATACAGAGGCTTTCCAGAACTAATTAAACATGAGATCCTCAGGAAGAATGAGGGTCATGGAGGCAGATATATGGGAAAACTGTGACTGCTGAGTTCTATTAAGAACACTCTCCATGTAACTAGAAGCAAAATATTTGTTGCTTCTATTCTCCAACTCTGTGCATCTGCTTTCTTTAAGAGATTAAGTAAAAAAATTGCTGCAAAAGTATTACCAACAAATCACTGGCTATTATTAAAGTTACTAGAAATGTGTCTTGAAAAATGAATAAATAGTCAAAATTTCACGTAATACTGTTGTCATTTGAAGAATGAGGTGTAACAGTTGTGCAATATATGTTCACAAAGATCACTTAAGATAGTTTTCTAAATATTTAGAGTTTAGTTTGATAGCAACATAAGCTTTTCTTGTTTTGACTGATTTTGCTTCTTTGAATTTAGTCACATTTGAAACCAAATTTCTATTTCTCCCTCCAAGGACTAAAAAGACACCTGAGGAAAAGGATTGTATAACAAGCTAAAATTAACTATAAGGATAGTGGTGGAAGGTTTCCTATCATAAGGGCAAAAGCAATTACAACCCAGTTCTGTATGAATAAACAAATTGAATAAGCAGGGATGAATATACAAAAGAACATCTCACAGAGGTGTTTATTCAATTGCAGGTGACAACAGCCAGTACCTAAAACCAAACCACTTAAAGAAATGTAATCAGTGTGGTCACACAGAGCCATATTAATCTCTTCCAGAAAAAAAAAAAAATAGGAGCAGCAACCAGCCTGCTCAGCCTGTGCTCCCATCACCTCTGCTAACAATCCAACACTGTCACAAAACCAGGAGACAGAGGGAACATGCCAGGAGGAGCCAGCTGCAAAACTGGAGCTCAGAATTGGTATTACAGCTCTGCTCTCCCTCACCCTATGGACACTCCTTTAACCTCAGCAAATGGATTTTGCAAAAACAACATCAATCCAGAGTTCAGGTTTTCCTGCAATAATTTTAAGGAGTTTTTAAAATACTATTGACATTTAAAATACCAGCATATTTTCCTTATGGCACCAGGTTGGGTGGTTTCTAGGTTCCTGGAAAGAGATTAATCATGGCAAAGAGAAGGGAATGGTGGTGTAATGGGGTTTGGTTTGAAGTTAGGATTGTTAATCTTTACCACTTTGCCTCTGTCAAGGCCTCTTTTGAAAAGGTATTTTTTATGTTATAGGCAAAAATGATTCTTCAGTTTCAAAATACATAAAGTCAAAACTATTTACATTTTATAGGTATTGAAGGTATTAATGAAAAATACACGGAATTTTTATGAGTCATAAGAAATTTTTCATAATGCCCTATAAGAATCTCAGTTTTGCATGGTTTTCACACATAATGTCCTGAGGTAGGATTCTTCCTCTCATCTGAGAAATTATTTGCTTTTTCTTTTGTTCTGCTTACCCACAGATTAATATGGAAGACCCATTTCCAGTGAGAATTCGTTTTGAAAGTTCCACAGAGAAATACAGGAGAAGAGATTCCCTCTGCCCCTATCAGGGTCAGATATTTCCTTAAAAAACTCCTTAAAGTCATTTTACCCTGGTAATCCATGAAGAAAAGTTGTTCTTCTGAAATTCTCTTGCCTAAGTTTAGCTGCTCCTAAAGAGAGTTACTATATCTACATCAGAAATTGAGGTACTTCAGAAGGATTATTTTACCAGGCATATAAGAATTAGGAATAAATTAGATGATTCAGTGAAGTGATATCAAAAGTGTGTCACTAGTTTAATTCTTCCCTTCCTAATCCTTAATCTCTGTATGAAATTCAGGTGTACAGAAGTGTATTTTATTTCCCTTGTATAAGAAATAAAAGAGAAATTTTAAAATAGAAGAAATTAAAAAGCTCTGGAGGAGTCAATATACATTTGCCTGTAATGTCATCTGGGGATTTTGCCAATCAACTCCATAACCCCATAAATTCCATAAAGGTGCTATTTCCCCAGAAACACTGAAAAAAATTAGTATAGAGGTCAGCTTATAGGTTCTAGGAACCTATATGGGAAGACCCATAGCAAAGCAGGGAAAGAATCTCCAAATATTTTACCATTTTCCCACAACTCCTTTTTCTGTATTAGAAGGAAATCACTTTCTGCATTTCTTTTTCAACCACTAGAAAGATGGAGAAATAGCAACTCAATTATCTGTCCTGTGGATAATGTATGTTGTACTGCAGGAAACATATTTCAAGTGAGAATTCACAAGGCCATATAACTACACCAAGGCATGGCTTGGATGTTTTTGCTAAGGAGTTTCAGACCTTAGAAATGTGTGCAAAGTCCTCACCCTGCAGTCCTGATCAATCCCTGCTCACTGCTTGAACAGCCACCCTGGGCTGTGCTTGAAGGAATCAGCCTGGCCCCACTGTGTCTGGTAGGGATGGAGATGTTGTGAGTCAATTTTTTAAGCTTTTCAGGAGTTCCAAAATTATACTGAAGAGGTAAATTGGTATTTTAGTGTTGTTGCAGTGCCAGAATGCAGACAGAGACATGTCTTTCTCATGTATAAAAAGAGTTTTCAGGTAGATGAGAAAAGAGTTGCAGGGATAAAAACATGCCCAGTAATATAGGAAGGGAGAAATATGTATCCTATTTACTCCCATAAATTAAGACTTAATTCCTGAAATTTTTATTTCCTAGGAAGATAACGAATGGAGGCTAATGGCTTGGGCTGCATTCTGTGAGCTTTGCGTGTTTTCTGTACAGATGGATCCACATCAATTCCCCTCTGGCCAAACTCCTTATTTCAGGAGATTCAGAAGAACTCTCGAGTTTATAGCCATAGGATAATCTACATAACCTTTCTCTTCAAAATTGCATTTCATCTCTGACAAATAGACAACATTTTTTATGAAATCTCAAGCAAAAAAATCCCAAGCCTCAAGCAAGAATTTTCCTCTGAAGAGATATAAAGGATTGCCAGATGCTCTCTAAAATCTGCCAATACCAGATTAAAAAAAAAATATTCAAGATGCTTAAACAGACAGTGGTAAAAATTATTAAGAGAGAACCATAATGAGCCCTTTCCTCCTGGCTCTGTCATGTTCTCATTTCTTACCAACACAACAGAGCTCCATCATTTAGGAAGGAAAGGTAAAGTTTTCCTCTGGAAAGGCTGTGTTGTTATGCATTCACATAAATTATCCATACTGCACCTTCTTCATTCTTTAATAGGTGTGGATGTTGTAACTACTCTTTTCTCTAAGATATTCTGGTAACAGGGGGAGTTCATTGAGGGAGAGCAAAGTGGTAAAGCCAAAAAAGCACCAGTGGTGAAGATATTCAAGCCTGCCTGGAGGTTTGGTATTGATAATTAATTTTCCATTCAAAATGTGGAACCTATAGGAGATTTAAATATCTTAGTCACTCTAGGCAGAGAGCTCAATGGACTCTGAAGTTAAAAGGGAGAGATGAAAAACATAAGTTGTTGCTAACTAGGGAGGAATGTGTGGGGCTGTAATTAGGCTGGGAGGAAATAGTAGGCTGTCTATCAGGGAACAGGCTGAGAAGTGTTAGACCAGAATATTCTACCCACAAACCAGACTGGAAAACCCTGGAAATCACACTGCACACAGTGTTACCATTCCCAAGCCTCCTGTGCACTCCTGTCACTGTGTGTGCTGGGTTTATCACAGCACCAGCTCCTGGCTCCCTGTTGGGATATCTCAGGACACATCTGAGCATTCATTTCCAAAATTGGCTTTAGGTAGCAGAGCACTGAATGTTAATTAAAAAGTCTTGTACAGGCAGAGCAAATGGATGATCTCAACTCAAAACCAAGAAAAACAGATATTATTTTTAAATACATGATTTTTAAACACCATCTATAATTGTTGTGGGTGCTGAATTGTGCTGGAGGACATCCTCTAACAAGCTGGAAAAATCCATCCCCTTTGTCACGAGGGCAAACTGCTCGTGTCACTTTGTCTCCCTGGGCTGAGACAACCAAGTGAAAGAGATGCAGAATGCTCAGCCTACAGCTTTATTTGTGTTTGCAGAAGCAAAAAAAGTATACAGGATTGCTGATAGTTTGAAGAGTTAAGTGATTTGAATAGATATTTAGAAACAGATAAATCCAAGTTGAACACAGAATTTTCAATAAGACAACAGATGGTTAGAGATGATTGAATTTTTTTGAAAAGATTGATTTTTAATAAAAAATTTCCTGGACATTTCAATGCAGATGAAGTTGTAGAAAAGATATTTCCAATACAAGGCTGGGGTTTTTGTTTATTTTCATTTCATCTCAGTTCTAATAGACTGATAAAATTGAGCTCACATTAATTTGCTGCTGACAAAATTGTATAAAACATCATACTTTTTACCTTCTGTATGTTTTTCAGCAGTGGATCTTTTACTTTTCAGCTTCCTAAACAAATTTCAGGTTAATGAAGCTGCACTGTATTTTATTATATAAATAGGTCTGCACTGTATTTTGTTATGGAATCAGGCAGCTCATTAATCTGAATGGAGTAAAAGATTTTTTCTATTTATTCAATACCCATCGTATCCAATAAGATCTCAGTCCCCAAATATAAGTAGATTGTTACTGTGAACAAATGTTCTTTCCCTTTATTCAGCAGGAAAATCTGAATTCCACTCTTTATTTACTATAATGATAAGTATAATTAAGGTGCAAAACAGATTATTGAGTCACGATATAGAATATTATCACAGGTAATTATCATGGTTTTGATAAATATTTAATGAAAATATCCTCTGTGTTCCTCCACCATGGAGGCTGGACTGAAGATCTCTTGAAGACCATTACAGGCCCTAAAGTGCAGAGCACCCTTAATTGTAAGTTTTTAGTTGAAAAATCCCCAAACCAACAGAAACAAACAAACAAAAATCCCTCACAATAATTGTTCTTATTTTCACATTTTTTAAAATCCATTCATAGAACTTCCTATAGTCTCAAGGTCATTTATAACACTAAACAAAGTTCTCTTGATGTCTGAACCCTTTCAACCAAGAAAAGGGGAAAAATAGAGAAGGATACTTCAAAAATAAGAAATTAATTTTAAAATACAAAAAAGCACTGTAAGTTATTTTCAGATATTAGAATTGTGCTTACTTGGTTTCACTGTTGGCAAATTATTAGATTTCACTTTGAATTTACCTATTGCAATATTTCAACATGAAAGGCAAAATTTGTTGTTCAATATTGATAAAGGCTTTATTCTTAAATGAATGGCTGGAGAGAAATTTCCTTAAATATCGAATTACATAATCAAAACATAAAAAGAAAAAATTATTTCTACACTGTACTAACTGAAGGTGAACAGTGGTCATTGGTTTTAAAAGAGATCATTATTAGCTCAAAACCAATAAAAGAAATTTAGACTGAAAATATGTTTCACAAAGATAAAAGATTTTTAGACCTATAGTAAGTTTTCTAATATTTTCAATGGATGCATTTCAACATTCTTGATTCATCTCTCAACACCAAAGCACTTTTTCAAAGACTCAATTCTTCTAATTCTAGCTCCTTAGAAGTTAAAAATCTAATCAAAATTAATTATCTTGGGCTGATATTTGTCAGTCCCACTTGCAGATAATGTGGGATGGAAGCAGAGTTAGAGTGTGGGTTTGCACATCTGAAAAACTAAACCAAGGCTAACACAATAATTTTCTGTCTGGAAACAAACACTTTCTCAATAAAATAATCTCTATTCATACAGTAATGAAACAAATTATTTTCAAAATCAGAACTTTCTAGAATTTCCACTATATGCTAAAAATGCCTGAAAAGAAGGAATTATGTTCTAAGTCAAAAAGTTGTGTATTTCTGGCTATTTTAAATGCCAATTTTACCTGGGGGATAGGAATTCAACCTTTAAAACTAGCTCTGGCCAGTCTACCAAGTCAGCACAGTCTACCAAGTGATTCAAATATTTTATTGTGCTCAGATCCTCTTCTTATATTTTTCAGCCTTGTCTTCCTCAATGTCATGCTCAGTACATAGTACAAGAGAATTCAGCTTTCATTGAGAGAACAGAGTCATACTCTTGGCTTTATGTGAAATATAGCATATTTATGTATACCTAGGTAACATAACCTAACATACCTATGTAACAGCTAAGTTATTTTTTGGAAGGTTAAGGGGAAGAGTTTTTATCCTAAAAGTAGAAAGAGAAACCTAATAATACAAATTTTTTTTTTAATATAAGAGAATAGTATAATTAATATAATGAATGTGACAGAAGAAGTGAATATGTTGTATAAAGTTTTTATGATCATTTGGCAGGCAAAGATAAAGAGCAGACTGGGCTTTTTTTTCTTTTCCTAAACACCAACCTAAAAACAGCCTAAACACCAAACTCAACGATCTAATAGCCAAAATTTTTTCTTCTTTTTCTTCTTGAGTTATTATGACAGATCTAATACTGGAGTTAAGCTGATTCTGATATTTGCACATGTTCAGCATAATATTAGCTCCTAGTTGTATCTCACAGACAATATCTCTAGACTATTACCAAAAAAACACTTTGCTTTTTTAAATTTTCTGGATGTTGAATGAATTTTGCTTTGTGATATTTTACTTTTGTTAAATCTTCTTGAAAAATACTTTCAATTTTCATATGTTCTTGCTCTCCTTTCTACATTTTCCTCTGCTCTGACCTCACATTTTCAGACTCCTGACTCTGAAAATCAGCTTTTCCCACTCTGAATAGGAAGTTAAGTAGCAGCAGGTCTGCTTGGGTTGCATGTGTTAAATATTCAAATTGGCCATAGCCACTTGTGAGCTTTGGTGCTTTCAATAACACTCTTATTTTGTTACAGTTGTGAGGAACAATCTCCAGCAATACTCTGTGGGATCAAGGTGCAGAAGAGTTGCACTGCTACCACTGCTGATATTTTTAGCATCCATGGCTTTGGTGGTTTTGTACAACACATTGAATTGATGTAAAATATGGCAATATTATCACCTTCTCATGAGGTTTTCTTCATCCTTAAAAAAACTGCCAGCTAATAAATCACTTTTCTACTAATACTGCAAATGAGAGAAGGTCCAGTATATTATCTAAATGTCATTAGTGAATAAATTAGGACTCACAATCCCCCATCCCTCATCATATGCCTGGCTCAGGTGTACCCCACACTTGTGTCTTTATTTTAGCACTTGCAAGTCACTGCATTGATGCCTGTTGTGCCACCAAAGGGAATCAGTCATGAGGAATCACTCCTCATTTCTGTTCCATTCCCAGATGCCTTTGATCTTGCCATGTGGCAAGTTGTCCAGATGGCTGGGGACTAGACTCCTTTCCAAAAAGCAGCTGGTTTCTAACCCATGGTCTTGGCAGAGATTTGTAGATATAAATAAAGTACATCCTAGATGATAATAAACATTCAGAACCACATATTATAAAGGTATCATGAAGTGTTTAACAGTGTATTGTACTTGCATATATGTGTGCTTAAAGTTACTTTTTAAGATATCTATTAGGAAAAATTACCCATGCCTAATGCTGAGTAAACATCTCAGAACTAGTGATTCTCCTTATTATTGTGGGAAAAGAAAATGAAAGTAGCAAGTTTGCAATTCCACTGTACCATGCAGAGCAGCTGCCTGGCAGAGCTTTCTGGACACAGCAGTTAGAGTGTGGATGTGCTTTACTGGAGCTCCACTCTAAACCCAGCCCTGCAGTGCCACAGCTGTGACCCTGGTGATAAGTCAGGGCTCAGGTCACACAGCTGGGCGTCACTGCGATGCTCAGATGCATTCTCAGATGCAAGCTCCTCCAAAAAACTTTGTACCAGGGTATGAATTGAGAAGGGGGGTCAATGTGCCAACTTTGGAAATATTTTTAGACAGCAGCAGAAACCTCAGAGGTCAGGAGATGAAGAAAACCCAAGTGCAAGGGTTTGATGTTTCTCTCTGTTGGTGATGGAACAGTAAGTACAGCTTAGAGCAAGGCACAGCTTTAAAGCCTTGGCCTTTCAAGTCAGGCATGGATGGGGATCAGACTCCCTGCCTATTATATGGAAGTCAGGAAGGTGAGCCACTTGAAATCTATCTCTGGAGGTAAACTCTGGAGTCATCTGTATTATCATTAATGTTGAAGGATTTCATTAGATGCTCAGCAGAGAAGGGTAGCCCAGCAGGTTTCACTTAGAGTCTCCCTCTCACAGTGTGAGAAATATAAAATGAATGCACTTTTAAAGCTCTCCTGAAGATTTGTTGCCAAGAGAGCTGGGCTGGTTTTGCAGGGTATTTGCTAGGCTTTAATTTCTGCCAGGCAGGAGTGGCAAGCTGAGTTGGAGTACTCATACCACTGATCTTCTCCTGGAGTTGGTTGCTTGAGTTAAACCAGACCCTTCTCATGAAAGTAGGAAGACAGGCACTCTAAAGCCAGTGCAGTAGCAGGAGCTTATAAAATAAAACTCAAGTCCAAGCACAGAGATATAAAAATCATCTTCCAAACCCAAAGCCTCATTCCTTCAACCCTTCCCCTTCCAGTATACACACACCCAAAAAATCTCCAGTCTTATTTCATCCTGTTTGGTTGCTGCTTTGCTAGTTGTGGGCTGAAGATCCCTATCACACAGAACCCTACAGGTGGAATCACAAAATATTCTGAGTTAGGAGGGACCCACAAGGATCACAAAGTCCAACACTTAAGTGAAAGGCCCATGCAGGGGTTGAACCCTTGACCTTGGCATTATTATCACCCTGCTCTGACAAGCTGAGCTGATCACAGGGTCTGAGAGCAAATGGTTGTCTGAGAAACTGCTGAGCTTTTGGGTCAAGTTTCATACAGCTTTTTGACTCTGACAAAAATAGGAAGAGTAGGAACCCCACTATAAATGGGTTTTAAAGACTACAATAGTGTTTGAAAGTTCTGCAGAGGTGTTTGTAGTAGCAGTTTAGCTAAATAAGCAAATGAACCTATTTTCCTTTGAGCTCTTATTCCTTATGTACAGCAAAGATTCCAAAAGCTGAAGTTATTAAAGTTCAAAGACCATGGGTTTCCCATTTCCATTTGAAAAAGGCTTTTTATTCACCTCTATGCACTCATAAAATTTAGCAGGATTGCATCAATGAAAATTGGGGATAAATAATGTATTACACTTATTTTTCAATTAATGACTAATTTCCATTCAAAATAAAGAAATGTTAAGTTTCATCATACTTGTTTCAAGTTAATTATAAATAATTCAATACTTACATAAATCACATACTTTTTTTTGAAAGCTTGCAACAAAAAACAGTTAGAAGGCAAAGCAACAGCATTTTCTGATTTCAAAAAGCCAAATATGGTACATGTTCTTCCAGTGGACACAGCTGTAAATACTATTCTGCTTCTTTGCTCCTCATTCAGTGTCAGCAGAGAGATTGGTTGGATTGAGATAAAGGCATAACCCACTATGATAAACACTTCATGTGTACATCAGCTGAGTGTTTCCCCCAAAAGCCAAGAAAATGAACAAGCTACATAAGCAAAGTGGATAATATGATCTTCCCCTTACAGCTGAAAAACTGAACCAGGCAGCAAAATTAAAAGATTGTGCAGAAATCTGGTGACATAGTTAGAAACTCAGTCCGTGTTTCTTGAATCCTACAATACGGTATATAATCCTCCAAAAGTGACAACTTGCTGTGCAACCGGGGGAAAACATACATAGCTATTTTTTAAAAAAAGAAGCTTTAATAAATTTTAAACATACATACATATATGCAAATATAAACAGCAGTTTATTTATGCATGCTAGCATCATTTTTTTTATGATTTACATAAGGACTGGAATCAGATGAAAAAGTTAAATTGTAAAAACAGAAAATGGAACTATGCCAAGTATACATAATTATGATGCCCTACTTTGGGCATGAAAGTGCTTTGGCAAACATGAGCAAATGGTTCTAAAGGCTGTGTCTATAATGTTAAAATTCATTTTCAATAATAAAATGAAATCAATTAAAAAGGCATCTTGGGAGGTAGGGTATGATAGCCAAAACCACACAAGAACAACTCCAGCAACAGCTGAGTGGCTGCCAAGCCGTATGCCAGTGTGAAGTACAACAGAAATGTGTGAACAACAGATTTGGAAAAAAAGGTAGGAAAAAAAAGACACCTGTGATTATTATTCTAGCAAAAAGGTAACAGCTTAAGATATATGAAAAGACCTTGTTTGGCTTATTTCACTAAGTATAGAACACAGTTTTAATGATACTCACAGACAGTTTAAAACTATGAGAGATTTCCTCTCTGTTCAGAAAGAAAAAAAAAATAGCACGTTTTAGAACTGAGAAATAAACAGGTATATTTTTACTGCCTTTTTTTGGCAGAAAATCCTCCCCCTTCCACAGTGAACCAGTATGGATCTCTTTATGTCCCCATTGCAAATGGGACTAATATAAAACACCCAACAGAAACCACATGAGAAATAAACTTTATTTGGAGATCAAGAAGAAACTAGCATCCTTTGGGTAGGTATGAATCCCAGCACATATCTAATTTTAGAAGCAGCTGACTATAAGAGGCTTGAATCCCTCCAGAATCAACTTGATTGGGAGATCTTCATCTTTTTTCTGGTCTTATCTGTGAAGATCATCTACTTGGAATGCTTGGCAGATAAGGATTTCTCCCTTAGAACTGTTAGTGGCTAGCACCAAACACATTTGAGTTATTGCTCAGGGGAGCAGTCTTGCTGTGGGTGACATTAAGCTGCTGACTGGCCTCTGGAGAACATCAAGAGAGTTCCAATCAATACTGGTGTTTTAAGAGAGTCTCTCTTGAGGATTTCAGTGCTGTCTGCCAAGTCATGGGAGAACAACAACAACCCCACTTGCTTTTAAGACTGCAGACCATTCTCTCAGTGCTGGCGACAGCCTCAGGCACAGGCAGCAGTGTAGCTCAGCACTCACCTGCCTGCCAGACTCACTGAACAGTGTCTGAGCTGGGCTAGCACAGCCCCATGGCAATGCACTAGCCACAGACACAAACAGCTGGCCTGAACCTTCTGAGGACACCAAACTCAGGGCTGAAACTGACACACCTCAAGGACAGGATGCCATCCAGGAGAACCTGACAAGCTCAAGAAGTGAGGCCATGGGGATCTCATCAGGCTTAACAAGGCCAAGTACAAGGTGCTGAACATGGTGTGGAGAAGCCTTCAGCACCAGCACAGACTGGGGGATGAACAGATCCAGAGCAGCCCTGCCCAGAAGAGTTTGGGGGTGTTGTGGGTGAGAGGCTGGACATGACCCAGCCATGTGCCCTCACAGCCCAGAAAGCCAAAAGTGCCCTGGGCTGCATCCAGAGCAGCGTGGGCAGCAGGGGAGGGAGGGGATTCTGCCCCTCTGCTCTGCTCTGCCCTGGTGAGACCCCACCTGCAGAGCTGCACCCAGCCCTGGGCCCCAGCACAGGAGAGACATGGAGCTGTTGGAGTGAGTCCAGAGGAGATCACCAAGATGATCAGAGGGATGGAACACCTCTGCTATGAGGAAATGCTGGGAGAATTGTTCAGCCTGGAAAGGAGAAGGCTTAGAGGTGATCTAAATGTGGCCTTCCAGGACCTGAAGGATGCCTACAAGAAACATGAAGAGGGACTTAATACAAGAGTGTGTAGCAAAAGAATAAGAAGAAATGGCTTTAAACTGAAATAGGGCAGTAGATATAGGATAGATTAGATTAGATATTAGGAAGAATTTTTTTACTCTGGAGGTGGTGAGACTGTGAGACAGGTTGTTCAGAGAAGTTGTAGATGCTCCATCCCTGCAAGTGCTCAAGATCAGGCCTTGAGCAAGCAGGTCTAGTGAAAGGTGCCCCTCTCCATGGCAGGGGGCTGGAACAGGATGATCTTTAGAATCCCTTCCAACACAACACATGATATGATATTATTGCTAGTGATAAGAACCACGTGGGCATGTGTCCAGCTCAACCCAAATGGTTGTTCATTACCATGAATTGTGGGTGACATGTAGAAGGGTTTGATTATGACCATGAAACAGCTGGAATTCCTTCCTGTTACTTTGGTAGTATGGGCAATGGGAAACATCACAGAGCCTGCAATGAGCAAAAGTGCCAAATGTATACCTGTGGCTCTTTTACTATTGAATGACACAAAAAACCTTATCTAGAAAATGAAAAGGGGGAAGGCACCAGTACAATTCTTCTGAAAAATGTTAGTATTTTTTATGGAAGATTGAATTTAATTACTTAGGTGATTTTCTGAAACATTTTTTCAACTTCTTGCCTAATTTCTCTTGGCTTAAACATAAGAGGTATTTAAGATCTCCAAATGAGTATGTGAAATGAAAACAGGAAAGAATTGAGGCAGTTGCTGGGCTGCCTAAGATTAGATAACATGTGGAAAAGTTTCATGCCATGTGAATTCCACCCATTTTACCTCTACTTACAATTCTCCATTCAAAGCTCTGTAAAAGCTATAGAGTTCTTCTGCAAACTTCACATATTTCATTTGTAATTAATATATCATACTTCAAGCAGATCTGTTTGGAAGACAAGTTTTGCCATTCTAATAAAAATTTTGCCCATATTGCATGAGTATAGTTAAGAAATTGTTTTCCAGTATTTATTGTTTTCTTTCTGAGTTAGTTGTTTAAAACATCCTTGATTTCTACTGAGTTTTCAGTCTTAGTTCTCTTTGATCCTTTGTCCCCAAGCACTTTATCTTCCATCTAGATCACATTAGCAGATCCCACTGTACTACCATAGCTAAAGCTCTCTGCTCTTTCTTCCAAGTGTGAACTCAGATAACTCCCTACTTTGCTCTCTGTGCACCCTCCCAGCCCTTCAGTGTACAGGCACAGATTCAACAGGACAGTTAATGAACATTCATATTTCAGCTTAGCTTAGAGCCCTATAACTTGGACCATTTATGACACTGGTTTTGTTTATCTGAATAAAAATACACGAGTTGGAGTTCCTTGAATCTAGAGCCTAAAACTCACTTTCTGTACTTTTTTGGCTACTGCTTTAGCCCCTATGAAGTGCAGGAGAGAAGGGCTTTCAGAAACACTTCTCCCTTTTTTTTATTTACAGTTTGTAGGCTTAAATATCCTCACACTGCAGTTGTGTTTCTCATCCAGGGACGCCAGATAAATCTAGTTCCCATACATGGGTTTAGCCATTTAATGTGAATGTTTGAATTTCCTGATTTCTTTCTGTAGCATGGTGTTCCACTCAGCTGAACCTTTTTTCAAGAGCTGCTCCTAACTCTGATTATGTTTTGTACTCTACATCGTGGATGATGTATGACAAATACCATTTTCCTATGAATTTTTACAACAAGAATGATAATAGCTTTCCCTCTTTTTTTTCGGTACAGCAGATCAAGAGTTGTTGTGAGGAACAAATATCATAGTAATTGTTTGTCTGGATACTAGCTGTGAATGTAAATTTCAGTATTGGAGAACATTGATCTTTTAGAGATTTTTTTTTTTCCAAATTCCCCATAAAAATGATCTTCAGGGGCTATTTCATATACTTTTTATCCTGTCTTGGATGTTCTGGTTCAGATCACAGCTCCCACTATCAGTAAATTAGCCATCCCTACAAATATTTGTCTTTGTTTCAAAGACAAATTATTGATGTCTAATGTTAAAAGTAAGGGTAATGAATAGCACTAATTCACAGCAGGTCTATAAAAGGAAAAATAATCAGAAGCAGGTAAAAACACCTGTTGTAATCTGAACCTTCCTCTGAAAGCTTCCTGCCAGTATTCACTGTGTATTTACTGTGACCCTGGGGAAGTACAGGAACCTCTGCTCTTGTGGCCCCAGGAGCTGTAAGGACATCTCAGAGAAATGAAGATGCAGCTGATGCAGGGATGTTCCTGCTCACCCTGAGGCTGCACTGTGGCTGCTGCTGCCACACCATAGGTGTGATGGGGCTGCTGGGGAGGGATCCATCTGCAGCTGTTGGTGAAATCCTCAAAAACTTGCAGAAAAGCAGGCATCTTGAGAAATATCCCATGGTTCAGAACCACTGTGACTGAGAAAGAGGGATACTACACTGTATTGAAGGTAAGAGGGTTTCTATCAATGGAGCTCTTTCTATATTAGGATGCATGATTCATGCCCAGTATCATCCACTGCTGCTAATTGCACCAATTTTGTAGAAAACAGAAAAAAAAAATACAAGAGTAATATTATGTTTGAGCCTACACATAAAGAAATGTGTTTCAATTTCTCTTTAGAGTGAATAGAAATCTTTTCCACCCCTTTTTATCAGCATTTGGAAGATTCTGTGGTTGATTTTTAGAGGATTTTTTTCCCCAGTATGTTCATATTGTACAGCTCTGGTAACATTCACTGTCCTGTGACTATAAAGCCATTTAAGCACATTGTCTGCTCTCAGCCCTTCTCTTTTTCCCTTTTCCCCTTTCCTCCAATATCTTAATTTCCCTGCCTTGCTGCCCACAGGCTGCAGGCTACCAGAGCCCATTTATTTCCACAGGTGCTCAGCCCTGGCCCTTGGTTTCTCCCTTAAGTGTTCACACTTATACCAAATTTATCATGTTTGGCATCTCAGATCTTTGTTTTGCCTCTGCCATTGGCTGTGGGTCCTAGGAGGAGAGAGTAAGAAAGAATATCAAGGGTTGGTCAATCCTCAAGACAGTAGTAGGAAATTTTTGGTTGCTGAAGGACAATGTAAGACCCCAGACAGACTAAGCAAAGCATAGAGACCTTTTCAGCAGGAGAGCAGTAATGTGAATTTTGCTCTCCACATTCAAGGCCAAGGAACTCAGTTTACCCTACACCAGCCACAGGGTGCTCATTACTGGTGGTAATGGGGTACTCTCAAGAGTTTCTCAGAGAAGATTTGTGTTTTACTGAAACTACATAAAATATTTTGGAGCTGGTTTAATCTTTGGGGTAAACAGTGCACATTAAAAAACACTATTTGCATAATATAATCTTAAATACATTGTATTTTTTAAATAGCCCAGTATTAACATATTTAAATTATGTAATTTTATGAGTTCTAGCAGATATTAAGAATTTTAATTAGGAATTTTTTTTCTGTAATGAAAAAGAAAATAATTTTAAAAGGATGTAACTTTTTACTAATTTGTTTTCTTCATTCTGATTTCTCAGCTAAATAATGAACTATATTAGAAAAATACTTTATTACATATTTGCCCAAGAGACCTGAATGGTTCAATTGGAACTGCTTGTTCTTTCAGAGAATAGCCAAGCCAAACTAATTAAATTCCAGACTAAACTAGCTCATTCAGCTCAAACCCATCTGAATTTCTTCTCAGAAGTTCATTAATTCTACTGATTCATCAATAATTTCCCATAAATATAATTACTTAACACAATGACATGAAGCTGTTCCTTAAATTCTGTGAAGAACATGAGTGCAGGTCCATCTGACAGGTTCCACTCCCAGACCTGGTCCAACCCAATTCCATGCTGATTGTGAGAAAAATCCTAGTTGGCATCTCATCAGTTGTCTCCATATACAAGTGGGCAGAGCAGAGAAAAACCTCTGGGTTTTCCTCTGGGACAGAAAACAAGCAGTGACTCAAGGTCTGCTCTCACCCTAGGTGAGAGCATTTAGCAACACCATTTAACACAGATGCTCTTACACTACTTTTAATTCCCTCCTGGGAAATACTGATTATTTGAATTCCAGAATGCCCAGTTCCCAAACAAAAATGTTTCAGAATTAAGTTAAAAACACAGAATACAATAGTTTAAGAAATTGTTTACCAGGATGCAGACAGCTCCAAAATAGCTATTCCTAATCTCTGAAATATTTCCATTAATGTTTGTGCTGGGTAAGTCCTGTTTTCCAGCTCCTGTAACATCCTTTCCTTTCTCCTCCTCACACCAGATATATACACAGAGATATAATCACTATGATGTTTGTTCCTCATAGCAGCTCTTGATCTGCTGTACTGAAAAACAAAAAGGAAAGCAATTATCATTCTTGATGTGAAATTTCATAGGAAAATTATATTTGTCATATTCCATCAACATTATATAGTATAAAATATAGTCACAGTTAGGAGCAGCTCTTGAAAAAGATTCAGCTATTTGGAGCATCATGATTAGGAGCACTCAGTGTTAGCCAGAGGGAGTTCATCCAGGAGGGATCCAGTTGGCTGAGAGGAAGTCTGGGACTCCAATAATTCCATAACACAACCCCATAGCACAGTGTAGCCAATTGTGTTTAAGCCAATGTTTAAAGCTGTTCTGAACAAGGCTTCCTAAATTTGATAAGAAGTATTGCTAAAGGGCAAAATCATTCTCTGCCTTCAAACTAACTTACTAAAAGGCAAATTCACAAAAGCACAACAGGGCTGAGGTAATGAAGCATCCATTCCTGCAAGCTCTCACTTCATACAGCAATACTCGAAATGGTGAACTTTAAAAAGATAAAAATAGTAAACATAATGATCAGGGTGGCATCAGAGGTTTTGAGGAACGAATATTATGAAAGGAACTTCAAGAACACTGCCCCTTGCTTTATGACTTCTAGTTCCTGAGCAATATAGTTGCATACTTCTGCATCATGAGTGTGATATTAATATCTCTTCAGTTGGCCTGTGAGATTATCTGCTGTGAGGATATATGTCATTTTGCACAGCAGCTGCAAGTGTGAATGTTTTGACCAGACTTAAGCAAAAACACAACAAAAAAACCCTCAAAATGACACTTTGGATTTTGCCTTTACTATTTAAATTCATGATCTGGCACAATTTTCTACATCAATGACAAAGCCCCAATTATCTTAAAGTGCTAAATTGTAGAAATTATGTTAAGAATAGAAGTATCTCAGTGAATTAAGGTATGAGTTATACAAGGCAAGATATTTCTTTAAGTCTGATGCTGCAGAGCTTTTTTTTTAAAGTCTAAAATTCATAGTAAACAATTTAAGCAATTTCTGGTTAAAAAAAATAATTATGTAGATGATTCATTATGCTCTGAAAAGTCTTTCAAGAGAGAAGTACAGCCCTCTGAGCAGGACAACACTAAAGATCTGTGTATGAAAACCAAATATTTTAGACCATAATTTTCTTTCACCTGTCTAATCTGACCCTGCTACATGGAGTAGTATGGAGTCTCCATTAGTTAGTTTTTATAGATTTCACATTTTTATTACTATTGCATCCTCTTGGCTCAATTCACTTTTGTTCTCTCAGAACAGAAAGTAAGCTGGACAGTCCTTGCAGCCTGATAAATGTTATTTCTTAGGTCATAATTACATCATTAAGGGAAGAGTGACCATAATTACATTTTGTAGTCTAAGTACCTAAACATTTCTAGAGAAAATCTTTACATATTCCTAAAATGTCTAGAATCAGGTTAATAGCCCTCTTTTTTTTTTTTGTAATTAAAATGGGATGAGATAAGAATTAATCATTGATTTATATACAGGAAGAAGGGAGAAATGAAACTGGATGAAGTTACAGTTCAACACAAAACATTGCTTTTAGGCTATTCATTTTCCTCAAAGTTTTGTCCCCAAACATTTATTAATGTGTCCCACTCTCAAAGAGTAAACAGATATTTACATATGTGATGGGTTGAAGCTGGCTGGATAGCACCAAAAAACACTTTATCACTGCCCACCTCTTCTGGGCAGGAGAGAGAAAATAGAACAAAAGGTTCGTGGTTTAGATAAAGGCAGGGAGAGATCACTCTGCAGTGACTGTCATGGACAAATGACTCAACTTCAGAAAATTAGTTTAATTTGTTACCAATCAAATCAGAGTAGGACAAAGACAAATAAACACCAAATATTAAAACAGCTTCCCTCAACCCCTCCCCTTTTCCCAAGTTCAGCTTCACCCAAATTCCTCTCCCTCCTCTCCTCTCATCCCTCCCAGCAGCACTGGGAGACAGGGAAAGGACTGTGATCAGTTTATTCTGTGTCTCTGCCACTCCTTCCACTCCCCACTCCCTTCCAAGGGATGCAGTCCCTCAGGAACAGGCTGTTCCATCCTAGGTCCCCATGGGGTCACAGGTGCTGCCAGCAAACCTGCTCCAGTTGGGCTCCTCTCTCCACAGCCACAGCTCCTGCCAGGAGCCTGTTCCAGGCTCAGCTTCCCTCAGGGTCACAGCCTCCTCCAGGCACCCACCAGCTGCACTGTGGGCTCCCCCTGGGCTGCAGGTGGGTCTCTGCTCTTCCCCCTGGGCTGCAGGTGGGTCTCTGCTCTTCCCCCAGGGCTGCAGGTGGGTCTGTGCTCCCCCCTGGGCTGCAGGTGGGTCTCTCCTCTCTCCCCTGGGCTGCAGGTGGGTCTCTCCTCTCTCCCCTGGGCTGCAGGTGGGTCTCTCCTCTCTCCCCTGGGCTGCAGGTGGGTCCCTGTTCCCCCCTGGGCTGCAGGTGGGTCTGTGCTCCCCCCTGGGCTGCAGGTGGGTCTCTCCTCTCTCCCCTGGGCTGCAGGTGGGTCCCTGTTCCCCCCTGGGCTGCAGGTGGGTCTCTGC
The DNA here is from genome assembly GCF_903797595.1 of Erithacus rubecula. Taxonomy (NCBI): domain Eukaryota; kingdom Metazoa; phylum Chordata; class Aves; order Passeriformes; family Muscicapidae; genus Erithacus; species Erithacus rubecula. The sequence goes on along the minus strand of NC_136685.1, from coordinate 10,858,586 downwards.
TCTCCCCCCTGGGCTGCAGGTGGGTCTCTGCTCCAGCACCTGGAGCAGCTCCTGACCCTCCTGCACTGACCTGGGGTCTGCAGGCTCTCTCTTTTTGCAGTTGCAGAGTTTTTTCCCTTTCTTAGGTCAGTTATCCCAGAGGTGCTGCCACCATCACTGATGGGTTTGGCCTTGGCAGGTCCATCTTGGAGCCATCTGGCTCTGGCTTTATTGGACATGGGGAGCTTCTGACAGATTCCCACAGAAGTTCCCAGTGTAGCTGCCCCCACTACCAAATCATTGCCATGCAAACCCAATTTCAAAATATAACACAAGAAATTTGACACACAGACTAAACAAGGTGCATGGCCAGTTAAAACAACTGTTTTCCCTCAGCCATACAGTCAAATCTTGATTGTAAACTGATGGAAATCTTCAATGGTGATACCACTTTTAATTTAATAAGTTACCAGATGCACTCTTAGCAAAACTTGCCATCATTCTTGTGATTCACTTGTATTGGTAAGCATTCATTTCATACATCCTCCTCCTGAGCACTGTTTTATTCTTGGCTTGTTCCAAGGTCCCGTGGATTTCTGGCTGAAGTTCTCACAGAAAAAATCAGCAAGGAAAATTGCAGAGCCAGGAGATGAGAATCCATCCACGGAAAGAATAAGGGTAAAATTAGCAAAACTGTGAATAAAATCAACCCCTTAGAAATTAAAATATTAGAGTTATGGTCTCAATCTGTAATGTCTCTACAGACAGTTGTAAAAATTCTTTCTACAACTTGGTAAGTGATATGTTATGGCATAGGATGTGTGTTCACCATGTTCCTTGAAGGTACTTTTTTTAGAACCTGATGGCACATATTGTACAAGGACCACCCTGAGCAGCAAGAAATAGCTGGCAGCAGGTGAGGCTCGTGCTTGGAAAAGCCATCTGTTCCTGTAACCTGCCTCAGCAGTCCCCAAGCAGCATCCTCCCAGCTCTGCAGGCAAAGGTATGTGTGGTCTAATCCCTCAGCAGAACACTTCCCCACAGAGAAGCTGTAAATGCCCTACCACCCACCTGCTTAATGACATCAGATTGCTCTTCCAAGTTCACCAGATTCTTGTTCATTTAGTACTCTGAAGGATAAAAATAGACTAAAATTGCTTTAGTTTAGTAAGGGAGAATCTTGGTAAAAACCCAGTGCAACTTCACTGAAATATACTTGTTTACTAATAATTATATAAATTCTTGAGAAGCAACTTTTATTGAGGGTTCTTTTCAAAAAGAAAGGAACAGAATGCAAATGAGGTGGTGAGAAAGGATAATGAACGTTTGCACCATCTCCAATATCAAAATGGTGCAAGAGATCATGCCTAGACATCATACTTTGGAAAATGTGATCTGCTGACTTGATGTCATCTGTTATTCACCATTAACAAAGATTGTATATGACAGTCACAAGCATCTTAATTGAAACTAATTACTGAAACTCAGGAATTGAAGAATCCCTGTTAGTCAATTATCAAGATCGTACAAGATAAAAGGAGTCCTGGACATGATCAACTTTTTTAAGAAGGTAGTTGCAATTAAATTTTATTCATGGACTAATTAGCAAACCTACTTATACAATCTCTAAAATTCTGTTCAAACAATAAGACCTGTAATTTGGAGGATGCTACTGCACTCTGTGGATAGCAAAGACATTGAATGCTGTTCTTGCTTTAAAAAAATGAGAGCAACCCTGTATACAGAGAAGCAAAGTCACCATAACAGTGCAGCACAGAGATTGCATAACATTTGATCAGATGAATAGATGTGTTACAATCTGACAGCATTGCAATTACTGGAACATTGCAAACTTGTCACTTCATATTGCTCAATCATTTTGGAGCCCTGGAGCTGGTGTTGTTTTATCTAATCCTTTTGCTTACCTTTTTTTTTCTGAGAAAACCACATGAAACCCCTATGGTTGCATTTTATTCCTGGGTTTGTGCTGTATTACAAACATCAAGCAGGAAATCTGAAGTTTATTAAGGACACTAGTCAAAGCCAAGATGTAAAAATTGAGATGTCATACAGGCATGAACCACAGAAAGCCATGTAATGTAGCTTTAGGGAATGCAACACCCTCAACTCAGGAAGAGAGGTCATAGAGCCACCAGTGTCAGGCTCTGCATCTGTGCACAGCAATGGCTGAAGTGGGACAACAGAGCAGTGAGCAGTGTAAGACAGGCTATTCAGTTGAAAACAGATATTGAATAAGACTTTGGGCTGCCTTTTGGGTTTTTTATTACAGTGTGTAGTTCTGGTTCTTTCCTTTTTTTTTTTTTCTCCTCAAGAAAGACAAAGTGGAATTAGAGAAAACAAAGAGAAGGGTTCTAAAATGTTTAAGCAACTGCCTTAGGAAGAGAGACAAGATATTTTGAAACTTCAATTTGCCATGGGAAAGGCTAAAGAGTGATATAGTTGGGATTTGAAAGAAACATGAATAGTACAGTAAGTTAAGATGGACGATTAACTGTATGGAAACTGCAGGAGATCATCTTCTGACCTCAGAAAGTTATCAGGTCCTACTTTCTGCTCAAAAAAAGATAACTTTAAATATGGAAGGTTGTGTAGATTAAGTATGGAACTGACTTTCACCAAGTCCAACAATATTGCAAAGAAGGAGCACTGCAACTGATTGGCAATATGTTAAAACAGATAGAAGAAAGTTCTTTTTACATAGGGAGTAATGGGAGTTTCAGTTATGGTGGGTTTTGCAGACTGATAATTTAAGCATGCTCAAAATCTGTTAGGCAAGTTCACAGACAGCAGATGCACAGCCAGATTACAAAGATGTATGCAGAGATGGACCCTGTAAAATCCCTAATCTAATTTTGGGAAACAGCAAGGGCAATGACCTGTAGAGAGTGGGGTTGCTCATGCCCTCTTCCCAAAAAAATATCTCCAACAATGATTCGTGGGAGCAGGACAGATGGAGCACTGGAGTCACATCACAGGTAATTCCTTATGTTCCTATGCTTTCTCAAACAGCTGGACAGCTCTGTTGAAAAGCTTATGTGCAAAACAGAAAGTTGTTTTTTTTGTTTTGTTGGTTTGGCTTGCTTCCTTTTTTTTGCCTGCCATGTCCTATATATTTCTGAATAACTGTTTAGCCTGGAGCTTTAGGAACAGAACAGGCTTGCACGGGACTGTAGCATCACAGGTCTGTGTCCTTTCCCTGCATTGTTCAGGGCACCAAAAGCCATGAGGCTGGGATGATGTAATGCTGTGTTCTCAGCTGCAGGATGTGCAATGTCTCCCTGCCTTTTGTAAGGTAGAAAGGACAGTGGATTCATCTCAGCTTTGCTATTTCTGTAACATGCTCAAGTACCTGGCAGATTCCAATCCTAAATGAAAAGCTAATGGCTCTCCTGCAAAGATTGCCATTTCCTGTTATTTCCAAAATAACATCTTCAAAATTACTTTCCTGGAGGATTCAATGAATATTTCTTAGTAGTATGAGGTTTTTTTCAATTTGCATACATAAAGCAGATCTGCTTCTTTTGGTGTAGCCTAATCCAGACTTGGACTGTCTTTCAGATATGCATTGACTTGCATCTTGATCAATAAGATTAAAGAGCCTGTTTCTTACCTTCTTGCAGAAAAATACTTTAAAAGCTGTGATAAATGCTCTGTGTCTCAGACTAAAAATTATATCCCTCCTACATGCAGATAAACAATTTCCTAGGCAACTCACAAAAAATATTACATACAGAGATATTGCTGAAGACTTTCAATCTCTGTAAGATATTAATGCTTCTTTTAAGTAGCCAAAATTTATTTTAATTACATATGGAGTTAAAGAAACCAATTACAGGACAAATCTTACAGAAATTCTCAATATTGCAATGCAATTTTTAATGTAGATTTTTTTTTTACCAAAATTGCTATGATGATGAATTAAAGTCCACTGTATTTTGTGGATATCAGAGAATACTGCTTAATATCACATTAATAGAATCATTAAAATAATCATCTAATTACTAATAACTCTTTTTAAGATGAGAAGCTAAGCTCAGTTACTGACTAATGAGACATACTTCCATGCTGGCCAGGGGGATTTGCAATGACTGTTTAGTGATCTCTTGATACATATCTTCAAAGGACACACATACTCCAGAGAACACAGAATATATGGGCATTCCCTGAACGTTGGGATCTCTCCTTTCACTTTTCTCTCCTATCCTTGTTCCAGAGGACAGGAGCCCTCCAGTGCTTACAGGAGTTTGCATTTGGGTTGGTGATGACCTACTTGAAACAGATGGAGAGAGAACAGCCTATTCTTATCCTCATGGTTAGTGTGCTCCTCTCTGTAACAGGCACTTTGGAATCCAATCCTGCAAATTCTCTGCCTCAGACAGACCTCAAAAGTGGTTTCACATTCCAGTAAGTGCTGTCAGGAGCAGGCTGCAAACCCCCTGTTGGCTGTCACCACCTGATAGGTCCTGTGGGAGCTCAGGCTGTGAATCCCATGTTCTCCCAAGCCCCCTGCCAGGCTGCAATGTGTCTGAGCCCAGCAGACAGCAGAGTGCCTGCCCATAGCCTCAGCCCTGCAGTGCCTATCAGCCCTTTCAGCTTCCGTGGACACCTCAGCTGTACAAGGCTCCAGAGCTCCTGGCTGTCAAGTGTGCACTTTGTGCAGCAATGCCTACATCTCTGTGTGAATAAGTGTCCCTCTGAAACATCAGAACAACATCAAGTTCCTATCCCTGAGATCAACTACACTAAAGATAGTGATATATTCAGCCATTCCAGTCCTTTCCTGCACAGTGGTGCACATCCTCAGCTAGGCTGTTGGTCCTTTTGGGATTTTTGTGCAAAAGTTAACTCACAAAAAACCCCTCAGTCCAGCAGAGTGAGGCATCATCAGGCACCTCAGGGAAATAATAAGGAGCCCATTTTCTGCTGGAAAGCTTGTCACAGATTCAGCAAGAGGATGTGCTTTCCTCAGTCCTGAGCCATCCAGCTCCAAGAGTATTTTTGCAATCCCTGTGCTGCTGAAGGTGCTCTCTGGAATTATGTCATGATTTAAATCATATTTCATATGTTGCTCAGTGCTCATTTTTTGGGTCAGCATAATGCTGTGGGGTTGGAGATTTTTTTTCCTGTGATATCTGTATTTTGAGTCCTCCTTTTATTCTTTTTGGCTCAGCCTTACAAAGCCACACTGTGCACTTTTATAGCTCTGCAGGTGTTGCATGATCCAATCTCCTCTTCTGCTCCTACACTGCATTTCCACTCTGACCAGCTGTTCTTGTTCAGTGATGTGTATCCTACAGCCCTATGGGCAGTACCAAGCAGCAGCTCTGAGGTGGTGGGGCTGCCAGTGAGTGAACAGCCTTCTGTGGTGGTGTCCCTGACCCTCCTTGCATCCACCTGGGACTTGGGGAAGAATGATAAAGCCTAACTTGATAAATCAGGGATCTGGGAACTAGTTGTTCCTTTGCATTTTTATGTTCCATTTGGAAAAGTTGACATGCTGTGGCCAGTTCTGCTTCTGTTCCCCTTTGATTTTTGTTCTCCTTGTTCTCTGTCCCAAAAAAAAAAGGTCACTCATAAAATATCAGAACAACTGAAGCTTTTTCTTTTCTCAGGATAAGAAGAAATATATACTTGGGGAGGCTGCAGGTTTTGCCAAATAACAGGTGGCTTTTCACCTAGAAGCTCTGTTTGGACAGCTGATATTTCTAGACAATAATTACTTATTTTGCAAAAATTTATGTGAATAAAAGAGGAAACAATTCTGGAATTTGGTACTATCTAATGCAAGGATGGGGAACACTGATCTCTGTTTTTAAGAAGAGCTTTCAGGAAAAGTCTTGAGCTGGCTTCCTGGACTGCCTGAAAAGAGCCAAGGAAGCTGTGCAGCAGAACTATTACCTTTCTTAGCTTTTATTCAGTTCATGTAACCCAAGAAGCACCAGCCCAGTCCATGTATACTCTCCTGAGCATCCCAAGGTACCTGCTCTCCCACTGACCAGAGAGGCAGAGAAGATGATGACAGACTAGAACCTGAAGGCCTCAGAGTCAAGAGAAGGGATGGGCCTTAAATTTCAGAAATATATTTTAAAAGATTTCTCAAACTTAATTTGAAATTTGGGGCTACATTTTTTTGCAAGTGCATGATTGATATTTACTTGGCACTAATTCTATTTGGATGGCCAACATTTCATAGCAGAGCCAAGAGAAGGAAAACACTTCTAATTCTCTAAAAAAAAAAAATTAACATCTTTTCAAGAATTTTATATAAAACTCTTGAAAATATTAGTATTTTGAAGAATGTTTGTTTCATTAGCCACAAAAAAATGGTGTTAGAAATCACTCTCAAAAGCTGGCCACAGAAGAGGATATGAAAAGAAACAGGAGAAAAGAGCTAAGAGAGCCCAATTGCTACTTCTGTATTGCTTCCTTAAAGCCCAGGCATTAATTAATTTAAGATGTAAAACAGTCTATATTCCTGCAGAATTTCAAATTGAATAATATCTGCTGCATTGGGGCAGATTGCAAATTCTGCCTATGGAAACTTCAGCTGATTTTAATGTCTTTCTGACCTTAAATTTTTTATTAATATTTCTGACCTTAATTTTTTATTTGATTTAGGGTCTGGTGTCCTCTCTCATGAATAGTGCCATATGCTGAAGAGGTTGACAGCTGGCCATTACTGGTCTTTGCCACACTGAGCTCCTGCTGGTCTGGGCAGGTGGATTATCCCAAGGATGACAATGCCCTCTGGCATCACTTTAAACACAGCAGCAGCCAAATGGCTTCACTGAATTTCTGCAGGGCTCAAAGGAGGCATAGAACCACTTCCACTCAGAGATTCATTTTTCTGCAGAAGGGGCAGAGACCTCATGGCTCTGCCTGCTAAAAACTGAGTTGGGGCAGGCAAAGAGAGGAAAAAATACAGAATGTTGTTTCCTCAAACTGTCCCTTAGATTTGCTGCAAAAGATGGCAAGAAAATTCATTGCTACACAGCAACTGGATAACCAGAGTCTTATTCTTTGCTCAGTCGAGTGAAAATTAGGAGCTCAGAGGCAAATGAGAAAGATAGCATCTGTCCTTTTCAGAGGCTTCAGTTTGTGTAACCAGGAGAGAACTCTTCACACCTCTCTAGCATGGGGAGCCAGGACATTCAAACCAGCCAGGGCTTTGAAGAGTTTTGCTGTTCTCTTCATCTGAACACCAAAAATACAAAGAGAGCTATGAATTGCTAGTTCACGATTTATGACTTTTTAAAGAGAGAAAAAACAAAGTAGGACAGAATAAAAGAGAGAAAAGAAGTTTGAAAATAAATCTCTTCCTCTCTTCATCCTTGGACATTGTGTCTGTTTCTCCAGTATTATTTTGAGTACAGCAATTTTTGGTGGTTTCCTGACCTGCAAAGGATTTGACACAGCTCATTCAGTAGCCTTTGGAAAATCCCTGTGGTCTATCTATGGTCACCCCCAGATCTTCTCAGAAGTTCTCTGAGCTCTGTATCTCAGTCTATTTTTTTCATGTGGACCATTCCCCCCCACCACCACATGCTGAATATCAAACAGTTATTTGTTCTCTCTGCAGAACAGAGATCCAAAGCTTTGTTCAGCCTGACATTGTAAAAGCTGGCAGTCTGTTCCTGTTTTATTCAGGATATCTGTCTCCTCACTTCATGATTTACAAGATTTTCCATGCAGATGTCCAGGTATGTTTCACCTCATAAAAACACACATGCAGCAAAGAGATTTCCACAGCACCAGATCTTACATGGTATGAAATGCCATCTTGAAGTGACTTTTCCTTTCCATTGACTATAGAGGGAGACACAGAAAACCACAATCTGGCCCAAGGAGTGCATTGATTTGTCAAACATTAGAGGAAAATAATTTGTACCATATTACTTAAATATTTCATAAAGCCACCTCAGCATGAAAATTAGTTGCATTTTCTGCCATATCTATCAGCTCCTCATCCCTTAACAAGCTGTCCTGGCCAGCTCCTAACACAAGTAATTTTCAAATCAGGAGAGATCCTTCCAGATACATTTATTGTCTCTGAGGTTTAAGTACAGGCCTGGTATAATATATCTGGGGGGATTTTTTGCAACATATGGCTTTGATTTGCACATCTTGCACATACCCTTGAGAAATCCTGTCTAAGCTTGAACACAGAGGTGTGAGAAATGTGGTAATTTGAGAGTACATTGACAAGAATTACAAACTCTGGTGGCACCTGCCACTTCTCCTTATGGCCCAAGATACAGGGGTTGGTCCTCAGAACGTGCAGAATGTGGAATTAAGATTCACTACACAGGGAACATTATGGCACCATCAGCAGCACAGGTACTTAATTCAATCTGATGGTTCCTCCCAGGGATAGAAATTGCATCTAATTCTTCACCAAATAAATCCATGTTTTCTCAGGAGCAAGGTGTCTTTTAAACTTGAGTCTGATGTCATCAGAAGATTCTCCAGTAAGGCCAAGGTTTTAAAGTCAGTAGAATACACCTATAGGATAACTAGGATTAGTCTCTAAAGGTTTAAGTCAACAGGAGTTTTAGTTTCTGATATGGAAAAAAATGTACTGCAAAATTTCACCTCAGTGTAATCTTCCATTTACAACTTCCCCAAGTGTTACTACTGCCTATGTCTATGCTATAATCACAGACATTTTTAATCCTCGTTCTGGATTCTCCCTGTCCTATTCCCCTGAGAAAACAGATCGATTGGATTAAACTTCAATTAAACTCCTCAGATTAAACTTGTTGCAAAAAGTCATGATGATTGACCTTCCAGGACCACAGCTGTGTCCATTTTACCCAGGTGTTAGACCTCTTACCTGGCAAGTAGGTGTTTATCCCTTTCTTTCCTGGTGGTTTCAAAACAGGGACTTGGCCACACACATTAAAACAGGTTTTTAATTCTCCAAAATCTTGTTTTTTCTGTGAAAATTAATTCTTTAATTACAAAAAGACCCAGAGGGAAAAGCTGATTTTTAGGGCTCTTAGTCTGAGTACTGTGAGAACTGAGAAATAAAGAATAAAATTCAAGCTGCTGTTCCAGGGTTTAGTGAAATATCCAAAGCAGAGCAATTTCCATAGAGTGAGTGCTGTGCATCTCTGTACTTACAGCACTTCCTTACAAATTCCCTTTCCAGCTCTTCAGAAAAATCTCTCCTTAATGTGCAGAGGTTTCTTCCCATCCCCCTTGAACTCCCTCACCACTAGCTGTGTACAGATTCTGCTTGAGGGAAGGTTTGGGTTTGTGTTTTCTGTTGTTTTTGCTTTCCCTGCTTTGAACAGTGAACTCCAGAAGAATCTTAAACAGCAGCACTAAGCAAATCTGGCAAATTTTCAATCATTTAGTTGCTTTTGTTTTGCCTAGGCTTTTCTATGTGTTATCAGGCATCAGATGCCCTTCAAGGTTTGCAGAGAGCTGGACACTCGAGGGTTAAGCATTTCAGCACTGAGCTCTGTTGTGCTGAAGATTTTGCAGATTTATCTTCAGGCAGAGTGAACTTGAGTTCCCTATAGCCTTTTCTAAAAGGCTGTAAAGGACATGCAGTTTGTGAGATTCTGATAAACAAGAAAAGCTATGTACTAAAACTGAGCCATGAGGAAATACGAATGGAATGGGAATACAGTTAAAAAATAAATGTAAGACAAAAATCAAACAGTTCTACAATGCTAGGATATATGTTCTTTCAACACATATAAAACTTCATTTTCAAAACTCTGGATATATTGTTGGGTTTTTTTTCTTGGTCATGGTCTTCTGTAAAAAATACCTAAGAAAGAAATACCAAAAAAAAAAAATTAGGTGGTCTCTGATGAGCTAGAATACAGAGATATTGGCCCTCAGTTCTAGACAGTCACGTTTTTCAGTACACCTGCTCAAATAATTCTTTAGAGATAACAGTACAAACAATTTCCAGCAAGCTCTGTGATCAGCTGGAGCAGATGGGACTTTAGCTGATGCTACACAAAAGCTCTGCTGCTGCTTCTCCTGAGCACAGAGCCCAGGCTGCTGCACAGCTTTGCTGATTTGGCTTCCAGGTGGAAGCAAGGAAATGTTTCTTCCTCAGAAGAAACCCCAGCCACTCTCATTTCAAAACAAAACACTCATTAGAAGCAGATGCAGAAAATATCTTTGTGCTGGGTTTTGGTGACTTTCCAAAAGAAACTCCCAAACTTTGAAAATTGCCTTTTTTTTTTGCCTACTCTGTAGAAAGAGCCATACATTTCACTTTCAGACAGCACTGGGCAGACAAACAATGCACAAGCCAAAGACAAAATAAATTTTCAAAGCCTTTACCTTCTTGACACAAAGATCCCTCTGACCCCACTCAATCTTATCAGCTCATGGGGAGCACACAGAGAAGTAAAAAGAAGAGTCATGTTCTGGAGGCTTCCCTCTACCCTGCCTGTGTGCTCATTTATCCCTCTGCAGAACTTTGTTCTGTCATTTTTTTTTCTATTAAAGAGATGAATCAAACTAAAATCCTTCCAACTTGCCTCCTTCCCTCCCTTTTTTTTGTATCCCACATTTTTTACATTTTTAAAGGACATCAAGAGCAATCTTTCATTCAAGGTATACTTCAATTTTTAATGCTTTAAAACCTATGCTTCAGGAGTTGAAAGAAAATATTTTGAATTAAAATGGACGATTCAAAGTGCTTGCTTCTCCTCTCATTTCTTTTGATGTGATCCAGAAATACCTCAAGGGGAATGGAGCTGCATTTTATTAAAGTTAGCATAAAAAAGGTCAGAGTCAGGTCTGAAACAAATGTATTGGTGCCTAATGTATCTGGGAGAAACTGTCCAGTGGATTCAGGTTATTATAGCAGAAAGCCTTGTGATGACTGTAGATTGTTTCTAATAGAGAATCTGTCAGAATTCTGTGCCATGGTTTCAAAGTGTCAGTCCCCTCTTTAGCTTCTGCTTGTGTTCCAGCTGCTTCTCCATTCACACAAGTGTCCTCCTCATCACAACACACTTGGCAGTAAAATAGATACCATTATGTACCACAAACCCTGGGGCCAAACTCTGTGCTGGAAGTGGGATGTTCTTGTAATAACATCAGGTGTGAGAAAACACAGCACAGCCACAAGGTCTGAAGGACGCTGTGCTTTCAAACCAGAACAAAACAAACCATTTCATTTCCCTGAGCTGAACTTGAATAAAACAATTCTTAAAGGAAGACTAACTCCCACACATCTCCAATTTGTAAGCTGATGATATATTTTCTATAACAAATGCCTGTTTCTTCAGATTTTCAGTGTCCTACATGAGACCAAAGGCAGAATCTGACCTTTAGATGTTGATTGAGGTAACTGTAGGAATAGGCTGTGAAGGGATATTAATAAGCACCTTCATTATTTCTTCTACTACAAAGGGTAGAGCAGGCATGCAGAAATTTTTCTACAAAATGTTGATTACTGATGACACTGAACAAGCTCATACACATCCAAGGCAATTCTCATATCCCAGGTGAAGTTTTTATTCACAGCTGTTATTTAGACCCTGAAGTTTTCTGGGTGGGGGTTTTTGTCCTTTGCCAGGTATCTTGTCTTTAGATAGATTAAATCTGAACTCAGAAGTGCCAGTCATCTATCCAGGATTGAATTCTTAGTTACTTTTCACTTTGCTTGCAAGGAGTTTGAGATATCATACCTGCCTCAGGCCCCCTTATATAGACAGGGATATTAAAGGCACCATAGAGTCAATGTCAATCTAGTCTTTATTTTTTAATCAGTGCATTCCCTCTCACAGAAAAACATATTTAAGACAAGTCACTCACACTTTACTATGCCTGCCTCTCCAAATGCCCTCCTTTTCCCTTTCTCCCCCAAAATTCCTATATGCATTATGAGTACCTGCTGCCTTTTTCTTTCTGTTTCATCCTAGTGTCTCTCCAATCCATCTTATTCCAATAACATTTAAATCAAATCATTGTTGTCAATAGAATCTACCTAAATATCTGTTTCTCAGGGCTGGTACATGGTAGGTGTCTTAAGTTCCCATCACACACAATGAATTAAATTAATACAGTCAGTGGAGCCTAGAGAGAAATTCAGCTGACAGGAAGCTTAATTCAGTAGACTAAAACATAGGTACTGAGTGCTATTTTAGGTGCCCTAAGGAACCTGAGACATATTGTCATTAGGCTGTCAGATATGACAAAGTACCTACAAGATACCACGTTTATCCTTGAGCACAAGATGGGAAGCAGGTAAGACACCACAGAGCATCACAGATAGCCCTAGATTCCAAAAACTAGGCAGCTGTATCCTGCCTTTGGTGTCTGTTTCACAGAGAAATATGTTTTTAAGCCATATGTACAATTGTGCTCCAGCTTTTCTCTTTCAGGAAAAAAAAATATTACAGGTATTCTCATTGATGTTCTATCACATAATTTTGTAAGGAGGAATCCCTTCACATTAGTGAAGAGTTGACTGAAAAAGGTGGAAAAAGTGCTTTACCAAGATAAAAACTAGAGAAATCTGTCTCACATCATTTACTCAGAAGAAGGAGAAAAGCTTAATGCTAGATCTTAAATGCAAACTCTGGGCAGATTTATTCCAACACAGAACATTGAGCACAGAACCATTTATATCTCTTCTAAAAAACAAAGCTGTGTCCTGGTCCTTTGGCTTGTTGGTCCAGCATGATCATCCCCATCCAGTATCTTAACATTTATAGCATTTATATGCTATGTAAAATCCCTCTAATATATGGAAAATAGTTACTGTGCTACTTTCCAAATGGTTCCTGAAAGTGGGAAGTGCTGTCTGACTATCATATGAAACACTAATGGTTTAAATGTGATCAAGTTCCTTTGTTTCACTGACTAGTACTGATGTCCAAGGCATAAAAGGAGCACTCAGATGACAAAACCATTTCAAAGGATCCCATCAATTTTTGCTACAGAGGGAATTAGGTAGATCCCACCTGGGAAACCTTGTGGGGATGGAAAGACTTAGCAGTGAATTTCTGTGAGACTGAAGGAACAAAGGAAGTGAGTAGGGTATAAGTAGACCAAATGAACTCAAATAATTCATCAAAACCACAGAGAATTCATTAAAGTATTTTAAAAGATCTGAAGGATGGAACAGCTGAACTACTGAGATCTGTGCATTAACTCTCACCTAAGCTGAAAATGGAGGTGAGCAAGCAAGTGGCCAATCTTTAGAACTTTTGGAGAAGGTTGGGAAAATTATGGACATGTTAGAATAATTGAACAACACAAAGCAGGAGAATCAATCATAATTCTAATACTAATAATACTAATACTGATACTACTAATACTAATATTAATAATAGCAATAAACAGAAGTGAAAAACTTCTTGCTGTTGTTTGAATGAGTCAGCTGAGCTGGCACATGGATAAAGATTAATTATCTGAATTTCTTCAATCCTTTTGATAAAGTCTCTCATCCAAAGCTCTTAGAAAAATTAAGTAGTCACAACAGAAGTGAACAGTTGGTAGGGGAAGAAAAAAACGTGTCTGCTATTTAGAATGGTTAAATTATCTGCTAAAATATAAGAAACAATTAGGGTTTCTCGACAGTGAAGAGAGGTCAGCAGCAATAGGAGGATGTGTTGTTCATTAGCTTTATTTTTAAAAAATGGAATAACAAGGAAGCACAGCTTGAAAAAGTTTTGTGAAGTTGCAAAGTTATTCAGGCTTGGAAGAGCAGGATCAAATTGTGAAGAATTACATAGGCCTTGAAAAATTTGCAAATGAAATTCAGTGCACTCATGCATAGAACTCTGAACACAGAAAAACACAATCCCAGTATCTCAGGAAAAAAACCCCAGGCTTTGAGCTGAACATTACTGCTCAGGAATGAGACCTTGAGATTATGACAAATAGTTTCACCAAAAGATCATCTTAGGATTTAGTGAAAGTCAAAAAAAAAAACAAAAACAAAAAGAAAACAAAACAAACAGAAACAACCCAGACCAAAAAAATCCCACTCCCAACAGTTAAGAATTATCATATTATATATATTATTATTATTATATAACAATTAATAACAAGAAAACAAATACAGCTGTACTACTCTACAAAACCATTACTCACCTACCATGTGCTTTTCCATCTTGTTAGTTCAAGAAAGGACACACTGAAGATAGAAAATTTTCAGAAAAATGTAAAAAGGATGATCAGCAGTGTGAAAGAGTATCTATGAGTAGAATAATGGAGTAGTCTGGGGGTCTTCAAACCTGGAAAAGAGATACCTAGAAGCATGACCCAGATGTACAAGCCATACTTGGCACAGAAGCAGGGGAGCTAAAAGGGCTTGTTAATATCTCTTTTTATAATGTTTAATCCCAAAAGAAACTCTGTCTTTTGGACTGCAAAATTATACAATGTAGATCAGACAAAAGAGTTAATCACTATCAAACGAGCTGCCTAATATTCTTGATTTATTTCATCTTTTTAGTTCTCAATTTTGCAGTGCTAGAAGATGTCCATTTTATTTTTGTGGAGAGATAAAATTAACATATAATCCTTTGCATACTTCTTTTATATAAAGTCAAATACTGGGCACCAGGGGTCATAAAATGTGCTACATAAAGCTTATATTATGTGGCTTCTTTTTGTATTATGGAGTCTCACTGAATTATACAGGGAAATGGGAATGATGAAGCATTATTGTTAATAGATAATAATAATTCTTCAACTTCTTATTTCTGAAATAATTCTAAGTGCAGAAATAAACCACGAAGGAACTTTATATTTGAAGAAGAAAAATACTGGAAATTTATGCAGCGTAATAAATAAGGAAATAATACACTGGTGAGTGTCACATCTGCTTTAGTTCAGGTACAGCTGTGGTGCAGCTGTGTCATAAAGGGACTCTTGACAAGGGCACACAGGGACAAGACAAGGTAAAATGGCTTTAAACAGAAAGAGGAGAGATTTAAATCAGTTATTAGGGAGAGATTCTTTGCTGTGAGGCAGCAGCTGCCCAGAAAACCTGTGGATGCCCCATTCTTGGAGGTGCTCAAGGCCGGGCAGGATGGGGCTTTGAGTGACCTGATCTGGAGGAAAGTGTCCCTGCCCATGGCAGGGGGTTGCAACCAGGTGATCTTTAAGGTCCCTTCCAACACACTCTATTCTATGATTCTCTTGCTCTATCGAATCCAGGATAAAATAATTGTGGAAAGACCTAATAGTTTTCATTTGACCAACAGATATGCTCAGGAAATGGCAGAAAAGCTTTCAGGGACACAAAGACCTATGGATGCAAAAGAAGCAGACAGAAGTTGGCTTCCAATGATTTAATAAAGCTGTGACTTCCTACAAGCTCTGCCTGCTAAAACCCAGACTCCAGCCAGACTTCTGGAGCTCAACAAATGTACACAAATGCTCTAGGGGACAGATGCTCTGTGTGGTTATTTCCAAAGCCATGAGAAAATATAAAGGTAAAAAGAATGATGATTTCATGCAATGGAAGAAAAATCATTAAAAATACTTTCTCAAGACCTCCCATCCTAATTCATCACCTCCATTCTCTTTTTTCTAGTAGATGGTATCTTTCATTTTTCCACTGATCTCTCCAAGACTATCCTGAAGACTAGGGACACCCACTCTCTGCTCTTTTAAATATGACTGTGCTGCAGAGGACACAAGAAAGCTGCACACTCCTTAAACAAGTTTCAGGGTGCTGTGGTTTAACTCCAGCCAGCAACCAAGTTCCATGCAGACACTTGTTCACTCCCCCAGAAGCAGGACTGAGGAAACAATTAGAAGAGCAAGAGCTGGAAAATTTGTGGAATGAATAAAATCAGTTTAATAGGGAAAGCAAAAGCCACACATGCAAGTAAAGCAAAACAAGGGATTCTTCCATCAATTCTCATGGTGAGGTAGTACAGGAGGGACCCATCACATATAACACTGACTTGGGAGGACAAATATCACCTATACAACAGCTTGGCTTCTGTTACAAAGACAGTTCTAAATGAGGATTTAACACTCACAAGTAGATCTGCATGAAATCTTTTCAGAAACGACCATGACTTGGTGACTTTAATGTTCAATTCTATATATTTCTGCTGCAGAATTAACTTCTTACTACTGCAAGTAGTCATAATATTCACATTTCTAAAGCTAATTCTTTGATTTAACATCAAATGTATGAATGACTATTGCATACAGGCATGGAAGCTTATATAAAAAAATGCTTGTCAAATGCCATGAGAAATAAACAAGGACACTGTCATTTTAATCCTGATTTTCAGCACAATTCTTTCTCATAAGATTGTCAGGTGGGATGATGGTTATGTCACACTGATGGAAAGGAAAAAGCCTCACCTTTGATCTGAGGAACCCACTGTAGGCACCACATTTTCACTGCAGATAAATTGTTTCACTTTTCAAGCACTAAACTGTTTAAATTAACCTTTGAAGTTTCTTTGCACATATTTGTCCATAAGAGGTTTAAGCTGCTACAGCTTGATGCTACAGTGAAAGGCAGAACTGTAAACAACATATTTACTGTCAGCACTTCCAATTCATCTAATTCTGTAAGTTTTTGTTACTTTCCATGCATGCATATTACAAAGATGTAGACCTTTCAGAATTACATTATTATATAAAATAAAAGCCATGTAATAACACCCAGACTCACCTAGACAGGACCTTTCCATGAGCATCACATGTGTACTGCAAACAAAGACAGACTTCAAAAGGAAGTCTGGAAAAGTAATTCTCTGCACACAACTTTTAAAAGCTGAAGCTCAACAGTTTTAAATAACTTGTCTGAGGTCAGAATGAGCTGAATTTGAAAATAAGGTTAGTGAAATGTCAACCCTAATTGGGGGCTGTCATTAAAATAGCAGCACCACAGATGAAAATTCATATTGAAAGAAGTCAGTGATAAATATTAACCAAGCAAAACATATATGGACACTATGATGTTTTGATGATACTCTTTAGAGATAAATCTTGGAGAATAGCTGCTTTCAGAATAATTGTCTTGAATATTAAGATTGTTTTATGCAAGTATCACTAATGCTGCAACAAAAGATAACACAGAAGATAAAGGGGCTTCTTGCTATGAGCAAGTAGCATACTTAGTGCTAAAATTAATTTCTAATTTTTCATTTTTTTTATAATGAGTAAAATAAATACAGAAATAGTTAGCAAGGCCACTTCTATATTTGTTTAAATGCATTTTATTTTAATTTGCTTTTCAGAGCAGGCTAAGAAATTAAATCAACAAAACATTTTAAAAAATCTCAGGTGGCATTTTGTGTTCTGTAAATATATGTTTTTATTTTATTTTATTTTATGGTTATTTTGAAGAAGAGTCATTGCTTAAATAATTGAATTACATGCTCTTGAATTCTGTGATATATTTTTATCCTGGTTTTGTAATTGCTGATTTGTGTATATAGCTCAGTAATACTTTTCTGAAAACTGAACCTGAAATATCTAATTTGGTGTCCTGGATTAGCTGATAACCAGTTTTCTCAAGCATCATATCCTCCTGAAAGCTTCTCATGCACTGACAGGTTCTTCCATTCATTTCAACATTAATCTTCCTTCTCAAGAAGATGAGTAAAGTGATAACCTGAGATGGTCTTGGCAGTCCTTTGAGTGTTGACAATCTTGCTCATTTCTTACAAGTACAGGTAAGCCCTTATGCCCCAACGTCAGAAATACAAACACACCAATCCAGAGACTTCCCCTGTTAAATTGTATTTATTTATTCATTTATTTATTTTTTTACTTATTTATATGCATTATTGAAGAGTAAAGGTGTTAAGTAAGAATAAATTTTGCCTCTGGAATGCATCAATAGGATGCAAGAGATTAAAGTAAGAGGAGAGCTAGGCTGAGAGTCTGACTGAATTTTCATAGGAGGCTCACATGAGGTTTGAACCTTATATGGAAAAATCCATTCCTCTGGTACTCAAGCATTTTATATTCAAGACTATCTATTTTACCTCTAAATTAAATTAAAGGCATTCAAATATTTATATTTTTTATTGAGTTTGCTTATCCCTATTTGAAAGGTGGAAATATACCTTTAGCTTTTGCTTATTTGTTATTTACTTATTGAGGGCCACTTATGCCTATCAGTGTAAAAGCCAGTGCTTACTTTTCATATTGATCCCAAAACTGTTCCTCTAGAAATGGGAATTGCATTATTTTAGCAGCCTAATCTTATGTACACTTCTAAATGAGTAGTATTGAAGAGGAGAAGGAGAAAGAGCAAGAGAATAAGAAATAAAGAGAAATGTCTGAAGGGATATTGTATTACTCCCCTCATAACCCAACCAGAGCCAGGTGTGCACATCTTTCCAATTAGCTTTAACAAACCATAGGAAGAAATCTGGTTTTCAATCTCACTGAGAAAATTTGTTCACTCAGACATCCCCAGCCACTCCTCTGGGGGACAGCTGCAAACTGTGAGGGCAGTTGGGTGTGAAAAGGCAGTCACATCTCCTTGGAGCTGGGGTCACTTTGGGATGTCACTCTAGCCCAGAGCTGGAGCACTGGATTAGTGAACACTGACAGTTGTTACTTAACAATCAGGTTTTATAACCTGGGGATGGGCACCAACAAATCAGACGTGTTGGTGTTAGATTATGTAAAGGAAACCCTCTAACCTCCAGTTGCTGTAGCATATTCCTGTTACACTTATTACAATGGCTTTGCTAAAATGCTTTTAAGGATAAAATAATAGAACAGACATGGGCTATTCTGTGCTGTCTTCAATTGTTTAATTTCCTAATTTACTAATGACTTAGCTACAAGATCTCCTTCTCTCCCTCTCTTCCACACCTTGCTAGCTGGATGGTTATTTTGCTTGAAATTTAATTCTCTCCCCCTCATTCAATATCTCTTCTGAAAGTCGTCAAAATGTGTCTTACCTGTTTAAGACAGTCTGGAGACCTGAACTTATCACACTGTAGTGGGTTTTCTTAAAACAGCACAATGAGTATGAACCAGAATGCAAGGGAATGAGCTCAGTTGCTGCTGGTATGAATGGGGGTATTTGAGGCACTGAGCAAAATAATCAGATAATGGGTAAACCTTGTGTGAGACAAGATAAATTTGATAATAGATTATATTCCTTGTATATTCATATGAATAAGATACACTATAATATAAATAATGCATTGGCATCATTAATAACACGTGCTATTAATAAGAGATGAGATTTTTTTAACATATTAAGCAATCCCTAATACTTTTAATGACAATTTTTTTCTTATTCATTATTTTCTGGACTTAGAAAATACAGCATATGGCTGAATCAGCTAAAAAAATATTTCTAAATCCTGCAACCATTTAAAAGGCTGTACTAAGAAGTTTCATGGAATAAATATTTCAATGATCTCCAAAAGAGAAGAAGCAGGATTTCATCAATCTAAACTCTATTATGCTGTTAAATTGTTTAGAAAAATATGTACATTGCTGCTAATACTTAGCAGATGATTCTAGCTGTGAGTTACAGACAATCTCTGTTAAAATGCATTTATTTTTGCAAATATGAATTTCTCTACCTGAAATTTCAGTTACAAGAGTTTTGCTTATTTTGTGCATACAACACACACTAAATTTAAAGTATTTAAATAATTAATGCAAAACACGTTTATGTCTGTTTTGGTGTCTGAAGTGTAAATCCAGATGTGTTGATTCCTCTTGATACTAAAAAACCTACCCCTGCAACTGGGAGAGTTGAGCTGAACCTTTGTGACAAGAGAGAAACTGGTCAGACTGCTTGGAGTCAACCTGCCTTGAAGACTTCCAGGGATGGGGAATCCACAATTTCCCTGGGCAACCTGTGCCAGTGCCTCACCACTTCCCAAGCCAACCACAGTTAATCTAAATCTCTCCTCTTTAAGTTTTAAACCATTCCCCCTTGTCCTATCCCAATCTACCCATGTAAAAATGCCCTGGCATGCAGCCTCCATTCAATGGAGAAACAAAAGTTTCCATTTTCTAGTGCCTGTCAAACTTCCACAAACAAAGATAATGCCTTTAAGGATAAAAACACTGGGTTATTTAAATGTGAGAAGCTGGTTACCAGTTATGCACATTAATAGCTCATCAGTAAGAGTTTCACTCACATACATTATGTTTGCAGTGGATATCTGACAGCTGCCTCCCTCACTGCCAGCATCTCCATTTATTCTTGAAGTTTGTTCTGCAATTACTGATTTTCCAGCTGAGCTGGAAAGCAACTGCAAGCTCAACAGCTACTCTGCTATTTCTAAGGCATTCTCTTCTGTTAATGATATCAGGAAACAAACCACAAGACTAAAAAGTTCTTACAGTCAACCTTGGGGTTTTGCATAACCTTTAACTACGAATTCAAAAGTACTTAGATTTTAAGATGTAAAGATTGGAATTAGAGCACTGCTATTGATTGCATTATCTAAAATGATATATCATAGATAGGAAAAAAATTCTCTAGTTTCTTTCTCTAAAAGTTTGGAAATCTATAAAATGCCTGGTAAAGAACTTCTTGCTATGATCTATTATAATAAAAATTTTGCAAAACTTCATGGATGCTTATGGCAATTTGAAGCATGTATTTTCTTGAAAAATGAGATCTGTTATTTCTCTTGCATTTCTGTGCCACTCTTGCTTGGTAATACTTTTTTGCAATTTCCATAGAGGAGAAAAAAAATAGAGAGAAAAAATGATCAGAAAAAGCTGAGAGCTTCATATCATACTAGCTTAGGGCAAACCAATTTCCAAGAAAAAAAGTAGAACTAGAGATAAAGCTGGTGGGTTAACCTAGTTCACCTTTTTCCTGTGCTACAGAGCAGAGGAAAGGAGAAGGGGTGTGGGGGATGAGAAGGAATAGAAATGAATGTTGCAAAAAACAGGAAAGGGGCTGTACATGCTGAGCACCTGGATTTCAGACATGTACAATACAGACATGAAAATACTGAATGAATGCTATGAGCCTCTTACAGCCTTCCTGAGAGCTGTTAACAAAATCTTAGAAGAAAACTAAGAACAGTATTCCCAGTGTTTTCCCTGCTGTTAAACTGGAAATGCTGTATTTGAAAAGGCAACAATTATCATCTTTTGGATTCCCAACATGGATAAGGAGTGAACACATAGCTTTGTTTTTTGCTTTTTAACCTGCAATTATCAACATATCATTTCTGCTTTAATGCAAGTGCAAATATATTATGAGAATAAACTGAGGTTTCAGAGTAGGAAATTACTACTTACAGCAAAACTGGAATGAGGGCATAAGGAATTCAAAAGTTTCAAATGATAACTCTAGAGAAGTTGAGAATGGGTGTAAAACACAACCTATGTAAAATCTGCCTGGGTTCACATCTTTTCGTGATGTTGAAGAAGCAGTAAATATTTACATATATCTTCACCAAACTGGACCCCAGTATATAGATAACCAGAATGTATCACCATAATTTATATATCTGAATTAGTTTTTCCTCTCAAATCACTTCTCAGATCTCAAATTCCTAAGGTGGTGGGATGTGGCTCCAGATCCTCGTTTACTTCTGCAAGACAGTAAGATAAGATAGACCACACAGACAATTCTTCTACATTTCCCTTTTACATTGTTTTTTCAGAGGATCGCCAAGGTTTTCTTTTCCACATGGAACTCTTAGTTCCCTGGAGTTTGATGAGGTCTGGGTTGCAGTGGAGTTAGCTAAAAGTCAGGCTCATTAATTCCAATAAACTGTTTGAGGGAATAATTTCTCATACACTAAGACATTTCCTTCCATTGTTTTAAGACATTTTTAATGTCTTATGTAACTTTTTTTTTTGTGTGCAAAATATGAAATTTCAGCAGATATACAGGATCTAATAAAACTTGCTCTAATTTAACTTAATTCACCAAAAGCTCACTAAAAGTTAATTTAGTTTTGATCTTCAAGTGCTAGAAGAGTTTGGTGTGATTACATGAACTAACATGGAAAAATATGTATCAAATTACATAAATAAATTAAATGTTTATTATGCATTTTGACATACATTGGATCAAAAAGCAGTTTTTAAAACTTTGGCCTTATGTTCCAGAAAAAACTGGCTTATTGGAAATGCAATTTTTTTGCTCGGTTTTTTTTCAGTTCTTTTTTAGGGATAATTTTCACAAACAAACAAACAAAAAAAAAAGCATTACACAACTTACAACACAAAAAAAACCCCTATGCAACACTTGCATTTTTATTTATTTGAACTTTTTTTGTAAGTGTTAGAAAATCCACCTAGATTTCCTTAAATCACTTGATCTACATGAAGGAGGATTTTGGCATGGTGTCTTTTTTTTCTCAGAATGAAAATAACCTTGATTTAATCAGTGTGGAACAGGACTCTTTTTTGAAACACCAACATATTGCCAGACAATTTTCCACTGAGACCAATAAGCAACATAAAAAGTTTTAAAGAGTAAATTAATGGCACTACAAAAACACACATAACATGTGCAGTATGTTTATTGGGGAATGATCAGTTTCTCATTCTCTTCACCCATGCATTGTGTTTATTGCCTATGGAAGATAGTAAGCTAATTGGGAACTCACCATTCTTACTGACTAGAGATTTTTCCCTTCTAGTGGAAGTTCAAAATGTATCATGGGAAGATAAGCCTTAGAATTTGGAGTCTACATTCTACACATATTCACAATAAAATGGAGAGTACTGTATATTTTCAGTTGAGACAAATACCAATCAGATTTTTCCTGTATCTTTAAGTCAGAAAAAATTTCCACCTGTACAATATGGAAGCTGCTTGCACTAGGAATGTAGCTCCAGAATTTCAGTACCCGTGACATTGGCATAAATGTTTGCAGACCTTCAACCAAAAATTTTTATTTTGCATTTTCAGGTTCCTGAAATACAAGTGATTATAGTACAGACAACTGAGTAATTATTTGGCCAACCTTTTATGCAGCTGTGCTGCTTCACTGTAGAAATTAAATGCATAGCTAAATCAAATGGGAAA
Source organism: Erithacus rubecula (assembly GCF_903797595.1). Lineage (NCBI taxonomy): Eukaryota > Metazoa > Chordata > Aves > Passeriformes > Muscicapidae > Erithacus > Erithacus rubecula. Next base: position 10,835,635 of record NC_136685.1, on the reverse strand, counting down.
ATGTGAGTTTAGTTTAGGTTGTTTTCATCCTAGCAGCATCATATATATCTTTTCTGTGCATTTTATTTACTGAACTGGGTGAAGGATTTCCATGCAGTTTGCTGGGCCATGAGCCCCACACACACAGAGCCATACACTCTCTCCCAGCACCAATGCCCAGACCCAGGTCTCTCTTTGATTTGTTTGCACAGAGGGAACTCCTGTGTCCCTGCCATTCTCAGGATCTCTGTTAGTGATGAAAATAAAACCCCAGCAGATGACTGCTCCATGCCAATGAGTGGTCTTTGACAATCAGCATTGCTGATAGAGAGATTCTACTCCATCATTCTGTAGGGAAACAGGAGAGAAACCATTTTGAGCAGAAGCCAGGAGAGGGAACAGACTTCTGCTACCTACGCACACATTAACCTTGTTACAACTCTCTTCTGACTCACTGATAATTGACGTGTCTTATCTTATATTCTAGGATTCCTTTATTACATGGAAATGCATGTCAGAGAAGTTCTTGGAAACAGGTTCAGCAGAAGTGCTGCTTTTATCTGCCTGTCCCTCTAGGACCTTACTCAGTGCCCACCTGGTTGCATTACACATCACATCAGCATGGCAGGTAATTTCAGTTGAATTGGGATGCTTGCTGTTTACAAAGAATTGCACAAAAACCAGGTTGCTCTTAATTTCAAAAGGAAATGAAAATCTTCTTTCTAACTAGAATATTTACCACTACTTTGCAGCCTCTTTAGAAATTACTTGATTAAAACCCAGGGTATGATAGATATGCCTTTCACCTTTTCGTCAAAGTGATGTTCATTCATCCCTTCACAAGCTTCCAGCAGTCCCAAGAGTAAAATATTGGAAAATGAAGGATAGCAGCATGAATCACAGTGGATGTAATCTGAAAAAGACAGCACAGCATACTTAGGAATTTTCCTTTTGTTTCAAGTGTTTGAAATTCATTTATCCAAAATACAAGGTGATGGACTTGCTGCTTTCTTTCAAGGTCTTTTCCAAGGACAAAGGCAAAAGTGAAGGCTTCTGCTTTTAGAGAGGTGTTTATAATGATACCCCCACCTACTTCTCGTGACCTTTTCAGGAAATTTAATTTTTAATCCTGCCCAGCTGGGAACTGCTTTGCTGTACATTCACTCCCTGGACTTTCTACTTTTTTGCACTGGAGGAATCAGAACTTTTCCAGGTAGAGTGAGTTGCCACATTACCATTTCTTTAGTGATCAATTGGATGTTTTTCCTTCTCATTTTAAAAGTACATTTCCAGAATATTATTTTTAAAATAACAGTGATTTTGTTTGCCTGAAACAAGAGCAATCAGAACTTAGAACTTACTAATGTCTCAGAAGGAAAAAATATTATTTAAAAAACAATCTAGTCAAGATTCTGGGCTTGAAGTAACTCTTCTAATACCCATTATATATTTTCTTGTATCAAATTCACAACAGAAATTTTTGTAGATATCAAGGGCATCATGCAAAATAAGAGGGCTTAATTGTTCCAGGCTAGTGAAAGTGCATCATGTGAAAACACAAATTTCATTATTAAAGAGTGAATCACTTTCCATCTCAGACATTTCCCATCCTTAAAAATAATCCTTTGACCTTTGCTGTAATGCTCATATCTAACAACTTAATTTAGGATCCAGTTGTATCCATTGCCTTTCTCTACAGAATCTCTATGGCTCTTTTTTCTCAGACACATTTTGTCCTCTATCTAATTAATGAGTAGATAAATAAATAGCAAGTAAAAATGGTAAGTTTTATTTTCTTGTTTCCTCTTCTGCCCTTACTTCCATGCTGTGCTCTGTTCCTGGGAATAATGATCAATAGTAATGAGACAGGCTCTCCTTTCAAACCCTAGCAATAAAGTTTTGTTTATAGCAAAGCTTGCCAAACCCTAGTTCATATAAATATCACATCATCAATTGCAAAGTTCTCAACTAAGCCCTATAGCTCTTCTCCAAGAGCTTTCCTACTTCTTGATGTAGGCCATGAATATACATGTGTGCTCATGGTGTTATGCAGCTCACTGCCACTGCTTAAGAAATCCAAGAATTCCAAAGAATTTCACTATGGGATTGATGATTTCAAATACAGAAATAGTTATTATGCCTAGAAGATTAATTGGGAAAATAATATGTCTGACCTATTTTGCATTCAAAATAAATTATATCTAAATGAAACATTTTGCCTGACTTTGTCAGCTGCAGCTTATCCCAAACTAGTCACAAAACAGACTAGACATCATCATTTTGTGTGAGTTATTCACACTTTTGCACATATCCAGAACCCCAGGAGTCAAAGCAAGTCCTGTTTTCCACCCAGGGGCAATTCTGCTCTGCTGTAGTGCAGCAGACGTGACTATGTCTTGTTTAGAGCACATTTAACACATCTGCTCATTATTTAGGGTCCCAAAAATGAATGTATATCCACCCAGCAAACAAAATCCAAAGAAAAAGCTAGAGTCTGATTTTTTTTAATAATTACTTCATTGTATTTAGAGCACTCATGTAAGATAAACTCAGTTGCCACCTTATCCTAGAAATCTGAACCTTTCACACAACTCAGGCTCTGCTCATTTCTGTAGTCAAGAACTATGCAAAAGAATCTAGACCAAAACAAATGCTTGTAAGCAGCAATATCACAGCACTCAACACAGTGTTCAATTTGACTCTGAGCTCAAATCAGGATACATTTGTCAAGTGAGCTTCTAATTTCACAGCTGAGAGAACATTTTCTTTATTTTTTTCATACTCTGTTAAAGTGCAACTAGTTTAGTTTAAAATCACGATGGTTTCAGCAGACAAGCAGCACCAGCACCTGTCATTCCCCAGAGTGTGTTCTGAAATATGTATTTGTTCTAGGGGTGGAAGTCAAATATGTTTCAGCTACAGAAGACTGAAAAAAGAGAAACTCAGCTAGCAGGTGTCTCCTGAGAATCAGGAGGACTCATCCCTGCTGTCACTGCCAAGCCAAAAGTGGTGTGTGGCAGCAGGAAAAACAGATTAATATAAACCATAATGACATAGCACTGAAACACATTGACTTCATCTGTACCCAGCTGTGGTTTCAGCACCCCACCTATAAATGGACACCATTTTACAAGCTTAGAATGCTGGCTGTGCAAGGGTGTGAAAAGTTATATCATCCTACTAGGACCCAGGGAAAGGTATGGTGTAAGTGTCCATGGGGTCTCTTGGCTGACTGCAAAGAGCTGGAAGGTCGTGCTGTGTGCTCAAAAAATATTAATATGGTTTATACATTCATCAAGAGAAAGATAAATTGCCCTGATGCCACAAAACTCTGTGTTGGTTCTATCCCAAATACCACTAAGTGCTTATAAAATCCAATGAGAGTGATGCAGGATTGAATTCAGATTGTTTAATAGATTAAGTTGTGGTTTGGAGCTGAAGGTTCCCTTCAGCAACAGAGCTGAGGACGCCTGAGAGTAATTAACTCTTCTGAGCCAACTTTGACCTCAGAATGAACACATACCTTGGTATTTAGCATGCTAGCACCTAAGTGTGTCCCTGATGGTGAGATAGCATTTAGAGGAATCATAAAATGAAGTTTAATGATTCTCCAGTCACTTCCAAGTTGACTGGATCAGCTAAAAAAAATAAAAATCTATTCACAATACACATAACAATGAGATTTTTAAAAATGTCCTTGTATCTTTATGAGCCACATATAATAAAGTAGGTAAGAGGGGAGGAATTCAAGGTCATTTCTTGCTCTCACAGCAAGGGAGTGACCAGCAGCTTCTTCAGCCTCCTCAGAAGCTCATTAATACTCATTTGTAACTTCCTGTAGAGAAGGAAGATAAGTTCTTTTGGTGATGGGAAGCTACTGCCTTTACCAAGCTCTTGAATATGGAGTATTGTGCTGCACCCCACAGAACAGCCTCAATTTAAAGATAATCTCTGTTGGAACTGGTCCAAAGGAGGCCACAAAGTTGATCAGAAGGCTAGAACACCTTTCCTGGGAAGACAAGCTGGGAGAGTTTGGGGGTTCAGCATAAAGGGATGGCTGCAGGGAGACTTTATTGTCTTTATTACACAAAGGAGCTTATAAGAAAGACAGAGAGACTCTAATTTTTAGCAGAGCCTGTAGTGACAGGACAATAGGCAACATTTTTAAACTGAAAGAAGTTAGGTTTGCGTTGCACACAAGGGAGACATTATTTATTATGAGGTTGTTGAAGCACTGAGCAGGTTGCCCAGAGTTGTGGATGCCCCATCCCCAGAGCTGTTTGAGGCCAGTTTGGATGGGGCCCTGAGCAATCCTATCTAATAAAAGATGTCCCATGGAAGGGGCACTGAACTGGATGGCGTTTAAAAATCCTTTTTACCCAGTCCATTCTGTGACTCTATGAACAATCACTGATGCTCATGCAAGTTTTACTTCTGGCTTTAGTACTCTTGGAGCTAAGCTTGTATTTCCACTCTGCATGATGACCTGGAAAACTGCCCTCCTGCAGGGACAAAGTTTGCAACTCTCCCCCACATACTGTCCACTGTACCCTCTAAAGGGAGAGCATCCCAGCTCCCAGCATACCCAGAGAAGGTACACTATAGTGGAAGGAGTTTGCTCTCTTCAACTCATGCTAAAATCACACCTTGGAGAGGGAAGATACTGAAAAAAGGCAACAAACACTTCCTTCAGATCCATGGACTTGGTACTTCTCTTGTATCCTGAAGAAACTTCTTCTAAGGCTGTGAGCAGCACCCATTGAAGTATTTTTGATGTTTGCAAAGGGACAAAGTCACTGTTAAGTACCAAACGGGACAGTGGCTTTGAGTCCTTTTGCTATACCCATCTTCCTTCTTCTGTTCAATTTATTTCTCTAATGAATTCCCACCTGCAAATGCTCAAACCTTTCCCTGATGACTCACACCTGGTTGAATTCGACCTGTGCTACAGCTTCTTTCTGAACCAGGCAGTGAAATGTGAAACTCTCTCTGCAGCTGGGTACAAAACCCTGCATGTGCAGCCTGGAAATGGGGGTGCAATGAGCCCCCCCAGACCCACCTTCCTGCCCCTAAGTGATAAGTGCATCTGTCTCCTTCAGAGCACTTCTTTCACATTTACTTGCATAAATACTCAAAGTACAGGAGCAACAGTCACTATCTATACAATCTTTTCTTCATTTACAAAGGTATTTTGGTTACACTAACTCCATTAAAAAGTTTTCCAGCAGTCAGCTGAGGAAAGTGAGGCACTTCTGCTCTAATTCACTTTTCAGACCAGTAAAAAGAGAAGTAATGTAATTCTGCTTATCTTTTTGGCACCAGAAGAGTAGAGATACAATGGCTGAGCCCAATGAAGTCAGTAGTGATCCTAGAAGCCATTTGGTCTATTGATTTTAAATGGGCTTAAAATATCTTTTTAAAAGGGCCTTCTGGATCACTTACTAAGCAGAGCCAAATTGGAGAGGGCTGCCTCTGCTATTACTTGCAGCAATCTTGAAGTCTAGTGCCAGGCATTTCAAGCCTAACTGTTAAATAACATAATATGTGCCTGAAATATGACACTGAACTTTTACAGGATGCCAAATAATTTGTGATCTCAAGCACTGCCACATTACTACACTAGTGTTGCTTTGGTACATGGTAGTACTTTTCAAAAATGTAGCTGAAAGCCAGATCTCCAAAGTACTTAGCTCAATGAGAAAAATAAATAAAAAGAAAGAAAAAGAAAAGAAAAATCTATCTGAAGTTTTGCTGGGTAGACTTACTGAATCTCTGAATTTGTGGAAACAATAGCTTAATAAAATGGAAATAGTTCCATTTTTGACTTTCAACATTCAATTAACACATGGGCAGATGGATTTCTGTATAATTGTTGATGATCATTAAATGGATAGGTCTGAATCGTCCTGTATTTCATAAAGGCATTTGCATTTGTTCTTGACTTGGACTTGAAGTGAGAATCAAGCTCCATCTAAATATCCTAACTCCTGGAAAGGTTAGAAATATTCAGTTAAACTTTCTGCACTACCAATTTTTGCTGCTGCACATTGGCCTTTTTTTCTTATTCTTTTCAGGGATGATCACAATCTGTAAGAATGGCAAGGAGAATGAAGTGAAAGAAGTTCCTGTGCAATCCTATAATCTAAACAAGTATGAGAGATTCCAGCATTTATGTAATGAAAACATACAGTAACCAAGAATCTATGGCTCAAATGTTTTAACATATACAAAGATATTTACCTGGACTGAAGAGTGAGGTTGCTGACTAGTTTTGAGGCAATTAAAAATTTTATATATTTTAATCATACCAGAGTAAGGTTATATATCTGAAGAATTGTTCTGAATCTAAGTAGCTTCTAGCTTAATCTGCAGTTCCCCAGATCATAAGTGCTCAACAGAAATCCCCCAAATACAAATGTAAAAATTTTGCTCAGAAGAGGTAGGAGCAATCACTCACAGCTCACAACCAAGTCCACAGCTGTGTGGACACAAGAAGTCAGACCAAGATATCAGCCTGATTTTTATTTTTTTTTTCTTAAGGCTTGTCAGTAGTGACATCATCTGAATGATTAGGAATAAAATAGTTTTATCTGAGTTCTATCACCTCTGAGCAGCCCTGCTGCTCCAGTGCAGCCTACATCTGATTTTCTTACTGTGGTGTTACCTAGGACATTCCTTGGACCATGGCTCCAGTTCTGTGACAGAGTTCCTGGGAATTTAGTACCTGTGGATTCTTAGACATGAATTGGACACTTAATATGAACATTAGTAAGTGCTATATGAAAAGTACCTTAGTTCAGCCTCTCTTCTTTCATGTCAGGAATAAATGTCAGAGTAAATCTGCAGATTGCATAAAGAAAGCATAACTTAAATTCCATACACCATGAAATTCATTAATGTTCTCCAAATATGTTTAGGATGCTTTAAGTAGTAACCACTTTACAATTTTAAAATACTCAGAGGTTCCACTTTGAATTCTGAGATCAATAAAAAATTAACAATGTTTGGTGCCACTATAGCCCAGAAGCTTTTGAGACATATCATTAAAAAAGGAAGTCAGAAGTTTACTGAGGGAGGTTTATTAAAACTGCCATATCTCACTAATGCAATTTGCTTATCAGCTTCTCACCACGCTTTTAATTTTCTAGAACAAACAAATATATCAATTGCACAATTAATTTTGTTTTGGTCATTTTAAATGGCAAGATTAAAATCCAGGCTCAAAGAGAAATCATTTGCAACTTTAAATACAGAGAGTGAGTGTATCATTAGAGTGTCCTTTAGGCAAAAGAGTCTGCCTTATATCAGCATGATGTATGATGCTAAATTACTGGATTTTAGTTCACAGAAGGTATTCCTCACTACCATGATGGGCCCTGAGACAAATGAGAGTTCAGTACGTGTTTCATTTTTAATTCTCCCTTGTAAGAATGTGAAACAGATAAAATAAAACTCAATTATAACTGGTAGAGTGAGATCTTCCTTTTAAATTAACCTTTTGCACATTAACTGGAGGATAAAAAAAGATGACATGAGGACTTAATTTAGAAATACTTGTTGCTATCCAAAACTTGTCTAATAGCTGCTAATTCTTTTGTCATACTTGTTCCTAGAGTGACACTTGGTCACTGCTATCTGCTACACATTCAAAATGTGTACACTCTGAAGACAGCTTTGGTTTGTGTTTGAGGGTTTTTTCCTTTTGAAAACTGTATCCAGGCATCAGTGTATAATTTTCTTTACTCCTGGCTGCACATTTTAAATGCACACCCTGTATCCTCTGCATTGCAGATGATTGCTGTAGATCTTATTGATTTTAGCTGATGCTGCAGGATTGGTTTACCTTAGTTTCCAGAAAAAATAGAGAAATGTTACCCATGGCCTACAAAATATTTGTCACAACATCTCTACACACATAAATACAATAGCAACTTCCATATCAGCAGTAATACCAGAAAACACATCATTCTTCTTTTTTGTGGGTTTTTTTTCCATCAGTTTTTCTTATCCTTCTTATCCAGTTTCACATGAAACAATTTCTTAATATGATAAGCCATGCCTAGCATTGAAAAAGTCTGCATTTCAATTAGTCTGCTGTTTAAAAATGTGAACACTTTCAGCTGTTTGATCAGATTGGCTTTAGCAATTTTCTTGTGGGTCTGCTGCAACTGCTCATATCTTCAATTAGGAAAACCACTGATAAGAGCTACAGCTCTTTTTAAAATATCTTTTAAAAACTCTGCCAAATTATTCTCAAGGTAGAGGTACATATATATATATATATATATGTATATATATATACTTGTGCTGGACATCTGCTTTACCTTGAATTACACTCAAAAGAACAGTTTCCTTTATTCACAGTCTTCATTTTAGATGTTACTTATCCTTGAAAAAATGAACAATGGGGAAAGTATGATGTCTCTCAGCATGTGAGACCAAATCAGACTGATCAGCTTATTTCATTCCATAAGAACAGATACATACATTTCCATTTTCTTTCCCAGCAGACCATACAAAATGATTTTTTTTCAGATGCATCTAACTCTTAAGTGACCACAAAAATCTCTGCCACAGTCAGTGTAAATAGTACCTGACTCATGTCAGATATATGGGGCAGATGCTCTTTTCAAAATCCATTTTAACCAGCTGGCTAAATCTGATAATCTAATCCATTTTTTTTGTTGTTGTTGTTGTTTTGTTTTGTTTTGTTTTGTTCTGGTTTTGTTTTTGTTTTTAATTTCTCTCTAAGTGCTGCAAAAAGTACCTCTGTGCATGTCAAGCCACCCTACATTTTATAAGTGGATTTCTGCTCAGGTCCAAGGTCTCAGGATAAAGACACAAGTCCCTGAGGGGCCTCTGGGATTTGATCTGCAAAGTTTCTCAGACCATCTCAGATACTGACAGAAGGAAACACCTGCAGGACACGTTTGTTGCAATGCTATCTGCCTTTCACACTGCCATTTCTGTTTGAAGTGGGATGAATTCTCTTTTCACGCTTAAAAGGTAAAATCTCCATCTCAGCCACAATAGATGATTCTGCTATTCCTTCTGTTTCTGAAAGCAGAGTTCCTGAAAGCACAATGAGGATGGAGGATGACATCCTAGTCTTCCCCACTGAAATAGTCCCATCATGAGAAATCCACTCAAATTTCTGTAGACCACATGATTAATAACATTAAGTAAAATTATGTTGAAGAGATTCACTTGAAAGAAGATATTTACTACCTGGATACAACTTGTGTATTTTTAATTAAACATAAATCAGTTCTAGGAACAAAATCTGGACCCAAAAGCATCAGTGGGTCCCTTTGAGTTGAGTGCCTACTAGTCAAATTATTTTTAAAATAAGAATAATCATTATAAACCCTTTCTTTCTGGTCCAGTGAGCTCTGAGAGATTGTTTCTCCTTTATGTGTAAGAAGCTGTCTTCCTACACATAAAAAGGAGATTCTCAAGGCTGGTAAGCCCTCATTGTTACTGTGTTTTCAAGTCAGTGAGAAAACTGATTTAAATCTGAGGCATAAAAACAAAATGGGAATGTTCTCATTATCTCAGTTCTGTATTTATGGAGGTGTATATATGCAGAGTTTCGTGGCACCACATTCCAATGTGCACTTATTCAGCTGGGAGAGAGAGTTGATCTCTGGGATCCTGTCAATGTACATGAGATGTACCCATGTTCCAGTGCACAGTGGCCATGAGCTGCACCTTTCCTCCTTCAGCCCTGCTGCCTACTTTGTGTAGATAAAATATTTGCTGCATGGTTGATTAAAAAAAAAAACAATTGTGAGCAGTTCTTTCCAGGGATGGAACAAAATTACAAGGGTGGTCTATAAACTCATGTGAGGTGCCTTGAGTCAGCTTTTTTTCACCATCTAGGTGGCTTTGCTTGGCATCATAACTGTTTTGGGTTTGTTCTGATGTAACATTTGACAGGAAAATAGATTTCTCTGAAAAAAAAGATTAACTAAGTCTCTTTTGGGATGAATTTCAACATTTGACCAGGGTGTTTGCAAGCCCAGATAAAACAGTTTTGACAAAAGAATGCAATGATTCTGTGTGACTGCTAAGTAGCAAAACCTTTCATCTACCTGTGTTAAATTTCTTTCATTATGAGAAGGAACTTATTCAGTGGCACCCAGTGGCCCTGTAGCACAGTGATATTTCAGGAATCATTGCCAGTTCAGCTGGAAGCTCCTGGCATTTGACTAGCAGCTAGCAATTCCACAGCACTTACAGACAAAGGGTAAATCTAAATAAGCTGATTTGTGAGCTTTGGGTCATCCACTAAAGATACCAAGAAACTCCGAATCTCAAATGCTGTTTGAGTTGAATGAAAATTATCACAAAATCATTTTTAGGTGCAGGACACTAGTAAGTAGCAAATTTTTCTCCTGTTCTTTTTGTCTTTCCTATCCTTGTTTTCAGTGTATTTCTCATTAAAAGCCCTGTGCAGTCTTAGGAAAATCTCCCTGCCAGCCCCTGTGCCTGCTCTGCTAAGGAATCTCCCATCTTCTCCTCCTGTGGCAGAATTTCTCCCAGTGTGGTCTCTGCTCCTTCCTCCCTCACCTTCAGAAGTGTTTCCCATCCATGCACCCTCACCATCTCCCCAGGAAAGAGCAATCTCACCTCTCTTCAGAGCTCCTCTTGAGGGTGAGAGCCACACAAAGGTGAGCTGGAGTTTCCCCTTGCTGACCAGACACTGCCAGGATACCAGAGCAGATTATAAATTATGCTTAGGACAAAACTCCAACAAAAGGTAATATGCTATCCATTGGTCCTGGGCTGAAATAGTGATGATACACGAGCTTGAGTTAGCAATCCTTAATTGTCCCCTAGGGTTCAACTTGAACTTTTAAGATGAGCTTAAAACCAGCTAGTTGTTCACAATAAATAACAATTTACTTGTATTTTGAGTGTGAGTTGAAGCCATTCCTCATTATATAAATGCTGACACGCCCTTTATGTGCAGAGGTTTTACTTTTTGGCTGCAATGTGAAGTCAGCACAACTTTCTTCTCTAATGCTCTTCAATTCCTTGGTTCATTCATTAATTACCTAATGCTCAAGTGCTACTCCTTTAAAAGTAAGGGGTTTGCTGCAGTCTCCTGGCCGAGCACCAATTTGGCACTTGAGAAGTTTTTCCCAATCCCTCTGGAGTTTCTCTGTGCCACAGTGGGATTCCCTGCTGCCTGCAGCTGCTGTGTGGTGCTGTCCACTGCAGCTCAGGCTGCTCTCCAGGGGTGCTGGCAATTCCTCACAGCAATGAAAATTCACAATGCTCTGCTGGGAATGGGCATGTGTGTCTGCAGAAGATACAATTTCTAAAAGGTTGTCTTGAAGTAAGAGAGATCTGACAGAGCCAGTAAATCCTACTGCAAATTAGTTTTGCAGAAGTAGAAGGAAAAAAAAATGGCTTTGATATGTACAGAAAGTTCCAAGGAAAGGTATTCAGTCCTGACACAATTACCTTTTGGCTGACCTTTGCTAGATTTTGGAGAATGAATATTAATGAATCTCCAGCATGAAAGTAATTTAATGAGAAGAACTTAGTTAACACAGCATTTCAGCCACTGGAAAGTTACTTCCTAGTTACCTAATAAATCTTTTTTCTATATTTTAGAGTAAGAGCACAAATGTACACTTAATGTTGACATTATAGTGGAGTCTTCGTTTCAAATCATGATAAATTGGGAGCTTCAAGTAGAAATAGACTTATGAGAGATTAAAAATATCTCATTCAAACCCCAATATAGATTTGCATTAGGTTCGTTTACAAATATTGTACCCTGTGATCTTTATACTTTCTAATATTAGTTTCATCTTCTCACTCAACAAACCAAAATCATACTATCCCCAAATATTTTTTCTCTCAAGGTATAATTAGATTATTTCGTTCTTTAAATAGAAATTGTTATTAATAATTTGTGTAATGTTTTCATAATATATAATTTTTATGTTTTAATTACAAGAAGGACTAAGAATTTTTAGTTTAATTGAATCTAATACTGATTTCACTTTGTTACAAAATCAGTGAGAGTGATGAACGAGATGTCCAGAAAGAGGCATCAGTTGTTCTGATTAAATGTCAGGACTGGTCCAAAGCACACAGACTAAATTAGTGGTGTCCTACTGACTTCAAGAAGCCTTGAGAAGCCAATCAACAACATAAATCAGAATTGGGAAGAAATAGCCAAATGTGTTGCTGAATCAAGAAACAGCATTTAAAACATGCTTAAATGGTTACAGAAAATTAAACAATGCCAAGGAATTTGGTAAATTAACATTTTGATAAGTTATGTTCCTGTGCTAGCAAAAAAAACCTTTCTGATTGTTTATTTTGTTGATTTTGGGAAAAAAATAAATCTTTAAAATTGGAGTAAATTTGCCTACACTACATGGACAAAGCACAGGATTAAAAATAATTTTACAAGAATCGTGTTGGAACTGCTGTGGGTTTACAAACAGTGGTTGTATTGCAGCACTGCAGACAAAATAATCATTTATACTGACTGTACTGATAACATCCTTTTTCATGCCATTTGCTTGTGTATCCTCATATCCTCTCAGGACAATTTCAGCTTCTCAGCCTCCATATTACTTTGCAGGATCAAAACCAAATTTATTCTTATCAAGTAGATTGCATTAAAGTATTATAGCTGAAAACAAAAACAAAACAAGCTTTTTAATCTACTTTAAAATAATGTGTAAGCCACTCATGAATCTATATGAAATTGGAAAGAGGAAAAAAAAAAAGATGTTTTCATCTTCAATTCAAGAATACTTTATGACATGTCAGGTGAAAATTTTTGGTAAAATAACCCACTGGATCATACCAGCTACCTTCATCTGCTCAATACTATTATTTTCTTATTTTAAACATGTGGTTTTATGTGGCTGACATCTGCAGGCTGCAGATCTGTGGAGAGTGTAGATCTACGAACAGATGAATAATTGCAGAATATTCCCCTGTTTTTCTGGGTTTCAGTGTTATGCAAAAAATATTCTGAAGAGCGTAAGCAGCTTCACATCTGCTCTCAGCCAGGAAGCACAGCCTGACACTCAGGCAGCACAGCTCACCACTCTCTTTAGACAAACAGCACACTTGCAGAAGGCACATATTTTTTGGAAGTTGAGTTTTATTTTTCAGGAAAGATCAATAAAAGCCTGTATTTTGAAATCATATTTGCCTGGTATTTGTCCCCCTTCTATTTTTCAGACTGCTTGTATGATTCCCAGATGTATATTGAATAATTTTATCATCTTGTTACTCATAATTTTCATACTATGTCATTATTGATGGCAGCAATCCTCTAACTGATATGAGGAAACAGATAATGATACAGCACCCTAAGAAATACAAGTGTGCATATTCTGAAAGTTTGCCTTGGTGTGGGTTTCCAAGATAATGTTATATAAATGTTATCACTCTCATACTCTGTTTATCCCTAAGGAAGGATGATCATCATTCAGAGAGGGCCTTGGAGGGTGAAAATACTGCTGGGGCAGTCCAGAATTATCCACCTCAGCCTGCTTTAACAAGAGTCTGAAGACATCAGTACAAGTCACCTCTGACTGTGATTGAGGGATCATTAAATGGACATCATTAATTCCTTGCCTTTATAGAAAAGAACACTTTCTTCCACAGTGTCTTAGACTCTTAGATTCAGGAAATTAGCACAAATATATGCTCTATATGCTAAACAAATGAGAGAATAAATAAACCAGTTCCTAAGAAAGGGTCCAGGCTATGAAAGTGCTTATCAAGACATTCCAGCATAGTTAGGACTTGCTGCAGGAACTGCAATTGCTGCCCCTTTTACCTGAATCATAGCCTGGCAGTTCTCCTAAAAACTGATTTACTAAACTGAGAAAATGACAGAGAAGTTTACAAGATGTTGATGAGATTGACAGCAGGGATCTTGAAAATCAGATCACTTTAATCCCAGTCTTCATAACAAAAAGAATGGTCTGAGACATGACATTGTCTGATAATAAATTATAATTACAGCAGTTTCCAAAAGACTAGCTCAAATTCAGAACAGCTTTTAACCATGGATACAAAAGCATTTGATACAGAAAAAAAGAATTTAAAAAAGTTTAAAAAATGTTTCCATAAAAGTAAAATGAAAAGATAACATCCTTCTGGACAAAAATGAAAATGTGGAGTAAGAAATATAAGCAGAGGAGAGGCTGAAGCCAGTTTTCTAAATTAATTAAATTGAAGGCAGTGTGAAGGGGAAAGCTTCTAATAGACTCAGTTATTATGTTATCATAGAAGGATATAATCCCAAATGCTGTGTTTTATCACCTGATACTGCTGGACTAAATATAAAAAAGAGGACCTTTGCTTCTTTAGACATTTTTACTTCTTCAGCTCATGAGACAGGCAGCTTAAAGGAGAGTTGTACTTCTGCTTCAAAATATTCATGACTAGAGGACTTATCTTTCAACACTAAATTTTTTTCCTGTCATTGAAAGGAAAAATAATGCTTCATAATGGGAATTGTTCATCACCTTAGAGTCACCATTTCAATGGGTGAGGTGGTGCTGGAAGAAAGATGTGGTTTGAGCAACGAAAAAAATGTGCTGCCTGTGAAAATGGGTCAGACCCAGATTTATTCTCCATCTTGGGTTTTCACAAGAAGTAGTCTGGGCAAATAACCTTAAGCAGTAAATATCAGAGCATCATGACAGTGAACAGAAATAGCATGACTTGGAATAACATTCCCAGCTTAGTTATAGCTAAGCCAAAGAGTTTTTATTAATTTTTTCGCATGTTACACAAGAAGAAAGTTTTGGAGACTCTCATTAGTTAAGAACATACTGCAATCTTTTCAAAAGGTTATATACCATTATGACACCAAAATAATAACTTTTCTAAGCAGATATACTTGGATTTGACTTCTCTATATTCTTCTCTTAGTTTCACATACTTCAACTTACAGTTGTCTAAAAACTGAAGTGAACAAACAGTAAGGAGCCAATTTTTTATTCAGGAGTCACAATTCATTACTGATATCATCATCTCAGAAATTAATCCTTCTTCAAGAACTGATGCTAACTGCTGAGGTCAAGATGGAGAATAAGTTCTCTTGGTACATACACAGCTCTTGCTCCAGGGGTCACTATACAGTCTAGAACTCTGACAGGAATATAAAAACATCTTTATTACAAACAAAACCATTTGGAATTCTGTTCAACAAGGTCACATGAAGATAGATAACAGCAATTTCAAAGTGTGCACTTAAGAACAGAGATCTGAGGAGCAGTATCTCAGAACATGCTATGTGACCACTGCAGTGACTGTAATGCTTTCTCGCATAAGTGGTTCCATTTCTTATTCTGAAGCTCTTTCATCTTCTGCAAATATTCATGAGGGAGAAGAATTCATAAGTTAAGAATGATGTAACAGATTACACACACACTTCTTGAGAAGGTAGAACAAGCAGCTGTCAGTTCTTATTAAAATAATTACACAAAGTGGAATGTTTGCAGTTGGAGGACTGAGTAGAGTTACACCCATGCAATGACATCTAGAACAAGCATCAGGCAGGCAGAAGGTGAAGTTATGTTTCTTGAGGGAGGATTTAAGTGTAAGCCACCCACATTTTGTGTAAATGTCCTGACTACTCACTGAGGGGAATATTCCTGGCCAGTTTTGCAACTGGTGCTTAATTTTTAGTGCCATACTTCCATTGTTTACTTTTTTTAGTACAATCTCCACTGGGAAAAAAAATGTTATGTTTGATGCTGAATTATTTTTTTTCCATGATCCACAATGAGTGTTTTTCAGTCTTCTATTGCTATGAGAAAACCTCTAAAAATAAATAAATCTACTACAAAAAGAAAATCTTAAAAAAAAACCAAAAACCTTCAAACAAACAAAAAAGCCCTCCAGTCAATATTTGCAAGTTTTGCTCATCCACCAATCAAAAACTAACCTATTGCACAGTCTTAAGAGAGATCACTTTTCCTATTAGGGACCACCATACATAAACTGTCAGTAACTCACAGAAGCACTGTAAGAATTAGAGCAGTACAGAGGGGGACAAGTGTGGAAGCAACAGATCCAGCATCCTGCTATGGATCCAAAGTCAGTGCCACAACAGACAGCCTGGCAGGGTCAACAGGCAGTGGCAGGGTCAGCTGGCCCAGCAGCAGCAATGAGCACTGCAAGGAGATATGAGTGAACAGAAACAGAAGAAAACAGTAGTTCACGCTTTTAAAAACCCACTGGTTTTTCCAAAGTAAAGCCAGAAGACAGTAAGCTGCTTACTAATATGGCAATCAAGGGGGTAATTTGTAAGGTCATCATCTCCCTGAAATGCAGATGTCTTAGTGCCAGTGAAACAATATAAATTGTTTTCAAATTGGGAAGCCCACTATCACCTTCTTTGGTGTCCAGAATAATTGATAATGATAGAAAGCCTCTGACACCACAATTTTCTGGATCAAGTTGATAATATTTATGACAGATGTTTTTACCATTATTATCTAAAAGTGTCCATCTGCTGTTAAAGATACATTCCTGAGCTCTGAGAATGCCAAGGCCAAAGCTACAGATGACTCTGTACAAATTCCAGTGCAAACACTGACAGACTCCTACTCCTCTTTGTGATTGCCCTGGAAGCATCACATACCTCCCTGTCATATAGGGAGGTATATTCCTGTATCTCCAGGAATCCATAAGGACCTAGGATTGTCTAAAGGATCTCCTAAGTATCTCTAGGAATCAGGTTGATCTAGATTTTCTCCCAGTATTTTCTTTTCTAGAGAAAAACAGCTTGGTACAGAAAAAGAAGTACAAGATTTGGTCCTAAAATCCCTCAATAGCAAACAACCTCGTATTTGACTTCACAATTTAAGTAATCATACCAATGAGAGACTATTTTATCTCTCCTTCCCTCTGTTTTCCTCCCCCTGTTTCCTTGGAAGATTCAGAAAAATAGGAGCTTTAATAAAATAAGTTGGACTGCATGAAATATTGCTGCACTTTGGATTACTTTGTGCCCCTAATAACATAGTTCATGCAGGTAAAGATTCATCCTAGAGTTAAAAGCAATTAAAATACAATTCCATGTTCAATATTATTAGTTCAGCATTATTAGTAAATGTTAAGATTCTTATAATGAGTCCTAGCATTGAACTATTTTTATTCCCTGCATAATCTAATTTCATTAACTTATCTGGAAAATGCAGGAAATACATTATGCTGTTGTTATTGAACATGAAAATACTTTCAGCAATGTGCAGATGGAAACTTGTTTGTATGTATTTCTGGGGAAAAATGAAAGGTAGGTGGAGAATGAATATAATGAAAGACCTGATACAAACTTGGACTGCTGATTTCTTTAATGGAAATTTTTTTAATAGAAGAGCACAAACATGTATTTTTAAAAGCTGGATGAAGAAATAGGAATAGCTCTGGGCAGATCTAATCTGCATGGCTTGCACTTACAGTATACATTATAGAATTCAAGCTGACATTGACCTTGGCAGCACTTACAAAGGAAGAATTTTCACAAGGATGAACATGTCAAGGGCTGTGTCTTCAATTTTGTGAATAGTCTTGAAATTTTTTTCAAATGTTCATGTCTCACGACTCCAATCTTTGTACCCTATAATTATTTTCGAGTAATAACACACTAAATCTATGGGATAAAAGAAGAGCAGTGTAGTGGCATGCAAGCATAATTCAAGCTTTCTTCATCTTTGAAAAAAAGTCCTCTTCTGGAAAATGTCAATAGAGATCCTCTTCTGAATATACGTCAAAACATGTTTTTCTACAGATTTCACTTTTTGCAAATGTTTTATTTTTATATATATATTGATAATAGCAGGGATTTTTGAAAACAAATAGCAAAATATACATGTGAAACAAAAACATACATGCATAAAAGGAAATAAGAACTATTTACAAATACTTTATAGAAAGCAAAAGTAGAAATATATTTTAATTCTCATAGGTCTCTCCTTATGACTGTGGCTCCAAAATCAATGTCTTGTTCAAGTTCCCTTGGCCATCACACTCCACAGGTCCTTGGGAAATGAAGATTTCTAACACTACTGTTTTTTAGAACCACTCCTGTCCACCATCTCACAGTTGGCTGACTCAGCCCTCCCCGTGATAGCAAAGGCTTACAGAAATGTGGTGAGGGAAGAACAGTGAGACCATTCCACACCCATCCCTGGCCAAAGAGCCTCTGTCACAATGAAAATACTGGACAAAACCAGTAGTTTGTGACAGCTGCTCAGTTATAGTGCACCTCTGTGGCACAAGCAAGGTAAGTTCACAACTTTGGCAAGGATGAACAGGTAAGTTTTGCAGGAACTAGGTTGTGTGGGAAAATTTAACTCTATTTGCTTTCTGCCATAGTGGCAGGGCCTCAGAAAATTCCAGCATAAAAGAAGTTAAGGAAAGGGAAGAAAGCGAGGCACAAAGAAGAAGTTGATATGTAGGATAAGACACACAAAAAGCTGGCCCAAATGGCACACAAAACATTATTCATTTCTCAATGAATAATTCTCCATTTTCTCTCCAGAAAGTGTGAGATTGCTTGGAATAGATGAGAAGAATTAAACTCAAAATCCATCTACAGGCTCTGAGACACTGCCTTTGCCACAGACAGTTACCGGCCTGTTGCATACATATAATCCATCTCTTCACTCATGGCTCCATCAATATCCTCCTCCAAATAAGCAGAAATATTTTAAAATTGAAAGTTTTCTTTATCTACTATGTAGAAGTAAAGCAAAGATTACTCTCTTTAAAAACTCTTTTTTTTTTTTTCCTCCTTTGAATATCATAGTAACAAGTGATAACTAAAAGTACATTTACAGATGGAAAAAAAAAATGAATTCCAAAACCTCTGAGACAGAAACCAAGTCTTTGCTGCAAGATTGTGCAGTAAACAGTGAGTTGTGAGTAGAGATCCTGGATGCTGCTTGAATACAGACCTGTGAATAACAGAATTTCAATGCTAGAGAGCATGCTTTAAACAGCTAAGTCTTCCACCCCTTGGTCCAAGTAAAAGTTAAAAAAAGATTTTTCAACTCTTGCAGTCTGTTGAGAACACTGAGTGGCAAAAGCTTCCCCTAAGTCTCTCCACTGATCAATGGAGGAAGACAGTTCTGTCCCAAAGGCAATTCAGGTCGCCTTAGGGCCTACCTTACTTTATTGACTGGGGTTTCCCAAGTCAATTCAATCTGCTCCTCATCTCTCCACACACAGTCATAACCTCTGTCACAATTTCTGAAATCTATCAGTGCCAGTACGTGGAGTTACAGGCTCCAAAATGTCACTGGCAATAAGAATATATATTTTGATAATAGTTTAAACATTGTAGTTTATACACATGCACATACGTATATGTATATGTATGTATATATTCATGCTAATGCACTTATTTTTCACATTTGTTTGCTAAGTTTGACATATTTCTGCATATTTAAGCTTTGAGAAAAAGTGCTTTGACAGCAGATTATTCTATGCATCTTTCTTAGTACATATATTGAATACAATTGATATTGAATTTTCATTATAGCTCCTGGCTAAAAATATTTTCATAATTGAAGAGGCCTTGTACTGGGAAAATTTCACATAACAGAGGACACATTTCTATGGTAGCATTGATCCAAACCAAATACCAAATGGTATCATATATTTTATAAAATAATAATCTCTTTTCTTTTATTACCTTATCAGATCATGATAAACTAATTTTTCTCATGAAGTTAAACATCACTTGTTAAACTGCTGCAGTCCATGAAGACAGCTATCACACAGACTATCAATTGACAAACATTGAAACTCTTATTTACATTTTCGCCTGAACCATTTTTAACACAAATAATTTTAACTTTTCATTTTCCCAGATATTTTTGAAATGTAGTTCTATTTTTAAAAGGTACTTTACCTGAGACTTTGTTTAGAAATGCTCCACCTCTGGCTCAGCAGGAACACAGGAGCTAAAGTGACCTCAGTATTTTGGCTAGGGAAAAACAGCAGGTATGTTCTCCAGCGGTATCTCAGAATAACATGATGGGGTGTCCATGCTGGAGGCAGAAAACTAAAATCCAAACTGAATGTGAATTGTAAGACCAAAAGTCTTCCCTAACCACGTGAAACTTCTTGGTAAAGTGTATTCAAAAAATGCCATGGTACCGTCTTCCTTAATGCAGAACCTTTTGATAGATACAGTCATTTGAACCCTTTCTACAGAGCCTTCCCTGAAATTTGTCATTTATTTTGGTTTGCCAACTGTCTTTCAACAGAAAAAGTAACAGCACTTCATTACCTGTTTCGATTCAATTCCCTGACAGAGAAAGCAGCTATATTTCTATATATAGGTGTTGTTATTAAACTGGATTTTAATAATCTTGCATATACTCAGTCATTAATCACCCACATTTCTCCAAAATACACTGAGATGAGCAGTTTTAGCTTTGCATCCAGTCATTTGAAAACCAGACAAAAAATGCATTCAAATACAATTTATTAAACACATGTATTGGTAGATATAATGGAATTCAAGGTTTTCATTAGGCTATAATTGAATCTTTTTGTATTAAACAAGCCCAAACCATATCTATTGTTCTAGCAGCTGATATAAGATGATTCAGAAATTATATTTAAGCTTTCCTGCATAATTATTAAAGGATAATGACACTTAACATCTGCATTTCTGTTACAGTCAGCATTAGCAAGCATAGCAAACCCAAAAAAACATCACCAGATATGGTGTCTGCAACAGAAAAATTCAAAATCTATCATTGCTTCAAACAGATATGGAAAGGCATATGGCAGGATCTTGGCTTGGCATTTTCCCATGCAAGTCCCAAAGTCCATGGAGTGGTGCCAGCTCCCATGGCTGCTCTGCACAGCTGAGTGCTCATGTGCTGCTTCCCAGCAGAACGAGGTACCTGAGCAGTTCCAGCTGACGGTGGCTGGGGAAGCTGAAGCTGGCAGATGGCCAGGCAGCACTCCCAGTGCCAACCCTTCCTCTGCTATTGAAGATCAGGGCATGTTGTTAGCAGCTCTCTCCAGATGAATGAGCAGTCAGACATAAAGTTTACATAATATCTCAGCTGGACTATTCTACTTCTCTGCATGGTCCAATTTTTGTTGTTTTGTTTGACATATTGTCTGGGGTTTCTTTGCGCTTGGGAATTTTCCAGTAGTTTTTCCAGGATATTTGAGGATATTCTTGCACAACCTGCACCATTAAACACAAGGAAGTTTGCTACTGAGTATAAATTCAGTGAATTAAGATTTTGTCGTTTGTCCTGAAAAAGTAGCTTGTGTATCTCTGTCTTCTGCAGTGAAAAGCATTGTACTATTTTCTTCTACAAGCATCAGATAAAGAAACGTATCTTGAAAACAGGTGAATTCATTGATTTAAAAATAAGCAAACTGTTCTTTGGTGGAAGGATGATTTGCTGTATAAACAATGCTGAAGTCATTTCATGGAATCTTTCCATGATATTAATTTATGCAGATTTTAGACTAATCTGAGTTTCCAAAATTTACTACAATGCAGAATAAAAATGCCTAAGTATTTCAAGGAACAGTTTATCCTTCAGTTTCATAATAACTTATGTGAACGTTCTTTACAAGGACTCTTTGTTGGGGTCACATCATCTCCATACATGACTTTATACTGATATAACTGATTTCAGAGTGACAAAGACCTTTTCCTTGAGCCTGTTGGACACTATTAACTAAGAATTAAAGCTATGAAGTCTCCATACTAGGAATTTAAAGTCTTGACCCCTGGACATTACAAACTTGGGCCAGTCTGTGGTGCAGAAACTTCTGGTAGGCACACAACTCTGGTTGATGTCCTTGCCCTAATGTGTGAAGTTCTGTGGTTAGTGGCTTTTTAAGGCATCTGAGATGTGGTATTTCCATGCTCTGAACAGTCGGAGCACAGATGTACTAGGACAGAAATTATATACCTATTTCCAATCCATAGCTGTCAGAGCTGCCCCACAATTATTAAAAATGCAACATTTTAATTTTATTCCCTATGTCATCAATGATCACAGGCCAATTGCACAAGAAGATATAGGAAATGACTCTATGGGATAAAGATATCACTCTATAGGAAATGACACAGAGAGAAGCTTTCCCAAAGAATTCATAGAATTGGTTGTAAATACAGAAGCACCACTCCCAAATTGTAAGAAATCCTCCTACTTTAAACATCAGCCTTTACAAATATGACCTAAAGAAGCTCTCGACAGGACATCGTGCCTGACAGCCAGTTCATGTCTGGCAGACCTCGAGAACTGTTTGCCCAGCTGTGGGACAAAACTCCAGGGGAACATTCCAATGCCAATAGACCCCTTGCTCTGTGCCAGTGCACAATAAACAACACTTAGCTAAAGGATTGAGATCAGCTTCTTCTTGCTGGGATCCAGAGAAACTTAAGTTGATACTTGTTGCAAAGCACTGAAAAACCAGAATTCCTCTACCAGCCCTCAACTGACATTTAGAGATTGCTACCACCCATAGGTCCTCAATCTGCTCCACAGTGTCACCCTGTGACACCTCTCTGAGACAGAAATGTCTGCTGCTGATGGTAAAGGTGAAACAAAGTCATCCCTTCATCCATCCACCCATCCATCCATCCATCCATCCATCCATCCATCCATCCATCCATCCATCCATCCATCCATCCATTTCTGTCCAGCTACTGTCTCTTTTCCATACTCCCAAGGGAGTGGTCTAATGGCCCTGCTCTCCTAGAAGCTGCTTCTAAACATGTCCTAGCTGTCCATTTGTTTAGCCCTTTTAAACTTTTCTATAAAATAGGTATGCTGACGAAGGATAATGTCTTGTCCAGAACTCTGCTTCCCATTAGCATGGACAGTTTTACATCTGTATCATCAAAATTTTAGTGGGAAAGTTAGAAAATGTTGTTGTTTAAAATCACATTAACATTTAAATTAATATTTAAACTAGGTGCACACCATTTACTGCACCTTTTGGACAATTTGTGGTCAACAGATCAGCTTAGGAACTCTTCTTTCAGAACCAGTTGTTCCTAGAAACAAATTTTCATCTGAGATTCTTACTATTTCCTACAAAAGGAACTATGAACCAAATTAAAACTCTTTTTCTTCATTTTATTGTTTTGTTGATTCCTCTCAATATTGTAGACTGAATTTGTTTTTCTTATTTAGATCCTTATAACATAAACACACTGAGGCTTACTATTACATATGATATATTCTGAATGTTGCTGCTAAAGAAATTAAACTGTTAAGTTAGTCTTTGCACTGTCGCTAGAAATTCTATAAAATAATTTATCTGCAGATAAATTCCCTATCAATTCAGCTTGTGCAGTTTCCTTTTGTCAGCTGCAACGATGTATTGTTATTTTTATAGGGGTTTATGATCATTCCATCACTGTTCTGGAACATTTTTTATATTGGAATACTCTTATCCATGGCAGGTTGAAATACGTTCTTTCTAAAAACTCTGCTCTGTGCAATCAGAGGGTTTAAAGCTTTCTTTTGAATACGTGGTATTAGATTACTCTTGTTTTAACACTTCAGGATTTTTTTTTCAGACTTCATTCAGTTTTGTTTCTTGCAGTGCTTTTATTCAGTTGAAACTGTCCCTATTCTTTATAACAAAAATATCAGTAAAATAACAATTAGCAGATGTCCCTAACCAAAATCTGCATGCTTCAGAGCAGTCTAAGTGTCCCCATTTCTCAAGACACTTAATCTCCAGAATTTATGCATTGTTATTTTGCCTCCATGCTGTATGAAATGGAATCAGTACCCTCAGAATGAGACAACCTGTCTGTATCCTTTACAGCTTTATTCCTTTCCAACTCTTTGTCTAATGGGACAAGTACATGGAACTGAAGGTATCTCAGGGGAAACAACTTCTGAAGCCTAAAACATAATCTTCCTTTCAGCAATCTAAACTTAACTTCCTGAAATTCTCCTCTACATCACTCTAAACATTTGTAACAAACCTCTTTAAAAATAATACTTACTGAGCTTTTAAAACTACATAAACACACAGAGGATTCTAAGGTTGTGTGGATGTGACAGAAAATTTCAACTGTATATTGTAATAGATGAAAAATACATGGCAGATTTTATTAATATTACATAAACTTTAAAAGGAATTCACCCTTCCATTAAAGCTTCTACTAGTAGACATTCATTATAAATCCCTTTGCTATCAAGTATTCACAGGAGTATTCCTAAATAAATCACTAGTAAATACTGCAATATTAATATCTAAAAAACCCTTAAATCACACAGATCAAAGTACCAAAAAAAAATTAACATTAAAACATTTCAACAGTTTTCAAGCAGAGTGATCCCAGTTGTGAAGGCTGGTAAAAGAATCCTGGAAGTCATTTCAGATAAGGATGAAGCTTCTTTGGCCGAGCCTTTCTTGACAACCCAATCCTGATGGGGCCCTTGCATGTTTTAAGAGGCTGTACTCGTATGATGTCACGAGACAAAAAGTATCCTATATTTAAAAGAAAGAATAAAAAATGAGACCCAGAAATCTGTATGATAAGCAAGAATTACATCCTGAGGAGACAGATAAATTAGACCAATATTAATTAAGCAATCCTTTACTACATTCTATCCTACCTCCATTCTGTTGCAGAGCATCTAACAGATCCTTTTGGGCTAAAAAGGAAATGCTTGCAGCTGGGTCATGTGCAGATTCCTTCTGATTAGAATAATCCTCAACTCAACATTACATAACTTTCCTAGCAGACTGCAAGGCCCATAATTTAATACAAGTTAGCATTTCAGGACAGAGAGGACATGATGAGGTGGATATGCTTTAATACTCATGATTAGTCTGGCACCTTGCCCTGTGTCACTCATTTTACACAAATCAGGATAGGAGGGTGTCTGTTTTCTGTTCCACATTCTATTAGGTGAAGTATGCACCATGTAGTGATGTCAACCAGTGATCAGTGTAGTGTCAGTCTTCCTTTATAAGTTGTTCTGTTTTGCATAAAATAATACTCACTGGGGCAGAATAGAAGACCATGACCTTGTTAACTAGAGATTAGGAAAATTATTCATCTGGAAGAGGAAGGGGTCAAATTTCACAAGATTTTTTCCAGTTCTTTTTGCATTATTCTATAAAATAGTGAAGCACTGAGCAGTTAGCCAGAACATCAAATAGTGTGTGTACAAGAGCCTTCAGTGTTCAGCTGGTATCCTAGTAATGGGAGAGAAAAAATTCTCTATGCCTTTTACAAGAATTTTAAATTGTGGGATGAGAAAAAAAAGAATCCCAGAGTTCCATTCTTAAGTCATTGATGAGACAGCAGTACTGTTATGTCTTTTCTAAGACTCATAAGAGCCAGCTAGAACAGGAAAGACATGCACTGAAAGTTAAGTCAAGTGTTGTGTGTTTATACATAGCCAGGAAAGCATGGTTGTTAGTCCCAATAAACTGTACAGTAAATTGTAAAGCTACTGGAGTACAAATCTTCTTGTCCCACCTAGGTATCTCCTTTCCAAAGCAGTCACAGGTCCTGTGACAAGATGTGATGGCTCAGAATCCTACTGAAAAATAGAGGGAGACAGCCACATATCAGCATAACTCCTGACACTAACTCCTATAGTACTGTAGGTACAGCATTTCCCCTGACAGACATGGTTTCAGAATAACCTCCAAGGCAACTTTCAGTGTAAATGGAAGAGAACTGTCTCTGTCAATGTACCTCCTCAAAGAAAGACAATACTCAATAGTTTCCTATTTGCCATCAACTGAGAAGGATGATGAGGGGAACAGTCAATTTTTCAGCTTCTTCTACTGGAATAATATTAGGTTCCTGTTTATTCTGACAAAACACTGGAAATAAGGTGTTAAATGCCCCAGAAATATGCCATTGCCCCAACAACCTGCACAATTCCTCAGCAATCACGGAGGAAAAAGAGACACTCATTGCTACAGTCTCTTCCCAAAAATTTCTAGAGAAGCTCAGATAGGAGTTTACAGAACACTAGGAAGCAATGTAAAGGAAATAATGGCAATGGAGGAAAGCATCTGACTTCCTTTGCCCTTGACCCAGCAGCCCAAAACAGCAGGGAAGGAAGAAAGGGAAAACATCCAGGTCATGGGAGGAACATTATTTCACTTAGCAAGGTTCAATCTCATCTGAACAAGACTTCCATGATGCTGGCATCAACCACCTTGGTGTATTACATTCCAGCATTCTGGAATTTGAATTTCCCTAAGCAATTACAATGCCTACTATGTAAGTCAGAAACTAGAATCTACATCACAAAAATTATAAAATCTTAGGCAGTAGTGACAAAGAGCAAAGACGTAGAGCAGAATTTTCTGCAACAATTTGTATTTGGCATATGAAATATTTTCACAAGATGACATAACTCCAATAAATATAGGTGAAAAGAACACCAGAGATCATCTGTAATTGTTTAAGTATTTCAGTCTCTCTATTTCCTAGAATGGACTGAGTGAAGGAAACAGTCTCTGAATTCTGAAACCAGAAAATTGTGCGGTAGTTTTAAGAGATGCAATGGGGAATAAAAGTCAAAATAGCAGCACATGATTTCATTAAATAAACAGAAGTTTATGTATAGCCTTTTCTTGACAAAGTTTTAGTATTTCATTTGAGAATAAACCAAATTACTTGTTTTACTCTTTCCATATGTTGAGAAAACTGCCAAAACATGCTTTCTGAAATCCTAAAAGATCACTTCACAATATCCTTCTGAATTTCCCTCTACAATGTGTGCAAAATCTTCAAAAAAAGTATAATGAATTATGTTCTCTCTGTAGTATATCTTGGCTATACAACGGTTGAAGGCCCAAAGATGTGTGTTCCAAATGGCTCTGAAATAAGCAACAAAGGAAACCCCATGTTGTTAAAGTTCTTTTCTTCTCTCCAAAGAACAAAAATACTCATCAACATGGCTTGTTCTGTGAACCAAGCTGAAGACAGGACACTTTTCTAGTAACCTACAATTAAACCAAATGTGATTTCTATAGAGATAGAAATAAAAAGGGAAGAAAACAAATACAAGTGTTTGATAAATAAGTCTATTAGCACTTGGATTTGTGGTATAAATTGCAGAATAATGTGACTATTACCTCCTTCTTTCTGTAAATTATAGCTTTGTTCCTTAAAAACTGTGCCGGGTAAAAAAGCTGGATTCCATATGTATGGGTTTCTATAGGCTGCACCTAAATAGTGTAAAAACAAACAAACAAACAAATACATTTAATTTTTAAATTTGATTACTATAAACAAATATCTAAGTTTGTTTCATCTAGTAATTAATTTGTGGTTCTTGTTGATGTGCTTAAAACACGTGTGCACACTATAGGTAATGTTAATGAAGCTGCAAAGTCTCATTCTCAGAGGCTTGGAAAAAGCTGTTTCTACACCTCATGAAAATCTCCTTTGCATAAGTGCAATAGTGCAAGTTTTAATCCTCTGGTGACATATCAGTTGCTCCACTTGGATCTTCTTATTCCAGGCTTAGGCAGAAAAGTGATCTCTTGCTGAGCCATTTTCCCAGTATCTGTTAGGTTTTCAGGCTCTGCAACCCATTCAGGTGCAACTTGCAGCACATTATACTGTTAAAGCTCTACTGAACAGAATTCCTTCTGGGGCTTTTCTGTGACACTTTAACAATTTCTTCCCAGACACTACTTTCTGTCATAACCCTTTCAAACATTCGCTTTATAAATTTAGAGCCAAATCACTGAAAAATTTAGCTCTGATGACAATTTTGAGATGGCTGCATTTTCATCCTATAATTTACCAAATGCGACCAAAGCATAAATCTCACCAATTTTGTTTGCAGCTGTGAGAACTCAACACTTCGACAAACTGAAATTCAGGTCCAAAATCTGATAAATACACTGTCTGAAGACAGTTTTTTGTTTTGCTTTGGGGTTTTTTTTGAATAATTTACTTGTCACTTTTGAGTTATTTATACAAGAAGGTAGAGCATTTAATTGTTTGTTTTGTTTTTTTTTCTTGGTGTCTTCCTCTACTCATTAAATGCTTCTTGATTATGAAGCAAGTGGGATAGGAGGTTGGACAGGGCTCTGTCCAATCTGATCTATTTGCAGATGTCCCTCGTCATGGCAGGGGATTGAACTCGACGACATGACATGTAAATATCCCTACCAACCCAAACTATTCTATGACTGAGTCCATGACATCAGTTGGAAGGAAACAGTTGTCTCCTTTGTAAACATTGTATCATGTTTTAATTGAGTATTTTTCTCCCTTTAAATGTGCGTCTCATTGTGGGTTTAAGTCTTTCAGGGAGTTTAGGGCTCAGTGTGATGAAATCAGACAAAATGAATAATCTGAAGCAGAATGTGCATTAATACAGGTTTGAGCAAGCCTGGAGCTGACCAGATGAATTCTGAGCTACACCTGCTATAACACAGTGTGCAGGTCACTGCAGTAATGTGGATTTTTCAGTTTTGGCTCTGCATAGGCAAATACATTTGTCCACCAAACTTTGAATTCCATGAAAACATGGAATTCTTTCAGTTGAAAAATACACTTTTAAAGCAAACCAAATACTGCCTAAAATTTAAATGTTCCTAATTACATAACACAGTAATTCCATGTGCTTACCTTCTTCAGGGGAGCGCAGCAATTCTTCGCTTGACATCCTTGAAATAGAATATTCCTTAGAAACTTTCCGGTCTTCATTTTCATTTAATATCTTTTCATGTAATGAACTTTCATTAATGTCAGTTTTGTGTTTTCCTTTTGTGGTATCAGAAATTGGAGGAGAAATACACATTTTCCTTTGAGAAACCCTTGTCATGTTTTCATCTTTCCCCTCAGCATTATTTAATTCCCAGTAACTGTTGGGCAAGTTTGTTTCCAAACTAGATAAATTGTTTACACTTTCCTTGCTAATTTCATGAAACATACGTAGCTCTTCTAGCACTAAATCAAATTTTCTCTTCAGTTCAAATTCGTGTGTGATTTTATTTTCTAAGGGTAAATAGTTATCTTTTGCATCTTCAAGACATCCATTGTTCATTATGAATAAAGGCATTTTAAATTCCTCTTCTGAGGCAATGAATGTTTCAGATTTATCTTCTGAATATGACATAATCAAGTAATTCATTACAGTCTCACATTGACTTTCATTAGTTACATGCATTAGTTCATAATTTCTCTCTTCCTGCACTTTTGCATATTCAAGATGTTGTTTCAAAGTTGCTGGATCTGAACTGCCTGTCTTATTTGTCTGTTTATGGCCTGGTAAAGAAAACTGTGCTGTTTCTTTAGCCTGCAATTGCAAGTCTGCATCTGTCATGGCAGGACTTCCCGTGGATTGATACTGTACCATGGCAGGAATTGTTTCACTTGCCTTTTGCTTGTCTGCAATTGAGAAATTCCTGCAGTGCTCATCTTCACTTACTTCTCTGCTGACAAAAGAGCTGCTATCCGATGGCAAAATTACAGACTGATAAATATTTGAGGAACTAGGAGATAAATTTTGAGAAAATAAATAAGCATTTTGATTGTCTACTATTTTATTTGCTAGATGTGGGCTACAAGTATCTAGGTCTTTGCAATTCTCGTCT
This sequence comes from Erithacus rubecula, assembly GCF_903797595.1. Taxonomy (NCBI): domain Eukaryota; kingdom Metazoa; phylum Chordata; class Aves; order Passeriformes; family Muscicapidae; genus Erithacus; species Erithacus rubecula. Next base: position 10,806,052 of record NC_136685.1, on the reverse strand, counting down.
TTGTTTATTTGTCCATCTGGCAACAGGAGAGAATTATATTCTTCTGTGGTTGCTTTTGGCTGCTCAGATAGAATTAAGACATCATTTGATTCAACAGGTAAACACTGAATCTCTTTTGAGCCAGTGACTGCACTTTCTCCACACAATTCTTTTTGGATAGAACTGTCTTGCTTTTTAATTGGGATCTGGTCAAACTCTTCAGGATCAGTAGCTAGGGGAATTTTTTCATATGTGTCGAAAATAGAATAAGATTTTTTAGAAAGAAAACCATGACAATTCATTTGAAACTCTTTTGAATTAACACATTCTTTTTCATCAGTATTTATATAACTAGAGTTACCCAAATTTTTTTTCATGGTATATGTTACTTCATTAGTGACTTCATTTGTAGAAGTTATGCAATTTCTATATCCAGTTGTTTTGTGTTTCTTATTTTCATATGAAACAAAAGGGAAAGCTTTAAATAATTCTACATGAAAAGAACTGTTAAGCCTTGTGCTTGGTTTGCTCTTCTCCTGCTTTAGAGTATTTACTGATATTTCCTGATTTGTACTTTTCTTATGTACCTTTTCAAATTTCAGTTGTGAATGAGCAGGAAAGTAACTTTGGTATCTAAGATTGGCTCCTGTCAGATACAGTACTTTTGTGATATTGCAGCAATAGATCTTGTGTAGTGAAGAACTATCAGAAGAGTTCTGCAGCAAGATCAGGTATTTAGCACATAAAATCTGCTTTTTCATACTGTTTTTGTGCCTGACTGACCTCAAATCAGTGTTAAACCTGTCACTCACTCTGGATAAGAGGTGGTGTTTCCTGACATGTCTTCCCTTACATAATCTGCTTTTTTGGTTATGAAAGAGGGCAATTCTTTGTAGGAAAGTGTACTCGTCTTCACCTAAAGTTCTAGAAAAACATCTTCTCTTGTATCCATTATGCAACTCAAAATCAATGTTTTCCACAAATTTAGAACTTACAAATCCTGGATAAGTTTCATTTTCTTTAAAAAATCCTGTGGTTTGCCTCAAAGAACCATTTGTGCACGAGTTTAACTGATTTTCCTTTCTGCCACATGAAGGCTGTTTCTCTCCTCGCATAGTCTTCCCCTCAGCTGTCAATAAAGTATTTGTGCTACTGAAAAAGGAAGCAAGTATTATCTTCAGTACCTCCACCTTCAGATGCTTTGAAACAGCAGCCAGCAAACACATGAATATTTTATCATTGTGGTTCCTATTTATAGTGCTCTTTACCAACTCTTGAGCATTGCACTGCTCTTTTAATGTGTCATGGCAAAGAGACCAAGGTGTAACACTGCCATCCTGACAGGTGGGCATATCTTCATGGAAAGACTCAGTCCACATCCTGACCCATCCAAACATGTTTTGAAATGAAAACTTTAATTTGATCATTTCCTTTCCCCTAAACACATTGCAACTTGCTCTCTTATCTGGAAAATCCTGCACAATAATGCAAGGAGAATTACTTTTAAATGTACTATTTTTTGTTACATAACTTTGGAAATCAAGCATTCCCTTTGTGGAGGGTTTTGATTCTGCTTCATACAAGCGAATATCCCTGTTGGAATCATGCACACTAGAGTGTAGGTTTAACTTATTTTTGTCTAATGCTTCTGTTGTTACTGGAATATTCATCTGCATATGAAATGTTCCTGCATACTCATTAGTGCTCTTCCTCTCTCTTCTCTGCAGAAGATCATTAAAGCTGACACATTTATCATTTTGAACATTTTTAGCGTTAATGTAGATGTAAATCTTCAACTTCTGGTCATCATCATCCTCTGAATTCTCCATTATTTTATCTTTGAAGTCATTGTCAGCAAATATTTTATTATATTCAGTGTCAGTGCTGTTGCATCTGAAATAAGTTCCAGATACTTCTCCTTCTGCCAAACCACTGTTCTCCTGTTTGCTAATTGGTGGGCAAATCTTTTCTTTAAATTCAGAACCAAGAGTTGAAGCTCTTACACTGCTTTTATAATTTTTCATATGTTGTTTCCCTATCTTAGACATTTTTTGCACATCACATATCTGTTTAGACTGCATGAAAGATGGTTCACCTTCAAAATTCTTTCTATCTGTTTCCTTAAAGTTAGTTAATGATTGTTTACTATTTATTTTATTTGAAATCCTAGGAAATTGAAAATCAGGGATTTTCAGTGGCTGTATACTCTTAAAAGGTTTCAATGTTTGAAATACATACAATGAATTATTTTTTTCTTTATTATCTTTTTCTGCAGTAGTCTCCTTATTGCAACTGGAATAATTTTTATCTTCTGCAGAACATACATTGTCCAGAAATTTACTTTTTTTATTTTCTCTGGGTGAAAACTCAGAACTTGTTCTACTCAAAAATGGAATTTGAAAAAGCTGGTATTGCTGCCACTTTTTATTGAAGACAGACTTTTGAATTAACAATTCAGTCTGAAACCTGTGTCTGTTTAAGAATGTATCTGAAGAACTTTGTTTGAGCTGATTATCCTCATTTCTTTTATTATTTTGCTCTACACTGTTGCTCTGCTGCACTTGGGGTGGGTTTAGGACTGGCAGATTTTGACATGTGTCAGCAGCACTCGACACATTGAGCAGCTCTGTTTCAAGAGGCTGTCCACATACATTCAGGGAAATCTCATCTATTTGCCTTTGGTCTTCATTTTCAGGACTCCATTTTTTGGTGAACGGTTCATTTTCTGATACTCTACATGCCAATCCTTCATTACTACAAGTTTTAGAACTGAAACACTCTCTCATACAAGTTTTTCTTGCTATATCACAGCTCTGTTTTTCTAATGCCCAGTTGTTTTGTCTTTCTGACAAATAGGGGAGTTCATGTGGTGATATTTGGCACTTGCTCCCACAGTGTATGCTTTGTTCTAGCTTTTGCTGCTCCTCTTTCTCTCTGATTTTTTGATCACTTTCTGCTTTATTTCGCTTTGCATACAGGTAACATTCAGTTTCATCTGGTGATGCAGGTAAAAATCTTTTGGAATATGCACTTCTCATACTCACAAAAATAAGTACTATATTTGCTCAGACAGCCCTGAAAGTTAAAGAAATATTAAAATTTTAGGCATAAATGTTATCTTAATGATTTCCAAACTGCGTAAGAAAAAAAAAATCAGTTTTTCTATCATCTGTACATTGCCACATTTATATTTGCTCTATATACATTACAGACCTGAGATAAAGGCAGGACCACTGAACAACATTTAAAGCCAAGATCTAGAACTTAAGGAAAAAAGGGTTTATTAAAGTTGCAGTTTTTTTCAAAAAAAAAAAGGATATTTTTCATGTGTTGACAAGTTAAGGAGATTAATTGCATTTTATATTGCATTTGTTACACAGTATCATTGCCAAAAACCCTTGAATACTGAGAACAAAAATCAAGTAAGTAATACCCACTGATGAGCTCCTCTAAATCTGAGAGTGGATCCTTTCAAACTCTTAAAATTTTAATTGCTAAAAGAAATTGCCACTCTTGTCTTCATTGTGTGCCAAGTTGTAAAGTGCAACTGTAGGAAAGTTTATCAAAAGCTCTTGGGAATGCCAAAACATCGTATCAGGTTTTACCCTCATATGCAAAGAGGCAGTGCTGTTGAGGCACAGATCTGGGTTATTAAATGTCCTGGTACTGGTGATGTTTAGTGCGTGTTTCTTCAAGCTAAATGCACTCATCAGCTTCATTTAAAAAGTGATCTGCCTTGCGTGAAGAACATAATTTGAATGAAATTCTGTATAGTGATGGAGAGGATTTATCACACTTGTAGCAGACTGGCTCACCAATGTCTCTGAACAGCCCAGTCACAGTGCAGAGCTGACATCTGAGAGCCAACAGCAACATGTTCAAAACGTTTCATTAACTACATAATTAAGATAATTAATTTTCTTAAGCAGAACTGCATGATTCAGTAATCACGTACTGTTCCTAACTTGACAGGTTAACTTTTTTAATGGCACGGGAAAATCCACTTTGGCAAGGAACACCCCAGTGCCTGAGGGCTATCTATACCTGTGAAATGAATCCTCACGTTCGGGGCTGCTCCGCCTCCCTCAGGGCTGCTCCGACCCTCCCTGAGGGGCTCCCTTACGGCTGCAGGGGACAGGACTCCCCTGTCCTGTCGCTCAGGCTGTTTCCCTCCTGGCAGACACCCACCCGTCTTTCCCTCTCGGTTTATACAACTTCTTGTGAGCTTCTCCTTCAGCCGCGATTGTCTATCTGAGTGCCCCGTTCCCACCCTGTGGCACTCTCCGGCGGAGCAACCCTCAGGGGGGACGGGTTCCCCCTCAGAGGCGAGGGGTTCTCCCGCAGCCCCGCAGCCTCTCCCCGCCTCCTCCGCCCTCTCTGGGCGCTGTCTCCTCCCGGGGCTCTGTGTGCCCGGTGCTCCCTGCCCTCAGAGCTCGGTGTGCCCGGTGTTCTCCTGCCCTCAGAGCTCGGTGTGCGGGACTGCCCAGCTGGAATCAGGAGGCGCGGGACAAGGTCCTCCGCCGCCCTCAGGGGGCTGCGGCCGCTGCCAGCGCCTCAGGGCGGGAGCAGCCTGGAGGCGGGAAAATCCCGCCCGCCGTGAGGGGCGGCCCGGGCCCGGTGCCCTGAGCCGGGGAAGAAGGAGGCCGGCGGCTTCTCCTCGGCCCCGGGCTCCGAGCGGCCGCCTGCGATTCATGCGCCCGCAGGTCGAGGCGCCCGGCGGCCGAGGGGCTGCAGCTGCTCTGGAAAATCCTTTATTTGATGCCTAAGGAAGGCGTGTCACGGAGCAGAGCAGAGCATCCCGATAATGATTATTTCTGCAAGCGGGATGTGTTTTGCCAAATTCCCCGATTCCAAAAGTATGCGGTCCTGCGTGAGGAAAAGGTTATGCCCCTTTCCTTTCCAGAGCAGACATTGCAGCCCCGATCTTTCTTTTTACCGTATCAAGCACTGATCCAGCCAAGGAGTTTATTCTCAAAAGAAGCAGTATCCATATAGCTCCGGGCCTCTGAAACAGACATTTCCTCTCCAAACACTGGAATGCCCAAAAGGTTATTTCTCAAAATTTGTGCTGAACTAGCAGGTCACTGTAATACCATTACAGATGGGCAATAAAAATAGAAACGTCCTGAGGGCCTGTTGCTGCAAATATATGGTTTTTTTAAGGTTTGTCATCCATACTACGGTGAACAAATCCACTGAAGCCCAACGATCCATTGTTCCTGGTAGTGAATGTTACACGCAGGAATTGAATAGAACTGAGCCTTAAAATAGCTTTCTCTTTAATATTGCTGCTTTTATAAGCAAAGCTGGTCAAATAGCTGCCTCTAAAACTTAAAAATATAATTATTAATCAATCTTTAGTTAGCAAGATACAGATTCTATTAAATCAACATCACATACAAATCTTAAAATATTTAAAATACCATATGGAATGAAGGTCATAATACAAACCAGAAACAGGATTTTAAGGTGTGTGAGAGTGATTCACCAGGCTGCTTATGTTTTCTACTCCTGTGTGCAGGAACAGCATCTAGGATGCATTCCTGAAGAAAAGGATTGTATTTATCTGAACAGAAATGCTGGAGGTTTCACCACTGTTTCTAACACATTCTGAAAAGAATTTTATCCTCCTCTCCCACCAGCCCACAGCCCCTTAGTGTGTTTGGTGGGTGAAGGCAAATAGGAGTCAGTTGAAAATTACTCAAGTATTTGGCCAGTTAAATCAACCAGAGTTACATTAAAAATAAAGAAAACTGCCTTTTCTTGCATCTCCACAGCTATAAATAAAATTTTTTTATGAAATCCCATCCAGCTGTTCCACATCCATGGCTTACTTTGCTTTGTGTAACTTAGATGTCCAGCATAAACTGACAGACTTACAGTGAAGCATATCTTGCATGCTCTGCACTTTACAATTCACAACTCATGAAGAAGATTTATTTCTAACACTTGTTTACTTCTAGTGCAAATTTGGTATAGCATACTTTTGGAAATGGAGTAGGAAAAAAAAAAAAAAGACATAATTGCTTTCCCCACTGATTGGTTCAATAGTATTTTAATAGGATGTTAACACCATGCTTTCATTGTAGAATTTTGCTATTTTCCAACTGTTTCTTTCGGCTCTTATGCTGTGTTTGCAAGTTGATGAAGTGGGTTGTAGAACAGTCTCTTGACAATGTCATCAAAGAAGTTTTGGGTACTAATGCAGCAGCCAATTCCTTCCCTTCAAGCCATTATTTCAAACTCTTACAAAAGGTTTAGCAGCTCTCATTTTCTCTCTCTCTCTTTTTTTTTTTCTATTTTTTTAATTTTTTTAATTGAAAACTAGAAAAGAAAAAGATTGCAAAATATTTAAAAGGAAGGTCAGGAATAAATTTTGTTAAATTAAGTTAAATATCCACAAAGACAGCAGCAAAACTAATTATGCTATTCAATATGATCTGTAAGACACTAAATTCTGACAATCCTGATTTGTCAAGTGAAACAGTGCAATTTGGCTCAAGTCCTTTGTCTCAATTTAGCTGTGCTGGTTTAATGACTGCAGCCTTGTGCTTAGAATTCACTGTGACTAAACTGCCTTTTCAGAACCTGAAATTTAAAGGCTGAAGAACTGTTGTAATCCATCATGTTTGTATCAAGCACTGTAATGCTAATATTTCCACCCTGAAAGTAGTTCACCTTGTAACACAAATTCATCAAAGGTCATAATTAATATTCCAAAGGGAATTTACAGTTTGACTAGGAAAAGGTTCAATTTGATACCAGTCTTATGAACAGGATATTGGCCATCAACCCTATGAAGCTGCATTTTATAAATTAATTTTTCAGTCCTTTACTGACACTTCACATAACCACCATTATTATTAAGTAATTATTTAAAGAAATGATAAAAAATCTGGGGTGTGAAAATAATTTCAATTTTTTCCATCACAACTGCTCTGTATGTAGCCTTAACGCACATGCTTCCTATGTATCCACATAATTTTGAAATAGCTCAAATAAAAGCTTTAGTCCTTCCTCTTGTCCTAGAGTATTCCATATTGTCCCCAATAACTAATACTGATACACTTGCTTATTGATAATAAACTTTTTATTTGGTGTAGTAAATGTAGAACCTCATCTTACCCAATGTACTTTAAATCATAAGGAAGCTAATGTTTGGTTTTTTTCTGTATGCATTGCAGGTATTAATTCCATATTCCCACTAGACTATCCATACTGTTCAAGAAAGAAAAAAACATCATGCAGAAGATGCTTGGTGTTATGATCAGTTTCCATGTGTATGCAAAAAACACTCCTGGAGTGATTCAGTGATATGTTAGTCCTTCCAAGCTAGGCCTAGAATAAAACTGACCTGAAAATCACAGACTTTCTGAAAGTTATTTAGTACAAGTTTAGTAACATTTCAGTAATATTTCAGTTACATTCAGTAACATTTCTTGTGAAGCTATTATTTTAATATTCCCTAAATAATATTTTTCCCTAAATAATATTATTCCCTAAATAAATATTTTAATATTTAATATTATTTTAATATTCCCTCCCATTTTCATTTTTGTTTCTGCCTTTATAAACCCTTTTATGACTAACACAAAAGTAGCTTTCATAAAAGAAGGAAGCTGTTCCATAAAGCTTTTTTTCCTTGTAGCTCCATACAAAGCAAAATTGAAAGAAAAATACTGCTGTCAAGCAAAGGGATATTAAAATTATGTAAAATATGAGCTTAAAGATGAAGATAGGACTAGATTTTCCCTTATGCAGCTTTTTACAGTATTCTAATTGACTTTAAACTCCCAGTTTCTTGCCCCATCTGACAAGGTCTTTCTACAATTCTTCCCAGACTGTTCTCATTTTTACTCATCTAAGTCCATATCATCAGCAAACTTTGTTACTTTGGTATGCATTCCCCTTTCCAAATAATTTGTGGATGTTTTGAATTTCTTTCTGGACTAGAACAGGGACATATAAGTGAAAGTACTGTTCAGAAGCTTGACACAACCAAAGTACAGTACATTTGCTATATACTGGATTATGGAACAAAGGATGTGAAGGGATTCAGAAGGCATTGTGTCCAAAGCCAAGAGTAACAGGTAAATACAAGACAAAGGCCCCTCTTTTAACTTTTGGGAAAGGGGCCCACACCATCCTCTTCCTGCACTGCTCTTCACTGTTGCCTGACTACCACAATGATTTCCAGTGGGAATAGGCTCTTGTGTTGCTTTCAAAGGGAGCTCTTTTACATCCTGAGGAATATAAAATGAACACATTTAAAAGGTGTTTAAGAGCTTAAGCCAGTTCTATTTAACTGGAGGGTGAATCATACCCCTCTATGACCCCTTTATTTTGTCCATTGCAATGAAGTCACTGCTTGACTGCTTTGTCCTACTCATTTGACAGCTGTCAAGTTGAATAAAAACTGCTGTTTATTTGACTTGATATTTTGGACACATTATCTTTCACCTGATACATTGCTTGATCATACTGCTCCATTGCTGTCACCATATCATTCTCTGTTATATTGAATCCCTGCACATCTCAAAGATGTTTTCATTTTCCAACTGAAATACCTTGTTTGTAGTTTAATTTCAAAACAGAAACAGCAACAAAGGCCATTTGTATACAGAGCACTAAACACAGAGATACAAATGTTCTGCATCAAATTTTATCTGTTACTATCCATCTTCATAAAGGGCAGTGAAAATAGTTCTGCCTGCCAGACAGTTCAAAACCTCTTTGTTGAAAGTCTTCAGTGCTGCTGAATTCAGGTCACACACATCTAGAGGCACTGAGATGCAGTGTTCTTTCTTTCATGCTAGAAGGGCAATTAACTCAGTCCATATGATCCCTAATGCTATTTTACTTTTGCTCTAGATACCATATAGAACGTACAGACTTGTTCACAGAGCCACAGAAAATTTCATTTGGAAGGGACCTCTGAAGATGATCTAGACCATCCTGCTCAGACCATAGCAAGTTGCATATAACTTCAGTCCTTCATCAGGCTTCTCAGGGCTTTCCTAGTCAAGGTCTGAATATCTCTGGGGTTAGAGTTTCCCCAATGCCTCTGGAGTGCTAGCTACTAAGAGCTGGTTATAGTGCTAAATTTTGAGTAATCCATCTTCCCTTTTCTGCTGTTGCTCTCCTCTTTTACTCTATGCTGACCACATATGGATTAAGTAAACCATGTGTAATACATGAGTAACACACATACTCTTCACTCAGTCTTATAAAATTACGTATTTCTGAACAAAAGCTCTTTAAGAATAACAGATTACCTTTGAAAAGCAACTCTTTTACTCTATACACATCATGAAAATGTAAAATCTCTGGGCTTCTTATTTTTATCTTGAATACTCTACAGCTAAAAAGTTATGTTTCAGAATTAAAGAGTAAAGCTCAATATTAGTCATATCTGCTTATCAGTAGTTCTTGGAAATAAGCCATTACTAGCCAGGTATATTGTAGGAGTTGCAGGGCTTAGCTGCTCAAGCAGCTTCTCAGACAAGTGGAGCTATTCAAAAGGTGATAAACTAACGCAGAAACTCTAGGGAAGTACAATTTATGTTGGGACATCTGCAGTGTAAAAATTAAGTCTACTCTGCACCCACAAAATGTTCCTCTAAAGCATATAATCACAGAGCAAAATATCCATGGGGCAGGGGAGGCATTTCACAAGGTACTTTCCCTACATCCATTGCACCTCCTGTATAAAAAAAAGGACAACTAACACAGATACTCTACTGCAGGTAAATGACTTGGGTCCCTGAACCCTCACACAAAGGTATTTGGCAAAAGTCTATTATGTATCAATTCATGATCATTTTGGGCTGCATCAGATGCAGGAAAATAATAAACTCTTCTAATTCTCTTATCAGGGGAATTCTGAAGTGTTGTTCAGTCACTTCCCATCTAGCTTCTTAAAATTATCCAGATTATAATACCTGCTTTGTTGGCAAGAACAGATGAAAATTAGTTGTGCAAGATGAAAGTGTCTTTTGAAGGAGAATATAAAAAACTGAAGTGCACTTTTGAGGAGTGTGTATTTAGTTTACCTTTGAGCATCAAACTTCATATGAAAACAAATTGATGAGCTTGACAAAGCCTTTATTTGTTCTCTTTTTATTTCTGGAAAACCTGTGCTGAGAACTATGTTGTTTGACATACTCATAAACTACTTACTATGAAGAAAAGATCACAGGGATTGGAGGTACTCAAAGATATAGCCAGTTGGAAAGAATCCCAGAAACATCCTCCAATAGTAAACAACTGCAAAATAATAAAATAGATCCATTTCATTATTGATAAATCAGACCTAATGTGTAAAAGAAATATAACCCTGTCTTTACAGATACATTCCATATATATTTGCTAGCTATGTACTACTCTGAAAAAAATATATGGGGCATTCTACACAAAATTCCTGAAAACAATAATTCAACATTCACAAGCAGTCAAAAAAAAAAAAAAAAAAAAAAAAAAAAAAAAAAAAAAAAAGACAAAGTAAGAAACTATTGGGAAAATTATACTTTTAAAATCCACAGTATGTTCAAATCTTTAACAGTGAGTTGCACTACAATCATTCCACCTTTAAAAAAACCCAAATAAACCAAATTGGAAAATGTAGAAAAAGCAACAGTGATGATCAATGTAAAAGAAATTTCCTATGGAAAAAAGAATATATACTTTAACTGAATATGTAACTTATAACTGGAGAAGGGAGATCATTAGTAGTGAAGAAGATATGAGTCTATAAAATCTTTGGCAGTATAAAACAAGGAAAAAGAAAAGGACTATTCATAGAGATGAAGAGAATCCATATTGGACAATAGTCAGGTCAGTCCAGCCCAGCATCCTGACAGCAACACAAAACTGAGGCCCATGTAGAGAGGGTAAGACTGGGTTAAGCATGTGCATCTCCTAAGAGGCCTCAGTCTGCAGCCATTGCTAGTTTGGTTATTGTCTACATAATGAGGATTTACGTGGATTTCTTTTCTATATGCAGTAGAGAGATACAGAGATAGAGACTGGTGATCATTTAGCCTGGAGGAAAGAAGGCTCTGGGCTGACCATATTGTGGTATTTCAGTACCTGAAGGGAGCCTAGAAGAGAACTGGAGAGGGACTTTTCACAAGGGTGTGCAGCGATAGGAGACAGGGTGATTGGCTTAAACTGGATGATGGTAGGTTTAAATTAAGTATCAGGAAGAAAATTTTTTCTGTGAGGATGGTGAGGCACAAGAACAGGTTGTCCACAAAAATTGTAATGTCCCATTCCTGAAACTGTTGAAGGTCCAGGTTGGATGGGGTTTTGATCAACCTGGTCTAGTGGAAGGTGTCCCTGCCTATGGCAGGTTGGGTAGATCTAGATGATCTTTATTCCCTTCCAATCCAAATCATTCTATGATTCTATGATTTCTTTCCAATCTCTCTTTAATTCCACAGAAACTTTTAGCACCCACAACCTTTAGGATCAAAGAATGCACAGCTTAACCTCAATAATTTTACAAAAAAATCCTTTTTTATTCATGTGGAACCAGTGCTCTGCTTTACTACCTTGCTGTCTTGCATTAGAAACACACAATGAACGCTCAACCCCTACAGAACCCTGACATGCTATTCATGCTTCTTAGACCTCTATCATATCATGATCAGGCATCTATTTACAGATTGAAGTAGAGCCTTATTTGGTTGATCCTACTACAAAAGAAATTCCACACTTTTGATAATCCTTGGTGCCCTTCTCTGAGCCTTTTTTAATTCTGCCATATTGTCTGTAAGATGAAGGATCAGAAGTACAAATAAAATTGCAGGTGCTTCACATATTTAAGAATCTGCATATTATTTCATTGTGAGATTAATTTTTAACTTTTAGTTTGATTTCTTGACTGCTGATGATCACTGACATTTTAGCTGAACCATCCATCATAACTTGAAGAGCTGACTCCTCTGCAGTAAGGGTCATTTCAGAGCCCATCATTTTAAATGTGAAGCTAGTTCTACTTTTTCCTCTCTGCTGCACTTTGCATTTCTTCAAACAAAATTTCAACTGCCAGCTTATTGCCCCACCTCACAAGATTTTTTTTCACTTGTGGTTTTTTTTTACTGCTCTAAATTTGTCAATATCATCAGCAAACTTGATCACCCTTCTATGCATTCCTCTTTCCAGATCATTTCTGGATGAATCAAATAAGGTATTCCTTGCAGGACAAGAACTGGGACATATCACAAAAATTCCTGTTCCAGAAGCTTAGTACAGACAAAATACAATATTTCTCTTATGTAATTAAATTGTGGAACTCATGGTAGCATGTGGTTATGAGGATCAAAGACATGACAGGTTTAAAAAACAAATAAAATAAATTCAAGAAAGACACATCTATAATGCATTAAGCACAATGGCTTAAGAAAAAACTTGAGATTAAAAATTTGCAAAATGTCAATCACCAGAAGCTACAAGGTACTAATCAAAGGATTACTTTATATTTGGATAATTTCTTTTAGGCTTCCTCTAAACATCAGCTACTGTTCAGTGTTGGAGACAATATACTGTGTCTTCTGTACCCAGGGCAAACACAAACTACTGACCCAATATGGCCATTTCTTTTTTTTCTTACTGGATACATATTCTTCAGATTGTTATTTATGTTTCAAAAATGTACTGTATTTTTACATTTTCATATGATGAAATATGCTACTAATGAAAAGTAATCAAGCCTAAATATTTATGAAATAATAAATCACTGGCCTTAAAACTCAATGCCCATTGTACAGCTTGAAGTAGAGTAGGCTGAATATTCATCTCTCTTTAAATCTGTTAAATATTTTTGAATGAGTTCTTTCTTGCTTTTTTGATCATTCCTGTTTGAAATTTTCTCAAAAACTTCTCTCTTCAGTGACAAAAAAGAGATATGTTGATCTTTCAGTAGACAGAGCAGCATAATGGTACATTTTGTTCTCATGATAGACAGTTTTGACTTTGAGAACAATTGACTGGAATTTGAAAAGCATGCTACTCCATGGCAAATGTTTCAGAGGGAGATTTCATTACATATTAATAAGTTGTTCAAAATTAAAATCTCCTATTTGGACTTCAGAAACTGTTTCCTGTAATGTGATTACAATTGAATAAATTGTTTTTCTTAGCAAACTCTCTACTCCCAATTACTCACATGTACAATCTATGTCTCAAGCTCTCATCCAGACACATGTTCCTCTGTTCCTATGTATTAGCAATATATAATAATATATTTTCTGAATTATTTAATTCAGAGCTTACACTGTAAGGGAACAGGCACATTTTAACTGATAGATGCATTATTTCTCTCTTTAATTCTCCCTCTTTAATTCCTGATCTAATACAGAGTCTTAGTTGTGGGCATAAAATGTGAGCATAAAATACATTCAGTAAAGTACATCTTTTCATTATTTTAATATGGAACCACTGGAAGGATATTGTGGCTTACTGTGAATAAATAATCTTCTATATTTAAAATTATGACTAAAAGATGAACGATGCAAGTGAGATTGGCAAACTTGAAACTCCTTTAGCTTCCTTAGGCAGTAGTACTGTTGATAGCATTTGAGGAAATTGTAGGTTATAATGATGAAATACTCTAAATGGCTTATAGTTAAACTCCAAATATTTTTCCCTGTGAAAGCACAATTAAAAATAATCTGTTAATAATAAGACTTTCACCTCTTGTGCAGTATTAGTAAAGTGAAACCAAATGAGTTTAAAATGTTTTATCTAGACCAATTTTAAATATAGTGGATGTCTCTTAGCATCTTTTAAAGTTATCTTGATATGAATAAGATAGTCTAATTATAACATATAAAACACTTTAGATAAAAATGTGTATTTTAATTTGTTAGTGTGCAAGACTGAAAAGTCTAAGAAAAATTAACAATATATGATAGATTAAGGAATGGGAATGAAGATAAAAATTGCTATGTGTCCATTCATATGAGCAACCCTTCACTTGTTAAAAATAAATGCAAAATAAATAAAAATAAATAAAATCTATATTCATTCTTTGGGAGTGAACAGTGTAAAATACTTGTTATATAACATATTTTAAAAATCCATGATTCTGTAGTTTTATTTCTTTAAAGCAATCTTTTCAACAGCCAGACAATAGGTTATTATATTAAAAAAAAAAAAAAATCATTGTCTTTGTCTCATTATCTTGAAAGAATAGTAGCTTTTTGTGCTTTCTGATATATACCATGAAATCAGTCATTTATATATGTCTATTTATTTACAAAAATATTCTCCACACACACAGAAGAACACAGAAGACAGGAAAGGTTGCTGAAGTAGACAAACAGAGAGGTAAAATGTCCACCCATCACCACTCAGCTCTGCTCATCTGTTGAGTGGGCTGGAGGGGAGCGTAGCTTCCAATGGGAGCACATTTTCCAGTGATGCCAGGCATTCCTGGCTCTGCTGTAAATTGCCAGAGCGTTGTGCCTGCCTTTGGCAAGCCCCAGGAATCAGGCAGAACACAGGTAGGCAGGCTGCTCCTCTCCACTCTTCACAGCATGCAGCCAGTCGCTGCAGATGAAGGTCGACACTAGAAATGAGACATCCTAGCAACTGGTAAATGGTTTCCACACTGACTGCCTGCTAAAACAACTCCTAGACTACTTTGATTTATTAAGCAGTTCACTTTTAAATTCAGCAATTGTTTTTGCTAATCTATTTTGATCTATTCAGGTGCTGCTAGTTTGAAAGAGACAAAGAATTTCATTAATACTCATGGTATGAATAGGGATCAGTTAATTATTTAAAACAGAATCTCCCTTTTAAATATTTTTCACATTTAGGTCTTAGGAAAAAAATACGGGTGGAGGAAATACGGGAAGAATTTAATGTCCTTTTTTCAAGAATAAGAATCAGAAATTTGTGTTGGATTTAAGCCTTAGGGGGTAAAATTCCTTAAGAACATGGAACGTTTTCTTGGGATTCATGCTGAACAACTGCAAAATGAGATAGCTTCTGGCTCCTGTTTGGCTCAGTCTTAAACATGGTCACCTGCCAACGTGAGAAAGTCTGCAGGCATTTATTCTAAAGTATCTTATAAAATGATCATCACTGGTCTCACACAAAATATTGACTAAGTACATATATATTGACTTTATACCTGTACAAAATCATCATAGATATTTTTGTATATCACAGTTATGTACATTTATACAATTTTATGTGAGGCATTCTAATGTGTAAACACAGGTATACATTCAAAATGACACTGCAGTAAGTCTTTGCAAAACTCCTACATTCAACCCACATTTCAACTGTGGACAGAAATTTATAGACTCAGCATGAGGAAAGCAAGCTGATTAAATATCTATGAAACAGCTCAGATGTCCTGTAAAACAACTATGATATAGCTCAGATATTTTGTTAAACAACACTTTGGTGAAAGAGGCCAATCCATAGGAAAGATAATTCCTATAGGAAGGCCTATTCCAAATTATTCAGCTCACTTAAGAGCAATTAAGAGGCAGGTAAGTGGTAAACTATAAAATTCTAAACGAATTTTATAAAGAAGGCAATAAATCATTTAACAGAGGAAATTTGTCAGTAAAGAATACAGCTTTAACACTGTGTTTCTGCATATACACACAAAAATTATTTATATTCACTAACCCATATTAAACAGCCTGGCATATTTTGTGATTCTGTGATTCTCTGGACTCATGCAGACCATGAGACAAATTTCTCAAGAGAAGCAACAGAATCTCAGTTACACTTCTGCTCATATTAAATGAAATAGGATGAAACACTTATTAGGACTTTCAGTAGTTTGAAATGGCATCAGAGTTAAGGACCATGAATGCATCTGTTTTGTAAAGACAAATAATCTAGAACATCATATGACATTAAAACCTAACCACTGCTTTCTTATTGCCTCTGAAAGAGATCAGTCTGGTAATAAGTAAATAAGCTCTAGATTAGAATTTAAATTAAAATTAAAATTCATCCAACTCAATATTGCTTTCAATTCTTTGCTGCTCCTGCTGTGATACAGTGTTGTGTTACAATGTACTGCCCAGTTAGTAGCAGCCTGCAGTCATATAATAAAGAACTATGGGCAATCTTATATTCACAGTAAGTTTATTTTAAACTAATGCAACTAACTCCATGATTTTTGCTTCATCTCCCAAATTACAGACATTGATGGCATCATTATTGAACTAAAAAGCACCGGAGAATTACTTGAAATATGCTGACCAGAACGTTAGACATTGCATAGAAAATAATTACAGGGACAAAAGTCATGAAGAGTCTGAAAATTGGAGGAAAATTATTCATACGGTGTACAGTGCTGTAAAACATGAAATAAACCACCAATTTTTTTTAAAAAAAAGTAAACAACCAGGTTGGAAATGCAAAAATAAAAACTATGCATACAGCAAGAATTTCTTATTGGTATATTATTCCAAATTTGGATAAACTAGCAAGTGTGTGAATATTTTTCAATAATCTCCAGAGACACAGATACCTCAGGTAACCAGAGACCAATAAATATACTAGAGGTGTTTAGAATGTTTATTTCAGACAAGAGTTTTTCAAAGTAGCTACTGCATTTAAGTGTTCTTAAGGCTTGCTGCATACTGAATTATTACAGTCACACCTGACTATTCTCCCTTTAGCTTTGTTTACTTTTCCAGCAATGTTGAAAAAGTCAAAAAAGCAAGTAAAAATATTAAAACTCTCCTTCTCTTGCATAACTAGATACATAAGATAATAAGCCATATCTTAAATTTAAATATAATATAAATGCTGTCACCCTTTCTCACTTCTTGGTAGGACTCTCCTCTGAGAGGAAACAGATGCTCTGGAAGAGGGCATGTGCCCTGGAAAGGGGCTGCTTGGTGCAGCAGAGAGCACAGGACAGTCCAGGGATTAAGGAGTAAACAGTGATGCAGGATGACTTGAGGCAAAAGTCAGAATGGATAGAAATTTAACAATAAGAGCTACCCACAGGGCTCCAAAAAGGAGTGGAAGTTATTCAGGGAGGACCAGGGAAGAAGAAACACTTCAAATTAGAGTCTGATGTTTGGCTAAACCACCTAGGATGGTTCTCATAGACAAATGATTTTCAAGTGCATAGAGTTTTAGGAGGCTGGTTCTGAGAACACCAATCCCCCTCACCTTACTCTCTTCATCCTCCCACATCAAACAAATAAATCAATTCCCAGGAGCTCCTTGAGGTCTGACTGGGGAAAGGCCCATGAATTCTATAGCAAGGATACATGGTGACAGGATATGCTACAGAACACTTGTTTTGAAGCTTAACACTTTTTAAAAAATCAGATAGAAAAGAAACAGTATAGTTAGATCAATATTAATATATTATATTTTTATATTATGTATTTTAATAAATATTATAAATTAACATTTTCAAATTAAGATGCTGATATTGCATAGCTGTTTTTCAGTGTGGCAGTATACTTTTCACCACTGAAAGTGAAAAATGGGTTCTAGATTAATGGTATGGGTAAATATCTTTTTCACATATCTAAAACTTAGCTAAATGTAGAATTCACTGCAACAGGAATCCCAGACATAAATTCCTTAAAAATGACAAATTTATTACTAAGCAGTTCTAAGTTACCTGTCAAGCTTCCTGATCCAGAAATCCACTCCAACTCTGCATGCTCCTAAACTTGAAGCTACCACAAAGAGAGGAGTTCTTGTAAAACAAACATTGTGTAACTGCTTTGCTTTTGATAAGATTTTCTTAAGCTATCTCTCTGATACCAGGTACAATGCTGTGTGATGTCTTTTGGGGAGAAAAGCAGTAGCAGGATTTTGACAAATAGAGATGCTGGCAATTAGAAAGATGTGGGCAGAGGATTGTACTTATGTTAGGGGCTAATAGATGCAGGAAAAGATGGCCTAGCATTAGAAATTGAGAGATTTCATTGCAAATGGAATTATTAAATAAGTTTTGAACGTTTTGTTTGGCATCTCTTTTCTCTGATGGTTCTTTTCTGTCTGTTGGTTCTGATTTTATGTCCAGTAGCCCACTTTCTGAGATGC
Source organism: Erithacus rubecula (assembly GCF_903797595.1). Lineage (NCBI taxonomy): Eukaryota > Metazoa > Chordata > Aves > Passeriformes > Muscicapidae > Erithacus > Erithacus rubecula. The sequence continues at coordinate 10,788,022 of NC_136685.1, read as the reverse complement.
ATCTCTGCTCTTAGCAGTGTATCCTGCTCTTGTGATTACGGTCCAAGAGTGCTGATTCACTGCTGTTTTCTCAAACTAAATCATATTTAAAAGTACTACCTCTGAAAAAAAGACTATTATATGAAGTCATCATGTCTCACAGTGCAGTTTAATTACACAAAGATAACTATCAATGTATCCACCAAGTTGTGAGTACATTCGGTCCATAGGCAAGTAAACAGTTCTCTATCTACCCTTCCCATCCTTTTTAGTAGAAAATACACTCATATTAATCATACAGATCTGTATGAAAAACATTAATAATAAAAATAATGACATAAATGAAAAGCTGAGTAAGATAACCTGGTGTCAAAAAAGGTTAGGTAGCATCTTGTTTGCTCGGGTGTGTGCTGGTTAAATTAAGAAATCCATTAGTAATAAACCCACTAAACTAGCTGCAATATGTGGCCTTTTCCTCTATTTTTAATTTCATGATTTGCTATTACTTCTACAGTTGTGTTTCAATTTTTCCATGTCACCATTACAATATTTAGCTAAGAAGAATCACTCACAGATCAAATAAGCAAACAAAGTCCTGTTGGAACATCTCAAGAGCACATGACCAGTGTGACTTCACAGGAATTATTCTGTGCATGTAAAAGTTCTGCCTTGAGCTAAATGGCAGAGGAAAGCTATGTTTAGGACATTTGTAGAAAATGAAATGCTTCTAAGTTTTGTCATTCCTATCCTTCTAAACACCCATTATTTACTTAAAGCTTATATTTCTCAGGTCCAGAATGTCAGCCTTTTATTTCTGCTTGAGCAAATGCCTCAGTTAAGAAGAACAACTGGAACAGCTTCTGTGGGAAGCAGCCCACTGGAGTGAAACCTGGTCTCATGCCATTTAGCTTTAGACATTTCATTTAGATGCCTGAACTTAAATATTTTTTTTCTTGACTCTTGCTAGCCAGATTCCCAGCCTGAATAACCCTCTTACAGTTTCATTGTGTTTTCATTGACATGAAAGGAAATGCAAGCAAACTGACAAGCATTTGACTATCAAATGTAGGATCTAAAGTTAGCCATTGCACACACTCCCCAGTTGTGACTGTATTATACAACATCAGAGATGATGTTACATAAATGGTATTTTCTTTGCATTTCATTCCATAAGCCTAGAAATTGAAGACTAATAAATGGCCTCATTAATGAAAAGACTGAATTATAATTTATTTGGTTTGACACAAACAGAGGTGATCTGCACACAAGAGATGGCTACATTTGAAAAGGAAGAAAAATTGCATTTATTTGTAAAGTAAGTACATTTTGTATTACATATATTCTTAGGGGCATTATTTAAAAAATGAATGAGACAAAAGTGAAAGATAACACATATATAAAAATGTCGTTTTCATGTAACTATATATAGCACATTAAAGAAGCAAGACAATCTATAGTCATTTTGAAAGTGATAAATCAGCCACACTCATTTGCTGTTGAGTATCAAGAATCTCACCCTTTTCCAACTGCAGTGTGTTGCAGCAGCTTCATTTAATCACAGAGCCTTGAAGCAGCTCCCTTCTGCCAATCCTTGCAGCCGCATTGCTGCTTTCAGCTCCCCATCTTACACACAAGTACATCTCAGTGTGCAAAAACTGCACCAGGGGAACACAGAAGGAAGAAAGAAAATCACTCCTTCAAAAGGCCTGGCAGAATATAAAGCATACAGCTAGAGATGTAGATATAGACTCAAATTCCTTCTAATTGTATTTTTTCTGCTCTTGATTCTCGTAAAATATATACGCGAATATATTCTCAGCAAGTATTGAGCACAAAAGAGAGAGGGGAAAATGCACACCCCAAAATGGTATTATGCATTTAACGTGATATCTGCAAAGCAGGAGATAGTGCTAAATTAAAATATATATATATATCATTACCAGTAAGCCACCTGCTGATAGTGAGTCCTCTCAGAGTCTACTGTGTCTTTTAATAGGGAATTGTCTACTCTGAAGCTCAAAGGAGGGAAAGTAAAAAAGGAGAGGATGATCTTTGATTTCATTAGATTTTGAATTTCCATCTGGAGATGCCTATCTATCTCCCTTGACAAGATCAGAGTCTTAGAGCCTGAGTTGGCTTCTTTTGTTGGCTTCTGAACATTCAGGAGATTCAAAGCCTAAAGAAGACCCATGTAAATCATGGAAGAGTTTGTAAAAGAGCAGGTACCCATGTTGTTATGCTATTCATTCATAAGCTAAGAATTCTTAAATTTACACTGTTCATATGGTGGTTAATTAAAAATACATACCTTCAATAGAAAACTTTGGGTCAGACCCTGACTTTTAAAAATTGCTGTAACTCCATTATGAGCATCATGTTATTTAGGTTAAAAAAATCATTTGAAGTTGCAACAATTAGTCAGCAACAGTAAGTTTCATTTGCAAAATCCAGAGAACTGTATAGCAAGAAAACGGAAAATTCTACCATTATCTATCTTGAGAAGCAAGTGTAATGAATGTAATTCTCCACAGTCTAAAATACAATATTATTTGCATAGATAAAACAATGAATGCTAAGTGGCTGAAAATGCCAGCGATCTGAACTTTTACAGCCAACTTACAAAAGCCTTCAGGAAAAGCATGCAATGTAGGACACATGCAAGATGTGTCATAATAGCACACACTGCTAATGTCATTGTTACCTTTCTAGTGATAAGGCTATGAATAGAATAAGGGGTAACTCTTATTATTTGTTGATCTACACCAAAATGAATCTTTTTCATGGGCATTTTTGACTAAGCACTAATAATACAAGTGGAGAGTTTGACATGTATATACACTTTTCAAATCAGATCTTGTACTGTTTCTGTGATGTAGTACATGTAAAAATAAGCCAGTTTTCTAAAATAATACTGTGGAGTACCTCTTTTTTTGGACAAGCATCTTGTTTTCAAACGCATTTGAAAACACTGTCTAAGTAATGTGATTTTATATGGAATTACTTAAATGTAGACAGGGAAAGTTTTACATGAAAACATACTACGTAGTATCTTCTGCCTAATCTACCTGTTTTTTGTGGCTGATGGGAATTCTGCCATTGAATTAGATAAAAAATACAATTACATAGAAAAAGTCCTATTTAAATGAGTTTTAGCCAATTTTTTTTTTTTTAAATTCAACCTATTATTTCTGCTTTTTGAGGGTAAGAAAATGTTCAGGTTTTTTTGCAAACGATGACCCCGAATGATGAGGAAAAGGGCATCATCTCTAAATCCCAGTCACACAGCAGACAACCAAGACTAAGGTAGCTTTCTACCAGCTGCCTGGAATACTGTTACCTTGGCAGCTGTGGAAGAACACAGCAAAAGCCAGCTAAGACACCAAGGAAATACCTCAGTTTCAAGCCACCCCAGAGATCTGCACTTCCATGGCTAAGCTGCTGCCACTAGAAGAGTTACAAAGATGAGATGAAGTCATGCAGTAACTGCAATATGGACAAAACCAAAATAGGTCACACAGAATTAACATTGCACTGTGACTGTAAAAGACAAACTTATAAAGAACTGAGCAACAGACTGAAAATATGAGGAAATGATGTGGTTAAAACTTGGAAGCAGATGTTACAGCACTCTTTCATTATGTTAGAGATGATTATTAATGATCTGCCAGGCCAAGAAAGCAATGAGGTAGCAAAATATGAAGATGATAGAAAATAATTTAAATTAATCAAAACAAATAAAACATGGATTTCAGAGATACCCAGTGAAGTGTATCATATCCTGTTTCTTTCTGCTAAGCCGGGAATGGAACTAAATTTTTAGCATTTTCAGGCAGTATTTTTACACATCTAGAAAATGAAAACATTAACTGAAGAGAGGGGTGCACTGGGAAATTTAAAAAAAAAAAGCATAAAATCATAAATTTGCTGCCTTACACAAAAAAAAAGTAATTCTGGAAGCAAAATTGGTGACTTTTGCCAATCACAAAAAGATAAGTTATTAATTCAATTGTCTACATTAGCAAACTGAAAATACTGTCACTTCCTGTACATTTGTACATATCAGATTGTGTTATAATTCAATTCTTCGGGCAATTCAACAGTAAATGAAGAACTATTTCCAGCTATCACTTATTACACAATCTTCATGCTTTTATCTTTCTGAAATAATGAGCAGATAGTTAAAAACAGGCACGGCGTAATTCACTCTTTTTTGTATATTTCGTTATTTTACCTCCCTTTCACCTCCTTGTTGTGTGCATCTGCTTTCTGCAGTGTTGTGCTTAGGACATGCTAAATATGCTTAATTTATGTAAACAGTCAGTGACAGAACTTGCCATGCATGAAAGTAAATACTGATGTATGTGCCTGCCTTAAAAAGGACCTACAGTGAGTTACATGCTGTGCGGTGTCTTGTGAAGGAGCCCTGATCATTTAATCCAATGACAACAGCAACTACTGCAGCGACAGGGCAAAAACGAGGGCAGGGCAGCATCTGTTGAGCTTTATATCGACGGGCAAGACCAGCTGAAATTCACATTTCAGAGGCTGAACGATGTTTTAAAGCTAAACTATATAACATTAACTTCCACGACGGTGTGAGAAGCTTGTGCACAAGAGCCACGGTGGAAGCGTGTTTGGCAATGGAAGATCGCACCTGCACACCCGTGCGACAGCTACAGGCGGGGACACACCTGGAACCATCCCCCCGGGCAAGGAACCGGGTGGGGATCGGCCTCTTCTCCCGGGCCACGGCGACATGGGGACACAGCGCTAAGCTGTGCCACGGGACGTTTAGGATGGACACGAGGAAGAAAATCCTCACGGAAAGGGTGATCAGATAACAGAATGGACCGCCCAGGGAGGTGGCGGAGTCACCATCTCTGGAGGTGTTAAAAGACTGGACGTGCCACCCGGCGCCATGGTCTGGTTGAGAAGGTGATGTTTGGTCACAGATTGGACTCGATGATCCCACAGGTCTTTTCCAACCTAGTTGATTCTGTGATTCTGTGATCATCACCCCGCGCTGCCGGCGCTGTCCCCGCACGCAGAGCGCAGCACGGCTCCTCGCGTGGAGCGAAGCAGCCGCCGAGCGAAGCGCAGCCCGTGCCGGGCAAGGCACGGACGAGGCCGGGCACAGGCGGCCGGTGCCAGCGCGACCCGCCGGGCTCTGCCCCTCAGCCCGCGCCCCTCGGGCTCTGCCCCTCAGCCCCGCCCGCCCCGGGGCTTCCCCCGCTCCCGCCCGCGCCGCCCGGGCTCGCGCGCATGCTCGGAGCGCGGGGCGGCGCGCGGGGCGGCGGTCCTGCAGTGCGGGGCGGCGGCGGGCGGCGCGCGGGGCGGAGCGGGGGCGCGCACACGAGCTGCGGCGCGAGCGGCGGCGGGCGCGCACCGAGGCGGCGCCGCGTGTCCCTCCGGCCCCAGCACCGCGCGGGACCCCGGGCCCTGCGCCCTCCTCCGCACCGCGGACAGACCCCGCGCCCGCTGTAAGTGCGGGGAGCGACCGCGGGGGGACGGGGGGGGATCCGCGCCCGCCAGGTGCCGGGCTGCCCCGCGCGGGGCTTTCCCTCCCGGGAAGGCGGCGGGATGGAGGCGCGGCGGGGCTGAGGCGGGGGCTGCGCGGCCTCGGCGCTGCTCCTCGCTCGGAGATCATCCTCACCGGGACAGTTGGTGTGCGCGGTCCGTGTGCGGGAGTTGTTCCTCTGGCGAGGTGGAGCGAATCGCACCCGCGGCGATTTGCCCTTAACTGTTGAGGGATGGGACCGAATTCCCCACCGATCCGGATATGAGCACCCGCAGCATCCAAAGGAAGAGCTGAGCTGTCGCGTAACAATTTGCGCTTGGAAACGCTTTGGTGGAAGAGGGAGTCTTTGGCGTTCGTGTTCTTTTGAAAAGGGATAGCGAAAAGGGCGTGATTTTTTTTTTCCAGTAGGGAAAGGAAAAAAAAATAAAAAAAAAAAAAGAAGGGAAAAAAGACCGTGCGAAACCAAGCGCCAGAGCAGCCCTCGCAAGGTCATCACACCACGGGAGAGGCAAAAGTGCTCCCGATCCATGCGATCGCTCTATCGCTTTTCATACTGCCTGCAAGGGATGTTTTTATCATTTAATTTATTTGAAAGGCGAGGTGTTTGCAGGTGGTAGCAGGGTAGGTACGGGGCGGAGGTGCCGCGCTCCTGCTATTTACTAGGGCATCAATCGGAGTGAAGATGGAGGTGGGAGGAGATAACAAAAGCTGGTGTGCGATCCTGGGCATCTCCCACACGAAGGCGTGAGAAGGAGGAGGGAAAGGAGACGGCAGGAGAGAGAATTTCATTTCCAAAGATCAAAACAAAAGGTGGAGCAGGTTGAGGCAGATCGTGAGCAGCCGGGGCGGAAAGCGAGGGAGGCGATTTCCGCGCTGCCCGAGCGGAGCGGAGTGCGGGGGCCGGGATGTGCGCGGCTGCGGAGGAAGGGAGGGAGGCGGGCGGGGGCTGCCCGACCGGCGCAACTTTGCGCGCCAGCATCGCTTGGAAATAAGATAATCGCACCTGGAGAGACGTGTGCTGCTTGTGTGGGGCGAGGGGAGGAACGCCTGCCGGTACCCCGAGGGCTTCTTCGCCCGCCTGTTCCGTGCCTCGCCGGGAAGCGCCCGGTCCTGGCCGCGGGGTGCGGGCAGCGCGGTGCTCAGCGCTGCGGCGGGGACGCTTCCCCAGCGCCCGGGGTGCCGCGCCGGGACGCGGGGCTCGGCGCTGTGCGGGGCGCTGCGGTTCCAGCTCGGTCCCCGCTGCCCGTGCCGCCGGCTGTCCCGGTGCGAGGCTTTTCCCGCCCGCCCGGGGGTGTCCACACTCCCCGGAGCCCCTCGCTGTCCCCACTGCCCCCACAAGGGAACTCCTCCCTCCTCCGGCCCATGAACCCCTGCATGAAAGCCACTTGCAAGGTTCCCCCCACCCCAACTTCGCATCCCGTCCCCGGTGCTATGAGCCCTCTGCTGGGTGTTCCCCCCGGCGCCTCCTTGACTTGCCCCAGCCCGGGCTGGCTGCTCCGGCCCCCGGCGTGCGGGGGAACCGTCGGAGATTGGGAGGGAAAGGGGAAGGGGGTTGATCTTGCACATCTGCGGACTCTCCGCTTGCCCTGGAGGAGCCTGTTCCGGGTCTTTTCGGGGGTGGGACGGGGCTCTCCGCCTTCCCCGGGCCAAGGGCAGCTGGAGCCGGGGCGGGCGGAGCTCTCGCCGCCGCGCAGGTACCGCGCTCCCGAATCCCGCCCGACCCGGAGCAGTGCAGCAAGGCGGGGAGGGGGTTTACCTGCACCGCCAGGCTTTTTGGCTGACAAGCAAATGTGCAGATAACAGAGGGATGAAAACACCTGCCCTTTTCATTAAAATTGAAGAGTGATTACTTGGGCATTAAAGCTATAGCCAAATTTCAAAAGGCCAAAGGTGTGAATAAATTCCGGGTTCTTGTACAAAAGACGTTAATGTAACAGATGGTTTAAGAGATACAGGTACTTCTCCCAACAATTCTTCTGGCAACATATTTTTAGCAATGGTTTGTTATTAGTGTGCTTGTGGATAGGCATTCTCTTCCTTCATATATTGGAAAGGTCTCAGGTCTCAAAGGTATCACTGTCTCTTTATGAAGAAAAAAAGATGGACATATTTTATAACCAGAATATGATATGCAACACATTAATCACAGAGAAAAATAAGTGTATGTGGAAGCTTAGTCTTTGTAGAATACGAATTCACTGTCCCTTTCAGAGAGCGCACTTCCTAGTAGTTTTTTCTGTGACACATTTTCAGAGTCATTAGTTTTCACTGCTACCCTATTACTTGACAGAATGCCTTTCCTTTTTTAAAGAACATAGTTCATTTAAGAACATCGGTTTGGTTGAAAGATCTTCTAGTACAGTATCCGGACAGCACAATCCATTTCAGGTTTGTGGACTGCGATCAATTCTAATTAAAACTTTAATTATGTTTTTCTCCATTCAAACAAAGCATGAAGTAGTCTGGGGTAATGTTGCTGTCAAGGAAAAGTAAGAAAACATGTTCTTCATGTTGGTTATGTGTTATGCTTGCCTTTTAATTAAGGACTGAATCCTTAATCTTGTTATTTATCCACAAACTTTTATGACATTGGGCTGCAATATTTAACCAGTTTTCCAGGTTGCTCTGTACCAAAGTATACCTGCACATCACTGATTTTTCGACATGCTTCTTGTTCTGGAGCATCCAGCTATTGCCAGCAGATCAGTTGTGTCATCAGGCAGCATCTACTCCGGAGTATCACAGCGTTATGTAACCCAAACACAGAGCAAATTCTGGAGATGTCTCCGCCGCTGTTGTGTGGCTCCCTGTGAGCCTTCCCCTGCTGTATGGTACCAGAAGAGTCAGAGCTGGTACCACCCCACAGCACCAGCCAGAAGGAGAACTCTGCTGTGGCCAGGATGGTGAGGCCAAGTCTACCAGGATGTGATGGGGCAGAGCAGAAGCAATCAGGCTGGCTGTGCAGGATGGAAGTGGTGCAATGCTGCTGGCTTTGGTGCTGTTTGGAAAAGGTGCCACTGTCCCAGGGTGTGGCATCCTGCTGACAGCAGCATGTCTGGGGGCATCCCAGCACACCTTCCAGCAGGATCCTGCTTGAGACCTGCAGCACCATTGTGCTGCTACAGGCCTCTTGACTTTCTTTCTGTCTATACACTCAGTATAACTTCAGAAGGAACTAAATCTAAGGATACAGTTTCCCTTAACAAACACATGGACGTGGTGAATTTTGTTGTGAGTGATTCTGTAATTGTTTACATTTCAAACTGTCCTGGTTCTGTTTTTCAGTTTTGGAATTGCAATGTTATGTCTGTCTGCACAATGGATTCCTAAGGTTTTTTGTATTGTATCTGTGTCTTATGCTCCCATTTTAGGTATTCAGTTCTGTGAACCTTTGCAGATTCCCATAGATTTCCAGAATTTTATGTCACTTGGCCAAAAAAGTGCTGGCTCATCCTCTAATTGTGAATCAAACAGCAATGTACACTAATCGAAGACAAAGTTAGAAAATGTAAAGTATGGTAGACAGATTTGGTTTTAAAGTCCTAGGAATTGAAATACACAGCACTTACCCTGAGCAGCTGTGCTCCTCGTCTGTGATGTTAAACATTGTCAGCACGGGTCTTCATCCTTTTGTTTTTAATAGTTACTGTTTTAGCAGTGTGCATGGGGGCTAAATGCCCTTTGTCATTTGAGTGGTCTGTAAAGAAGCTTGTTTCCAGGTGGGTTTGATTGCCCATGGATTCTTTGCTTTCTTTAATTTTGTCTTAGATTAACAGAGAAAAACACTGTGTGATCTTCCTGCATTATTTGTCGTGCCTGAATTTGGTTCAGATTACATTGTAATGAGCCTAGACTATTTCCTCTCCCTGTTTCTTTTTGGTCACTGTTATCTGCATTTACACACCTTTTGCCCTTCTCTACATCCTCAGGCTTTTTATTTCTTCCTTCCAGGTGTAATTTTGTTCCTTCTTTTTGTGCACATTCATTGCATCTTTGGATCACTTTCCACCTTACCAATTATCTTTTCTGCTTATTGCTTTCTTGGGAAAGACCATGGTTTACCCCATAACTTCTCTCCATGGCTCTGAAAGCTCTGTGTGGTACAGGAGTGCAGCAGCAGCAGGGAAGGCTGTGAGCATTTGCTGTGCTGGAAGATGTAAGGACCCAGATGGGCTCCCATCACAGGGCGGCGCTTTCTTACCTCAGCTCCAGCTACTGGTCATTATTCACAGAGAGAATCTTACCTTCTGAATTTTATACTATTTGTCTGAGAATAATAGCTATAAACCTTTTCTCAGAAAATTAAGCAGATGATAAAAAGGATATTTGTTCATGGACTACAAAATCTCGAAGTAGTGCTACAATTTTTTTATTGCTTTTTATGTTATAAAGTGCTGAGAATATATTTTTTTTTAAACTATGTGGATGTTAGCCACATAGTCTCTGCTTTCAAGAGCTTTTCCACATTTGGATGTGGACTGAAATGTGACTGAAAGGACAATAATACACTTGTAGGAAATGAAAGCAGATTATTAGAGATGGTCTCATAGATGAAAGTTGAAAAAAATAAGTAGTTTCAAGGAGAATGTTGAAGGAGAAGAAGATAAGGCACTTGATAGTCAAATTCACTGATTTGTTTATAAAAATATCAGTGTGTTTTTCTTTGTGATTATTCCCCTGAGGAAAGTAAGAAACAGAATATGTTCAGTAACATAGCTTGTAAAACCACAGCTAATTGAAATAAATTGTGCTCCTTGGGAGTGAAAGGACAATTGCATCCTTTTTTGAACTAAGCATGATGTGTTCTAAAATTATGATAGCAAGGACAAAGGAATAGACATTACAGATATTATTGAACATTTTCACCCTTAAATAAACCCCATGAAGTTATATATATAATACCAGACTATAAAAAAATTAGTGGTATGTATTATAAGTTACTCAGTTTGACTGTTTTGAAAAATCAGGAGTTTGCTACATTCTTGAGTTTGTCAACAACCTACAAGCTTTGAAGTAATGAGAAGTGATAATTTGAGATTGCCAAGTGGGTCTTTTAAGATAATTATAAAATATAATTTATTAATAGAAAGATAATTTTAAAATCACTTTATCATTACAAAGCCACTTGAGGAAGATTGTCTACACAATCTGTATTTAAAAAGATTGAATTGATGTGTTGTAAAAAAGATGTAATGGTGATTCCTATAGCTTTTACACTAATATAAATATGAGATACTAAGCTTTTTGATTAAAATTATCTTTAATCACTTTTGGCTTAAAGCAGATTTCATTTTAAATGATTGATGATTTCAGAGTAGAATCATTGTTTTTATGCAGCACTATTAAATATCAGAAAAAGTAATTTTACTTATTTCTTGTTCATTAACTTAGACTTTGTCAAAGTTCATTTATGAAAAGATCTAAAAACTGAGATCCATAATGATAAGTCTTAAAAGTGATATTGAAAAATATAGGTTTTTTAACTCCTAATGAGCTGAATCAACCAATATAATATCAACCATTGGGATTACTTTGATTGTGCAAACTTTGTACGAGTCAAAATGTATACTCAAAAAGTAAACAAGTTGTGACAGTAATTTACTGATTTTTCGGACTAGTAAATATAAGGCTCTAAAACTTTTGACGCAAATTACTTTTATTGCTTTTAACTTCTAGCTAAATAGAAAGTTGTGTGTTAGAGATGAAAGCTCTGAGGTTCATAAATGTTTAATCTACAAGGGAGATTAATGAACATTTTAACCATGTCTAGTAGAGGCATTTGACTCAGCAATGCCTTTACTTTCATTTTACATACGAATTTGGAGGAGGGAAAAAACTCAGTCTTGATTTAAAGACCATGAAGAATGGAAAATGTATCTCTGTTCTCTCTAAGCTTTTTTAGTAATTAATTATTCTTCGTGTTAGCCTGTGTTGGTTCTGGACTTAATTGCAGGTTTTTGAACAATCAGTCCCCAAAGTAGTTGGGGAAAAAAATCTTAAATAGATCAATTGTTGAACCTGGTGTGTATGGAGTGCTTATGACTTGATTTTAATATCTGAAAATAATTTCACAAAGGTAATATGTTACTGATTTTTTTTTTAAATGAAAGTTTAGTGTTCCACTTCATAGAAAACATTTTTACTCAGGAGTATATATTAAGTCGTTCACTGTAAGATGGAATCAAATGGCAGTGAGGAGACGTGAATATTATCCATTTTGTGGAATGCATTTGAGAATATATGTGGTTTAATTAGACTTTATTCAGAATGGAGTAGTCTAAAATTAGAAACTGTTGTTTATAAAAGCTCTTACAATACAGCATATTTCTCTGTACTCTTATCTGCTATATTTAGAAATACAAAGTAACTGAAGACTCTCAGAGAATGAAATCTGAGATACCAGTTAGTAGTTAGAATGAAAATGCTTTTGTTTTTTAGTAGAAGTTGGTATATGTAGAGAAAAAAGTTAAGATTTTCTAAAGTTAGTGAAAGTTAACATTTAAAAAAGTTTTTAGCACTGAAAATAAAATCAGCTTATATAATGGACAATGCTGCAAAAAGTTATTTGTGCAGTTATTGTTAACATCCAGCACATATCAAGTCAATTTCATTACAGTCAATGTTCTTTCCTTATACCAAAATATATACTACTTTTTAAAGCAGACAGTTTTCCTTTGAAATATATATATTTTAAAACCATACAAATGAATACCAACATTTGTGAATAATCTTGAAATTTGTGTTTTGAATGCATAAAAAAGTTTCAGTTTGGAAGACTGATCAGCCTGAAAAGTGGTTTTAGTTTGATGCATGGAACATCTGATGGTACTGATGATTTTTGCAAATCAGACTGACTATTAGACTGCATCTTCAAATTTCGAACAAAGTTTCATCTTTTTTGAGGGGGAGGGGGTTGGATTTTGTTGTTGTTTTGTTGGGGTCTTGTTGGTTTTTTTTTTTTGTAATCTGACTTGTATATATCACATCAACCACATATAAGGTTGAACAATGCTCAACAAAGAGCTCCATTTGACTTGGAATCTCATTCCTGCCATCCATGTGGAATGAGAAAATTTAGAAGAATAGTATGAAATCAGTATGTTACATGTTTAACCTTGTTAAAGCTTTATATCATTCATCCTTAAAGAGAGTCAAATAATCCATATGCATAAATATTCTTGCCTCCTTCTGTCAGTGAAATCCTAACAATACACCACTACTATTGAAATGCCAAAGTGCTTAACAGAAGTAGCTTCTAAGACTCCATTTTCCTCCTCAGGCATGGTAAGAAGACCACAAAGTAGCCTTGATCATTCTTCATAAATAAGTTTTGTTTGCAAGAGTTGTCCCCCACACTGGGTGAGTTCTTAGCTATTTATTTCAATGACTATTGTTCATTCATTTTCATTCCTGTTTGGGAAAATAGAAGGTTGGAAGGGGTTGTGATGTTTTTACATTTTTCTCAAGTGTCTGCCACAAAGAGGTGCTACTGGAACACAGATCAGTAAGTAACACTTGTTTCTGCATGGTTTAAGAGGTGAACATCAATCAGGCTTCCCACTCTGTTATATGAGAATGTAATCCTGAAGTGTCAACAGATACTAACTGCCTCATGTCTTATCTCATCCTTAGCTTTTACTGATCCCTTTTTTCCTCCCTCTCTGGCTCTGCTTCCTGTCTTTGATTTTGCTCCAAGGGTCTGTTGCCTGAGAGCCTCCCTCTCCCTGATGATACTGGCTGTGCATGTTTAACCATGGTGGATGCCTCCTTCATCTTGCATTTTAGCTGTGGTTTTGTGTTTGTTTTTAAAACTGTCAGCTTTATAAAGCAAGGATCTGGCGTTTGCATATGTTCAAGAATGTGCAGCTGTATGTACAGTGCTGTATGGGTAAATACTTTTATTAAAATTCTAACATACAAGATATATACTGTACCTACAACCTGTGCAGAGAGATAGGGTGCATGTGCAGGGATTTAATGGAGTGACTTGGAGCCAATCCAAGCCTGGAGGCAGTGCCTGGGTTTGGCTCCTGCAGAGGTAATTAGGGTACATTCATACACGTTCTGCTTCTTATGGGGCTGTTCACAGTGGCAAAGCCAGAGTGGAAAGCTGGCTGAGGCACCCACTGTTCTCCAGCTCTTGGGCTGTAGTGTAAGTACACCCTAGAATATGTTTGAAACAGCTGGGTTTGTATCTAGATATCTCTAGATATGTCCAAGGTATCTGTTTTTTCAAAGAGCAGTCTGTAAGAAGTCACAGTACAATGTAAACAGAAGTTGAGTACAGCTGTGTCCTTTCTGTGTGTCTGTCTGCTCTTTCTGTTGAATTGCTCTCTTCAGTGCCTTAACTCTGTATCATAATGCAAGACCCAAAATGTTCTTGTAAATCTGCAGAGTAGAAACACAGCCTATGTATTTCTTTTTCTTTTCTTTTTTTTTTTTTCCCATGCATGTGAAGTTTTGGAGTAGGAAGATTCAATATAGGAGATTGAAAATGTTACAATAATTTAGCATTGCATTTTCTGTGGTTTTTATTCCTGCATAGTGCTATAAATAGTTTTATTTTATGTACCTATCATCTAATGCCATAATGTCTGTGTTTTCAAATTGCTTAACAAAAGCTATCAGTGCAAGTCCTTCAGATACAAAGCAGTTTGCTTTCTTAAGATGAGAATGAGCTAGAGAACTGTTGGCTAGTTACTTCTATTGTTTGTAAGACATATTATTTTAGATTACCTTCAAATATTTATGACCAACTGTGGATTTTTTCATAACGTGCAACTATAAATAAATGAAAATGGTCTAACAAGGCTCTGAATTGTTGTGTGAGAAATCCATGGTATATATAAAATACAAGAGTAATTTTTATTTCAGCATCAAATGCTCCTATCATTACTTGGTATTACTGTTTTAATGTTGGTGAATTAAAGCTAGTAAATTTAAAATAAAAAAATAATACTTCAACTTCAAGCACTTCAAATATATGAAGAATAACTGTCTGACTATGACTTGAGTTTTAGTGGGTGTCTTTCATTGCACAATCGGCTGAGGAGGAGACAGAGATATTTTTTAAATTGCACTTTCTTTCCATATAAATTGCAAGGTCTTGCAGTATGTGACTCATTTCAGCTGCTAGCATCCCCCTGTTGCCAACAGGAGTGTATTAGTGAAGACCAATAACAATATATCAATGTCAGCTCATCTCCAGATAAAAGAAAGAGTTCATGAAATGTTCAAGGTTGTTCTGGTGTTATATGTAACAGAGATAGCTGGGAACTGTAATTCTTGTATTGCCCAGTAAACCCATCCATTTACTGTTGATGCTATTGATATATTCAGAAGGTCTTCAATATCTGTAGCTGTGTGAGGCAGCTAACACATTCCCTTATTTTTCCAACTCTGCATTTTGTCACTCTAACTTACAAGATTCTCAATTCTACAAAGATCAACATAGAAGCTTGCAGCCATTTCAGTCTTCTGTTTTCCTTTGAAAACACCTTCAAGAAGTTTGTAGAAATAAGCATTTTTAGTTTCTTCTGAATGAACAAAGTTACTGTATCACTCTGGGCACTTGACTAATGAAGTATTGTTGCATAAACATTGAGTCTGAGAGAAAGAAAGAAACAAACTAAAAATGTAGCAAATTCATGCAAGTTACAACAGCAAAGTCAACATGTGACAACTGTACTATGCTTCTTTGCCATGCTTCAAAAATTTAAATTGCAGTAAAAGTGATTTAGGCTCACTTTTATAGTGGTTGTACAGTGAAAAGAAATGTGTGCCATCAGTGGGCAGTGGCATTAGCAACACTATTGACAAATACTGACATCAGGAAATCTTTAGGAACACATGGAAAGATGGCTTGATGGTCATTATTAAAAATTACCGTACAGTTAAATATGAAACAGAGATTTCTGGATTAATCCCTTCCTGAAATAACTGGCCCAAAGTCCAAGGCCATACAAATATAAGAACTCTTTCTCTGAGCTGATCTTTCTGATCCCTACTGGAAAAAATTGGATCCAGGAGTGGATTTGAATAGTGCAGAGTACATGCTGAACCACCAAAACATGTCTGTGAGTGAGTACATTTCAATACATGGGGAAATCTGTTGCTTTGAACACTCAGAGTTGACTAGAAATGTAGGTGTAAGTGTTCAGCAAGCTCTGAGCCGAAAGAAGATGAGACTGAGGAAAAGGAGAAGGTGTGACCATGAATCATGTCAGAAATGTAGGCAGGATCAGATCTGTGAGGATTTCTGTGTAGGGAGATTCATTATAAATGAATCTAAAAGGACATGGGGAGCAAGGAAAAGGAGTAGGAAAACATTTGAAGATAGCAGAAGGCAAAGGTGTCAACATCTAGGAAACACTGGGGAGTGGAGTCTCTCACAAAAAGGGTGATTAGTATGAAAAGTACTAACATGCACCACCTTTTGTGACTTATTTTGTAGGTGTTGTGAGAAAACGTCCCAGGCAAAATTTGAATTTGCAGGAAACACTGAATTTAATGATTAATCCATCTGACTCCTGCCACTTTTATCTGAACTGCTTCTTCTGATGTAATGACAGACCAGCTGTATCAGATCTGTACTAGGGCAGAAGCACCTGAGTTAAGTGATCAGAGGAAGACCCTACTGAACTGCCTATGACTACCTGAGCTGTGATAACTTTTCTTATACTGTGTGTCAGATGGGTGGTAGATGTAGCTATTGGAGGAAAGGAAAGAGAGTTGAGATGATTTTAAGTCACATACAAGTCCTAAAAATGACCACAGAAACACCCCCAGTGCAGGCTCTCTTTGGCAGTGAGCTCTGTGTGGGTGCTGGAGAATTTGCTCATCCAAAGGCATTTGGGACGTGAAACTAAGTGGGGAGAAGGATTGAAAAATAAAATGTGAAGTATTTGCATAAGACTTTATATGTTCTCTTATCATATGATTCATTGATCTTATGACTGAACAGCTGCTCTTAAAAATTCTGCTTTTCTGAAGTAAAAACCTGTTTGGAGAGCTGATTTTGTAGAATTTATGTGCCAAGTTGCTCATTGTTTTGCATTTTTATTTATGTACCGTGTAATTTTTCACTGCTGATGTCAGTTTTGAATGGGATATGGCAACTGAAATTTTGGCAAATTTATGGAATCTAACATGATTTCATTCACTTAGTGTTGCGTGGTGATGATGCAGAAGAGAGAATACACCTTGTCCAAGAGCTTTTACAGAATTGATGGCAAAGCAGAGGATGGAATGCCAAGCCCATATTCTCAGAGAATGTAGACATTATTTTATGCATGTGCTTCATGACAGAACATGAAGTTCCTGTCATGGGAGCTCAGTTAGCACTGATACATTTAAAGAGACTCTACAAAAACCTCAGACATTTTCTAGTTGTTACAAGTCAAGGTGGAAAAACATTTGGCAACTTATGTAAATTTTTCACCTCTAAGTATTTCAGTGCCATGCATCAGTAAAGGCCTCAGAAGAATTGTTCACACAGTTCTGATGCCATTCCCATATTGATGGTTGTTTTCTGTCAGAGACAAGTAGTACAAGATTTGCTGGAGGGGTGACCACATCTGGAGTTTTAAGAGTGAAGTGCTGGGTTAGACTTTTGGATGAAAGCAGTGTCCCATTGGACTTCTAATGTGAGACTGGTGTGGGGCAATCAGACATTGCCCAGTCTGGCTGGGCAATGTCTGATTGCCCCAACACAGGTAATCTCTGCTCCTGGGAGCAGGAGGGGAGCATGGTACCAGCTTGAGCTGAGCTCTCCCTCCTGCCCAACCCAGCCTTTCCTGGCAGGGCTCCATGGTCACATCTGCTACAAAGGGAACTTTTCCCTGTTGCCTCACTTTCCTAGTTCTTTTTTTTTTTTTTTTTTTTTTTTGGTGGTTTACCTCACCCAAATGACCCATTTTTTCCTTTTCTGGGTTAAGAGGCATAACCAGTTTTTTCTTATCTACTTTGGACACGGCCACACAAATCCTGGGATACACCCAAGACATTAGCAAGGAGTTCTTTCCAAAAGTGAATATGGTTCTTTGGAGAGTATAACCCTTTTTGGCAGCAGAACTGCATTGAGATTGAAATCAGTATGTAATCATCCCATGATGGGAGCAATAGAGAGCTGTGATCATTCCTGAGGCTTGTCTTTCCTCTTGGCTCTTTGAAGTATTTGGGAGGAAGCTAAACATTGCAGTTAAGTAATATTGGCAAACCTTATAAATTGTTACAGGAGCAAGTGCTTGTTTGTAGTTGGTGAACTAAAAAATTAACAAATTTTTAAAATAATAATAGTAAGTACCAAGTAATAAAAATAATAAATATTGTATTGTAAACCTTACATTTAAATCATTAGCATCAGCAGCAGTCTAATTTTGGAATGTTAATGAAGTGGAAATAAGCAGGTGTTTACATGTCTCCCAGTTTCCTGTGCTTTTGCTGGTGATGTGTGTTGGATGTTGCTGTGATAATGATGATCCACTTTGACTAAATCTGATGAGGAGTGAACTGCAGAGCATGGACTGGGCTCTTTAAACAGATAGGGAGGAGGTGCACCTCTCTGTTATCTCTGAGTTTTAATTACATTGAATTAATTACATCATTATATTGCATTTACAAACAATTCTTATATCAGTTTTAATTATTAGTTCAGCCATAGTCCTTGACATTTTTTTTCTTTTTAGGCTTTTGCATTAAAAAAATACAGGTGTCAACATGCTCATTGCACATGCGTGCAATGTTGTCAAAATATTATGAAGAAATAAGGTGAGGCCAGTTTCTCATTTGCACTTGAAGTTATTCTTTCAAAAGAAGCATGAGACTGACCCCTGTGCTTGTACCATATAGCTAAGTGGAAAAGCTCTCCTATAATGTAGAGACAAATTCCATTTTAGACAGGCATTGTAGCTTTTCCCCTTGGACATTAGCAATACCTGGAACTCAGTTTGACTGTGCATGAACAGAAATGTGATGATTTCTCAGTACAGTGCAGAGAACAGGCAGAACCAGTTGCATTCTGCTAATCCACAAATTGTGCCTGAGATTTGGCACTGCAGTAAACCTTGGCAGGCATGGTTATTATCTGCTCTTGCTTGTTTCAGAGAGGCATGGGTGTGACAATGTAAAGACCAAGACCTGGTAAAAAATGTGTTTTTTAAAGTACTAGAGCAGAGGAAAATGAAAGGTATGTATTTTATGTGGAATGGTCCATAAGTTACATGCTTCCTGTTTTTAATTTGAAAGATCCCTTACTTCTTTGGCTAGCTATGGGTGATCATTTCTTCTCATTTATTATTATAGCAAAATATATTAAAATTGGAGTCATTTGAGCACCAGTCATGCTGGATGTAAGCCAATTCAACTCCATCAGGCTCCATCAAGTTGTTATTAAGTGCTGTCCAAGTCCACATTATGGAAGACAAAAGAAGAAAATTTGCCATGTGTAAGAATTGGTTATACAATTTTTTTTAGCATATCAAGACTTGAGCTCATACAGCAAAACTTTCCATCTTAGGTGTGTATTCTAAAAGTAGAACTGCAAAATCTGGTTGTTTTTTAGCAAACAAACTTGCCAGCTTTACTCTGCTCCTGTAGCAGACTTTTCAATGGGACTTTTTATCACTGTAAATGAAAAATTTAAATGTATGCTTCAACTGTAGTGGGACTTTGCTTTGGCTGGAACAGCCCTGCATCCCATGGCTAGCTGAAAGGGCTTGGTCACTTGATACTTCTCTTATTTTTTCTGCCAGAAGCACTTTGACAGCACATGCCCTAATGTGTCACTGCTGTCTAACTTGTTCTCAGGGGAGTAGATGAACAGGGAGGAAATGATCATCCTGCCTCTCTTCCCAGGCAGCTTGCATCGATTAGTAGGCAAGGTTGCTCCCTGCACTCTGCCATTCCTGCAAGAATGTTCCATATCTATCTTCCACTCAGCCAAAATCAAAACAAGCTGCAAGTAATGGAAAAGCAGAATATGGCTGGTGAGAAGTGGCAAGCAGCCCTTCCTATGGTGAGAAGATGAAGTAGCTTTTCAAAAAGATTATGATGGAATATAGTCACTAACTTACTCAACCTGTCTCAATTTTTTTCTCCTAAGTTTATCAGATGATTTCGGGTTTTTTGTCAGGTGTAATCTCCTGTGCATCTGTATTGCATATATTACCTTATGTCTAGACTGCTTTTGACTGGAATACATATTTTCTTGGCTGGGAAGCAGGAGGTGTGGAGTGAAGCACAGGTGATGCTGCTGAGCTCCTGTTTCTGCACCTGGTGTGGGCAGAGCTGGCAGCATCAGGTGTCTGCCTTGGGCAGGCTGGGGAGAGCTGTCCTGGGGACAACCCTGGAGCTGGGGCAGATCTGAAATCCAGTGCAACCCCCCTGAGCACCCACCATTTAGTGACAACTGGCACCTGCCATGGAGATCCTCCAAAAGAATGCAAACCTGAAGACTGCACTGGCAGCTTGAATGATGGTACATTTTCCCCTAAGGTACAAACATCCCGCATCAGTTATGCCCAGGTCACAAGTTTAACCTTGCATTTTCCTCAGGTCTGTGTGAACCTTGGTGAAAACATTTCATGCTTGCCTGGGTCACACACAGACTTAGGATATTGTGCCATTATCTCTGCTCTGTAAGTTGGCACTGAGATAGTCTAAATTACATTTACCTACACTATTCATGAAGGAATTTGCACATCTACCTCTGACATTTGTGCAGAACTTCCATATGGTATGGAGTACATAAATTTATAAAGTATTCAGCACCAATGTGCATAGCTTGTGTGGGGATTTAGGGATCTGTGGGGATTTTTTTAAAAGTAGATTTAATTTAATTTAAATATTTTTAAAAAAAGGATTCTATATCTCACTGCAGAATCTTTAAGTCTTTTGATTATTTTTATGTGGTAATTCTCTTTCCAATGTGGAATGGTTTGGAGTGGAGCAGACCTTTCCACTAGACCAGGTTGCTCAAAGCCCCATGCAGCCTGGTCTTCAACATGCACAGCTTCTCTGAGCAACCTGGTTCAGTGCTCACAGTAAAGAATCCTACTACTGATAATCCATTCTAAGAATTAATAAATCATATGAAACTTATTACTGTTAGAATCTAGGTCCATGCATCCTATACCTTCTATAAGGGAAGCCTTATAGCAGCCTTCCAGTACCAAAAGGGGTAAAGCTGCAGAAGGAGTTTTTACAAGGATATGAGGTGATAAGACACGGTGTAATGGCCTTAAACTGAAAGAGGGCAGGCTTAGATTAGATTTTTGCAAGAAATTTTTCACTATGAGCTTGGTGAAACAATGTAATTTTTGCCCAGAGAAACTGTAGGTGCCACACCCCAGGAAATGTTCAAGGCCAGTCTGGATGGGGCTTTGAGCAACCTGACCTAGTGAAGGGTGTCCCTGGCTGTTGCAGGGGTGTTGGAGCTGGATCATCTTTAAGGTCCCTTCCAAGCCAAATTACATGATTCTATGAAAAATGTGAGCCCACATTTTTATAGTACAGTGAATAGCAAAGAGAAGTTCTCCTGTTCTAGATATTCTTTGGGAAATGCTATTCCAGAATAATTCCATGTGTAAGAACTCTTAGTCCAGGGAATTTCATGTTGAATTTCTCATGAATGCCTTGTGTAGTTCATATCCACTACTGATTTTAGTTTGAATTATTATTCAAGTACAGGCATGTTCATAATGATGAAATCATTAGAAGTGTTTGAAGAAGTTGCAGAAACTTGAAAAATGCCAGTTACCAAGGCAGTAAAATTAGTTCTCTATATGTAAGAATAGAAAGCTAAACCTGAGACTGAAGCCACAGCTCCATAAATGGTCTTGCTGCACATCATGTTCCTACCCACAAAATGCAGGATGCAATTACCTGGCTTTATTAGGCACAAAAGAAGGGCTGTTCCAGGGAGAAATTACCTCATCCTGAGGTTGGAACTAGGACAAAACTCTCTGATCCTGAGAAAGGTGTATTTCCCTTTCTCAGGGTTTCCTTGTTTTGCTGAGGCAATTGATGGTAAATTGGTGGTTAATTGGTGGTTAACATCTCCATTTTTATCAGTGGCACAGTCAGCCTCTGTTCTTTTTCCAGAAGCTCAGCTTTGTCTGAAATGCCACCGTGTGACCCATGGAGCTGGCTGCTGGGAAGCAAAGCTTGATGGACAGCTTAGGCTGTTTCCAGGGTGTAGGAAACATTAGGAAATACTGACAAGATCAGTATGATGAAATAAATAGTATTCTCCAGCTGCTCTTCGTCTTACTTTGAAAACATTACTTTTTATGGCCACAGATTTACCAATGGGAAACACTGAATACAGTTCAGGATCAGCTTTATCCAGGCTTCCATTGGTCCTAACTCCAAGAAACTATTTGGTTTCTTGTGCTGTAACAGTGTTAGAATTAATTCTGGTTTCTGACAGAAAATCACCCTGGAGCAAGTACCTAAGGCTGCTTAGTGCTGCATTGGAGGTCCACATCAGCATTTTTGATCAAAAATAACTGTTGCATTACATCTCTATCTAATATCTCAAGTATAGCATTTGGGGCACATTTAATGGTATTTGGTTATCTAAAAAGTGCTCTGTCAGAGCATACCACATGTATCTAGGTGGTGGATGTAGTGTTGCTATTTATGTCATAGTGCTCTACAAATATTAATAACACTGTGCTTTAGAGTGAGCTATGGTCATAAACCTATAAAATAACTCCCCACAGTTCATCTTGATAGTCTGTTGAAATTGGACTGTTGACTATACCCCCTTCAGGCTCACTGCCAATCTCATATTTTATCCTGAAATTCCACAAGGAGACACTCAAAATAAACACTACACTAGCAACTGCTTGAATTATACTTAAGGCAGTAGCAAGCATTGGTTTCACTTTAGCCTCTCCGTGGCTTTCTTGAAAATCCATGAAGTTTGACCTTTTGAATACATTTTGGTCTTATTTATCTCCCCTGTTGACTGCAGTAGGAACTGAATGAGCATAGCTGAGAAGGGAATGGGTATATCATAGATGCTAGGCTGTTATGACTAAATTATCCCTGTTAGTCCCATGTTGCCCAGCACCAGGAACTTTATACAGTGCACATCTCCTCACTAGCTTGCTTTCAGCAAAAATACAGCTATTAGATTTGCTTTTCGGTTTTCTTAGGAGGGGAAAAAAAAGAAAAAGTAAACTAGAAATTGCAGTATTATTCCAGGCACCATTTCAGATGTTCAGCTTTTTGTTCTGCAAATGCTTTCTCTTTGCTTCTTTTGAAAAATAGCTGATCTTTTAGTTCACTATTAAACCCTAAAGGTGATCAAAATAGCCCATCACCAAGGTCAGTATACCCTTGAATCAAACAGGTTTGCTAATTTTAAACTTCAGTGTTTTTCAGAAAGTGGTGTGTTTAGCAAGTAAAGAGGTAGAATGTGGGATTGGGACAATATGAATGTTGACACATCGTTGCCAATGAAAGCAAAGCTTACAGGTCTAATTTTAGGCTTTTCAGCCTTGGTATTGTTCCTTACAGCACAGTTATTTTCCATATGATACAAAGCACTCTTTTTTTTTTCATTATAAACTGCTTTAGAGAACAAAAGCAAGGACAAAATGAGTATTTGTCATGGCTGAAAGCAAATCAAAGAAGCTTAAGTAAGGCTTAAGTTAGCGATGGTTCCATGCCAGCTCTATGTTCAGAGGACAATTCTTTAAGAAAAACAAGAATCTTGAGAAACATGTTGCAAGACTTGGAAGTAGAGTTCCATGGTGTCTGAACTGAGACCCTTGGATGTGACTGGATGTGCTTCAACATTTAGTTAATTTACACTCAGATGCCTAGTAAGTTAGTCTCTTTAAAAATGTCAAAATGACCTGTGCTGTTTGGAGAAGTAGGACTTTCAGGATACTTACCTATCTCTTGATGCTCCAAACTAAGCATTGTAGATGCAGTGAAAATGTCACAACTAATTCTTTATGCAACACCAGATAGAAGCTGTTTTCTAAGGTTTACTTTTACTGAGGCATTAGTAAAAAATATATTTTTTAGAATTATAGAAACATAATATTGTAGAAATGGTTGTATTCTTTCCTGTGGATTAATTACCAAGGGCTGGAACCAGTTGATACTAAGTAATTTCCCATGGAAGTGCCAGCAATGGTATTAACCTGTCAAAAACACCTTTAAAAATCATTAAGTTGCCTTCCTCATTTTTCGTCAAATGAATATATGACATGGTTTGGAGAAATCAGAGAACGTGAATCTGTGTGTTTTTTAGTGAATCTGCTGTTGGAAGCAGGTTGGTATTGGCAGAAGGAGTTTCCTGGCAAGAGTCTGTGCAGGGGCTGCTGTAATGTTGAGCTGGTATTTTGTCCCACAAGTTCAGCAGAGGTCCACTGTCTTCACTGGCTTTACCAACCAGGCACTGCCAAGGTTTGGGTCACAGTTTGGCTGAAGGCTCTGCAGTTGTCCCCAAACTGGGAAAACCATCTCAGTCTGAGCTCTGGGGGTAGAATATTTTTTCATGCCTTTCTAGCTTGTCTAGAAGTTAAATGTTTAGTCTAAACTAATTGTGTAGACCTTTTTTGTTAGTCAAACAAGAGTAAGCATTTCCAGAGAGCAATTAATCCCAGTAACCTTTTGTGTAGCATGGAATGAATTGCTTCTTGCTGAAATGGTGCCTGTTTCTCTCCATTGCACATTGGAGCCTTGATGACTAGTTTAGATTAGATATCCAACTTCTAATGGCTACCACCCAGGTAGAAATAACCCAGATTAATCGAGTTCCTTGCTACTGACCATAATTACTTCTCTGTTTTTATTCTGTATGATTTATGGATGCTCTGTTAGAGGAGAAGAGTCTTCTCTTGTTTTTCTTTGCAGTAATTTCAGATGGTTTGTCACTAATAGTACAGTTGCTCAGTTTTCTGTTCTTCCTGGTCATATGAAAGTTTTAAAAATGGTGGCATTTTTGCTATTGACTGTAATTAATATTTAAAACAACACTAATTCATTTTCATGATGGAACAGATTAACTTAAAAGTTGGCTGTTGGATGATTTTCTAGGTTCTGGGCAGCTTCATGGAGTTATAAATCAATGTCTCACTTTTCAAGTCAAAGAAAAATTGCTTCTAAGCAAAAAAAAAAGTTTGAAGCACAGATAGTGAAATAGGGTGTGAGCATGACATTAATGAAGAATAAGCCAACTGTCAAATGGCTTTATTTGGACACAGGCACTAATTTGAGGGAAAGTTCAATATGGTAATTATTTGGATATTCTGGAGATTGTAGCTCCTCAAGGCTTTCCCATGCATGTCAGATCTAAGATTTTTTTCCTTTTTTTAAAATTTTTTTTGAAACAGACCTATATGGCAGGCAGAGCACAGAATTAAATCGAATATTCCTCTTAACCCTAAAAAAGGTTTTTCTTAAATGTTCTAAAAAGCTTGTTTTGGTTTTCTTGTTTGTTTGTTTTTTGGTTTGGTTTTTTTTTTTTTTTTTTTTTTTTTTGAGAAGTGGAGTTAGTTTTTGAAACAGAGTACAAATGCTAGTGACATAAGATCTCTGGCCTTTTCCATTTTCATTATATCCTTTGTTCAAGGCAGACTGGCATCAGCAACAGTCAGGTTCATTTCTGCATTTGTTCTAGGAAAAACAAACAAAACCAGTTTAAGTCTTACTGGGAAACCTCAGCTGTCTTCTTCAGTGTTTTCTCCTCTGGCCAGTCTGTGATGCTTTAGGGTAGTTAGAGATTGTTTGCCCAGGTGAGGGAAACTCTTGTGTCAGACTTGTCCTCCCTGATGCATCCTCCCCACCTGTAAACCATGGTGTTTCTGTCATGGCTGTCTTGGGTTTCTTGGGCTTTACACAACATAAATCACTTAGCTTTACAATCTATTTTTAACATGAAGTACTCTCCAATATTTAAGAGTTTTCAGCATCATTTAAACATGCTGCATCCTGCTGCCATGCCTCCTTGTCAGCCTCTGCCTCTCTGAATGATGCTGTCAGCTCTGCTGGCAGCCTGGCATGCATCCCTCCCTGCTCTTTGGGAGTGGTTGTGTCATCTTTGTGCCAAGACTGGCACAAATGTCAATCAACAAGATGCTGCCCAGATGAATTCCACTGCAGCTTAAACAAGCATACCTGTTTTTTTGCCCTTGTGCATCCATCTTGCATGCTATGAACATCACTGCTCTCACTGCTTTTGCTGATGAAAAGTCAGAGAAGGAAAAGACAAAGCAGATAAAACACCAGGGGTGATAAGAATTGGCATTGGGTGGGGAGTAAGAACCAGATAGGAAGGAAAGTGGGAGAAAGAGTCAGGATGAGCTGGTACAGATTTAGTGGGACTGGCTTGGCAAACTGGGGAGCCAAAACTAAAGGGTAAAGATTAGACAAGGAAGAAGAATAGAGACAACATGGGCCTGAGATTTACAATCAATTTGCTGTTCCTAAGTGTCTGTCTCACAGCAGAGCCATGGTAATGCTGTGCAGGCATTCTTAATGCTAAGCAGGTCTGCATAATAAAACCAGCTTAGCCTATATTTATTGTGTGTGTACATCTCTATATGTGGTGCTGTTTCTCAGCAACACTTATAGCCTGTCCTTTCACCAGGCTGCTCAGGCACGTGCTGTACCACACTCTGTTAATGTGCACTCACAGCTCAGCACTCACAGTTACCCAGGACTAACACTGTCATAATACAGGATTTTTCACAGGCCTGGCTATTTTCATGAAGAATCAAATGCTAACCTGAATTTTTACAGGTTCACAGTGGCAGTGTGTGAGAAACTGTGACCTTCAGAATGCTAAGAGGTGGTACCACATCAGACAAGGCATGGATTCACAGCCTTATGAAATTCAGTGCTTGGCTGCTTTGTATGCTGGTGTTGTATTCTTAGAAAGTAAAGGTGACAGAGTTTAAGTTGCCTTTTGAGCAGGGAATGCAGCAACTAAATACTTGATAAGAGATTTGCATAGCTATTTAAGTACCTGGTGAGATTTCTGAAGAGCACTCAAGCTGCCAGAGGGATGCTTGATACATTTGTACTGAACATCACCTTGATTTACTTGAATAGAAATGAACCAATGCAATTAGGCAACAATAACTACATTAGCCAGTAGTCCAGACCACAGCAGCACTTACATGTTTTTGTAAGGCTGGCCTTATATCACTTGCCTTGAAGTCTACATTTTTCCTTTCCAAAATATGCACATTTCCCACAAAAAAACAATGCAGATTTTTATAAGCAAGAAAAGAGATTTTTCAGTCCCTTTTCTTCAATCTATTTCTTGACACCACTCTCTCCCCTCCTTTCTTGCTTGGCCATAGTAACAAGGCTACTCTGATCAGGAAAGATAAAGGGATTGCTTTTCACCATGTAAAAGCAGGTTTCCTGAATACTATTTGTTCTGTACTCTCTTTTGTTTTGGAGATCAAAAAATATCCCTACTAGAAGCCCATCATTTGGAGCCTTGTTCACTTTCCAGAGGCCATTCTATAACAGGTTCTTTTTATACTGAATCTTTCGGGAGTAGTGCAGGGAAAAAAAAAAAAAAAAAAAAAAAGGAAAACAAAACTAAACAACACAAAATAACCAAACAACAACAACAACCCCCCCCCCCTCCCCACCCCCCAACCTACAAGTATAACCAGCTCAAACAGTTCTGCATTCTAGCAGGGAAGTTTTCTTATATTATGTCCTCTGATTAGATTTAGTAGGTGTTCCAAACTCCTGGAAAGTGCCACAATTATTGTTAACATTACTCTGTTTTGTGATGCTAGATTCTGGGGATTTTGGAATTTTTAATTTTTTTATTATTATTATAGTTTATTTCACTGTTTATCTTATTCCTAAACTACAGCCTTAGTTTATTTTCACTTTTCTTCTTCATTGTCACACGAGAGAGAATTAACAGCACAGCATTTAACATAAGCAGGGCCTGTTCCAGCTGCAGACTTGGTACATTATCTGTTCTTTCAAACTTTGAATCAAAGTTTGATTGGCCTATGAAATCCTAAAACTGTATTCTTGTTCAATGACAAATACTGGAGTTGTACCAGGAATTTGGGTGTGAAATCATATTTTTTCTCCCCTAAAAGATCACAACCTTTCTTCCTAGGTTGTTAAAATACAGGACTCTATGAAATATTTTATCAAGTTTTTAGCCTTTAATGATAACAACATGTTTAAGACATTTTTGTCTAGTTTTAAATTTTCCAAGTTATTTGTAGTATTTATATACCCATAATATGGTAAAAAGTAGTAGACATAAAAAACAGTTATCACATAACATGTTTGCAATTTATGAGGAATGGGAGAAAAAATGAAAAATAATCATAAATGACTTGTGAAATTGACTGGTGAAGTGAGAAGGTTTGTGTATGATTTGAGATTACTCATAACAATTGTATTTAAATCTGACTATAAATTGCTGCAGCATGATAATAAAATACTGAATATTGGGAATATAAAATGTCAGGCTGATTTATTGATAGTGAGAGGTGGGCAATGCCTGTGGGACAGAATACATTGATGACTATAACAAGTAGAAATTAGGAGAGGAAATGGAAATCAATGAGGACAGATCTCTGAAATTACCAATTCATATCAAATAGCAGCTAAAATATCTAGGAACTAGTATGACAGTAGAAATGTATTCTATTTTATAAGCATGTGGAACATTCCATGTGGAGCATGTAATTATAGTCACTTGTATGATAAAGAATTAGTAAATTTTTGAAAAAGCGTAGGAAAAGGAGTGAAGTTGTTTAGAAATGTGACACATAGGCTGGGCTGAGTCTGGTATTTCATGTCTGATGAGAAGCAGGTGAATAAGAAAGAGTCACTCTTTCTCATAGCCAGAAAGAGGGTCACCAATGAAATTATTGTATAACGTTTAATTAAATTACGAAACTGATTTCCACAGGATGTTGTAGAGACCAAGATATAAATGTGGCCAAAAAGGGATCAGACAAATTCAGGAAAGCTAATTTAATCAGTGATTATTAGACATGATAGTCTGGAGAATCAATGGAGAGAGGACATCACCTCCAAAGTATGACTCATCCCATCCTAGGAGGTATCTTAGATCAACTTTGCTGACTCTACCTGGAGATGACTGTGCCTCTATTGGCTAAATTACTAGCTTAGTACAGACACCAAAGTTTGAGAACATTAAAGCAAGCTGATTTAAATTCCACTGTAAATGTTATTTTCCTATGCTAAAGGTGTGGGGCATTTTTGCAATTAAAAAAGCTGTGGGTGCATTTCAGTGGTGAAGAGGGTGTTTGATTATCAAGAAAGGTTATTTTTCTATTTGTCATTCAAAATATTTTTTGTTCTTTCTTACAATCAGTTTAACTTGTGTTCTTTATAGCAGAAGCATAATAAACATGAGAGATATTATATCATCCCCAAAGAGATTATATCATTCCCAGCCTCTGGAATCATTAGCTAGGGCAACAATAATTTTTATATTAAACCTTTTCGCCTCTGCATTCTCCAGTGATGAGTGAAGTAATCATGAGGTAATGCCAAGGAAGGCAGTGTTTGATATTTCTAGCTTTCCAGATTCTACAGACTTAAATAGTCCAGAATAGCTGCCAGTGCAGCTCCTGCTTAGTATCATGGCTGGGAATAAAAATGGTTCACCCACTGATGTCTCCTGTCACCTGGGAGTAGCAGTTCCTGTGAAAGGCACAGCCATGTGAAGATGTCCAGGCTCTTTGTCCTTTGTTACCTCCAACAATTCCCCCTCAATTTGGGGAGATCCTCCTTGATCAGCTTTGGCAAAAGCCTCGAGGTTGTCTCTGCAAATGCAGCTCTGCTAGGAAATGAAAATGTCTTTTTTTGGTTGCTTTTCCTATTTTATCCAACTCCTTTGTGGTTTAGTTCCAGAGACCTCAACTATTCCCATGGATGATTCAGTGACAGACAGCCCTAAGTTAGGAAAAAAACATGCTGCCCCTTAAGGATTAGAGTTATATATCATGCTTTCCAGGATTCATAGCCTACAATAATGTCTTTTCCTTGCTTTTCTAAAATAGTTTCCTCCGCAGGTCCTTATCTACCAAAGGTGGACAGTGAATCAGAACAAAATTATATTTTCCTAGACAACTTAATGGAAGTGTAGGCTGAGATTTTAGATTTGCAATTTTGAGACCTTAGGAAAGATTTCTGAGTCAGCTTGTCTGTGCTTAGCAACCTCCATCAATTGCTTTATCCTGGTGGTTGCTAAACTGAAGGAATTCAGACAATAGTTTTTGTGAATTTCATAATAATTTAAGTGTTTATATGGCTTTCATTTGTTTTCCTCCATATCTTTTTCTTCCTCACCGTTGCTTTTTTCTGTTTTGTTGAATTTATTTCTATGGCCTGTCCCAGTGTTGTTCCTTTGTAGCAGCTTTCCATGTGCTTTGCTGAAGGAGTTCTGCATGCAGTGATATACTCAAATCAAAAATATTGCTTACCTTTATAAGTCATCACCAAAAATGTAACTCCTGAACTGTGTGTCCTAGAAAAACACACATTTTAAAGAGTGATCTGAAAAGTAGGCATCTCTTAAAACTGAAAAAGTCCAAAACACAACAAACCTGTTGTCCTTTGCTGGGTGAGACACGAAGTTGGATGGAGATGGATGATGTGTATTACAAATGTGTGGTGTGTTGTATTGGTTTCCTCTGTCTTCTCATCTTTCTTCAGTATAGATTTCATTATTCTTTGCCATGGTAAATGCTACTGGAATTTCAACTGTACCTCTCTCTCTTTTTTTTTACTTTTTGCATACCTTTTATTATTTCACCAAAGAAAAGCATGTTTGCACACACATGGGTTCAGCTGAGCAATTTATCAGTTTTATTAGCACAGCGGCAGTAGCCAGTTTTTATAAAAATTTATTCCAGTGGAGCTCTCATTGAAAAACAGTTGGAAAAAATTGTTCCAATTACTTTTAATGTATGAAATGATGAAATTGTGCTGTCCTTTAGCATGAGATGCTTTCTCTCTCTCCCTTCCTGTCTCCCTCTGGCATCTTTTAACCATAGACTGTGATTCATATTTGGGACCCATGGAATGTTGTATGTTTTACCATGCTATCTCACAGAACTATTGTACTGTAAAAACAAAGTCAAAACTAGAAGAAATAGCTAACAGCTTTCAAATGCTTCATGGTTGAGATTCACTGGGTTGTGTTTATAATTAGTCTTTAGTTATGAAGGACATACACGAGGCTCAGGGGCTTGCCATTAAGGTCATGAAATAATAATGAGGTTCCTGTACTGGGGACATAGAGTCTCCTCTGAGACAGCCAGCATTCTGTTTGCTTTGTCCTTTTTGCTCATTTTGCAGTTTCTATCAATATTAATGTCAGAGTGCATTCTTTTTGCCTCTCAATATATAACCTTGCTAGTAGCTCTGTTATCTGTAAAAATACTTCAATTTTTCCAGGAAGAAGGGTTTGTGAGGCTCATCTATATTATCAATGAGTGATTTCAAAGTGTTACTAATGTGTTAATTAATGAGGAACACCTGGTAATAGTTACACATATTATTGCTTTTTGATGCTGGTCCTGCTGGTGTAATAGAGTCAGTCTGCTCTAAAGAACTCATGTTCTCAGTCTGCATTAAAGCCACATTAAAATTTAAATCAATTTTGTGCTTTATGACAGAAATTGGATTGGCAGCTCTGGAAAGGGAATCTCCTAGAGGAGGAAGCACAGTTGTCAGTGTATACTTCTAAATTCAGTCCTGGTGGGACCAGTTCAGTTTCACACATTCCCAGCTTTGATGTTTTTGCTCCAATATGCATTAAGAATAATATTCAAGGTTGAAAAATGTGATCAACTGTGATTTGCACCTCTTGTGTATTATTTTATGAAATAGCAGAGGGGGCTTGGTAATGCTGTCTTAATGGTTGGCCTCAATGTTCCTAAAAATTTTTTCCAACCTGAACAATTCCGTGGCTCTCTGACTGATCTATGCACAGGCACAAAAAACGGGTGAGTTGGCAGCTCTGCTTTGGGCACTGCTGACACAGCAGCTGCCTGCACATGCCCTCTTTGCTGGTTGGGTGTGTGCTTGCTGGAGTGGGCAGAGAGGCTCACAGCTGGATGTCTAACACAGAATTGCAGTGTCAGTGGGTTAAGCAAAATCAGAAACACCTTATTTCCCTCCTAGTGTTCAGATGCCGGCATTGCATAAATGGGGATTAAGGGTAGGCAAGCATTTTTCATAGACTCCAGAGGTAGAGCCTTTAGGTATAAACTTGATGAATCAGTTTCAGTGGGCAAGGTTTCTCTGCAATGACTTTTCTCTGCTATACAAGCAGGGCACTGTGGCATTTTACTGCTGGGTTCAAGCTGGCGGTGGGGGTCAGTCTCTTTGCTCAGGTAACAAGTGACAGGGTGAGTGGAAATGGTCTCAAGTTGCATTAGAAGTTTAGATTGGATATGAAGAAAAATTTCTTCACTCAAAGGTTGTTCAGACATTGGAATAGGCTGCCCAGGGAAGAAATAGTGTCAACATTCCTGTAAGTGTTCTAAAGACACACCCATTGTCACCTGGGGAAATGGTTTAGTGGAGAACACAATGGCACTGGGATAACAGTTGGAATTGATCTTAGACTTTTTTCCAAGCTAAAGATTCTAGGATTCTAAGTTATCTGTCTAAGTCTGGAGGGCAAGATCTCATTTGGCTGATCCATCTGCTTAAGTGGAGGTGTCTAGTGCCTGAAAGGACCTAAGGTGTCTGAGACATCCACACAGGGCACCCTGTGTCTCAGCAGCTGAGTTGACTGGAGTGGCATTAGTGATACCAGTGGGTACTTGTTAGGGCATCTCATCCTTTTTACCAGACTGCCAGCTTGGAGTTAGATTGAAGGAACTATTTCAAATGTTATTTCAAATGAGCCATCCAACTACTCTAAGTAAAATTTTTACTTTTATTCCAAACCATAATATCAAAAATGATGAAAAAAACTTGCATTTCATAGTAATGCAAAGGAAAAAAAGTTTATTTAGAAGTTCTACCTTAGGGAAAGCATTTTCAGGTTTTCTTGTGTCTTTCTTTCAAAGGCTACTTCTGATTGAATTTTAGGTACCTTTTTCCAATCCAAGCTGTGTACGTGACTCATCTGTTCACTCATTTGTATGAGTAACATTTTTGATCAACCCTCAGTGTCCAACTCAAAGGTGTAAAGCCATTGATTTCATTCTGCAGAATTATGATTCATCTTCTCAGTAATATATTTCCTCTGCATTTAATCAGGGTCCATCTGAAGCAGTCACAAGGGATAGTTCTGACGATTCATTTATAATGAATTTGGGGAGATTATGCCAATGGATCACTAGCCACAATGATACAAACACTTTATTTTGACTTTGAAAGGTTTTTAGTAAAAAAAAAAAAAAAAGATGTAATCTGTTTTCCTGCTAATCACTCCTGTTAACATTGGCTGTAACACAGCCATGTGGTTTTTAGTAATGTAGTGTTTAGCCCATAGGTCAAAATGATCTGTTGAAATGAGATCATGCTCAAAAGTCATGGGTGTTCAAAAGCCAGCTAACACCAGGGTCTGGGGTGCTCCTTTTCATGCAGAAATTGAATGGAAATGAAGGCATGAAGTGTGTCTGTATGTGTTAAATTATATTTATTTCAGTTAACTCTATTTATAGACCACATGGTGATATCACTGCTCAGAGTTTTACTCCATCCTTTGCGAGCCACAGTTGTCATCACAGGACACAGGAGCGTGAACTAGATTAAAAAGAGACCTTTTCACTGCTGTGTGAGCTGGGAATAGAGAAAAGACAGTCTGAGAACTGATCTTGGCTGCTATTATTCCCAGCAGACTGGGGGAGGGCCACACAGTGCTCACCATACCTGCTTCTCCCTGAGAATCCAGAGCAGTGATCCAGGGCCCTGAACCACTGGCAATGGCTGCTAAAGGGACTCTGTTGGGTAAAGAGGGAGCTGGATATTAGCAATGAGTTAGAGAAATTAATATAGCATTTAGATCAAAGGTCAAAGTGAAATTTGTTGCAAAAGAAAATTGTATTTAATAATAATAAAAAAGATTTTTCTTAGAGGCCAGGACTTTACTTGGTTAAGAACTATATTGAGAAGAAAGCAGGAAATGACAAGGGCATAATGAAACAATCGAAAACAATTTGATCTCTGCAGTTCAGCTATTTAAAACTATTTTGGTTTGTGGGGTCCTGGAAAAGAGCAGAAGAGAGTTTTCCCACTGCTATGATGGAAGTAAATATCATTGTGGGAAGGATTGCATTTGGTACAGCAGCATGTTGCACTTGTAAAGGCATTAATCATACCTGAATAATTGTGATGCATAGGAATAACAATCAACTTTGGCAAATGTATGTTTTTCCTAGTGAGATCAGGAACAGCATTAGGTTGCCACTGTCAATCAGCAAGGTGGGACTTTTCTTGCGTCACTTAAATCAATTAGAAATCCATTTTCAGATCCAAGAAGGTTTACAGGGCTGCCTCTGCTAGTGGCAGAAAAAAATGAGACACTTGCTGATTCATTCCATCTTAAAATACACATGCCTATATTCATCCTGCCTCTTTCAGATGTCTCTGCACAGGGTGAATCATTGACTCTCTCCATTGACTGCAGAGGGACCAAAGACAGCTGACTTTTAAAACAGCAAAGATTTGATTAATCCACATTTGCAGAAGGCAGGGCATTTATTTTTTAGGAGTTGTGATGAGGAATATGGAGATAAGTGAAGACTGAAGTGTGTACTCTTAAGTAAAGACAATGACTTATGAGTTAGAGGTGCAGTCCTAAAAAAGCACCTGATGGATTCAAACTCAAATTAAATTGAGGCTGGAAGGTGAACAGTAAAAGTACTTCTTGGTAAAGCTATCAACTTAGGGAATTTGGCTTTGCACCTATCAAACAGAAGAGTAAAATGACATATCAAACCAACAATAAAAAACTGATAGCAAATAAGGCATCCTATAATTTAAGTGGAGAGAGAGCATGTTACTTTTTAATAGGATTGTATTACTTTTTTATGGCATTGTGACAGAATAAATGAATATTTATTTACAAACAAATGAAAACTAAGGAAAACAAATGTGCACATATATAAATGAAGTCAAGGCAGTGGCTAAAGTTAAAAAACCTTATCCCCAAGTATGAACCTTCAATAATCTTTATCTCAAAGAAAAGCAGCATTTTAATTGATGCTAGAATTGACATTGGTCTCTACAAATTGACCAAAAAAATCAGTATCTCAGGCAGAGGAAATGTTGATACCATTTGGCATAACAAAACTAAATAGTTCCAGAGCACTGGAACATACTTAGGGAAGATAAAATGTTCAGGCATGCCCTGTCAAACTGCCTCAAAAAAGAGATGTTTACAGCAACTACCCCAGAAAAGGTGCAATACTGAATATTGGATAGATCTCTGACATATCTGAAATTGCATAAACCACTCTTGAAATGCAAGGCTCAGGAAGTGACCTTTGTGTAATGCTGTTGTGTAATTTGCTCCAGTGGCCACTTTGAAGTAATGATGTCCAGGAGGTTACACATTTCTCATCTCATGAGGGGAAGACTATTGGAAATATTTTAGAATAAAATCTCAGAAAAAGCAATCAAAAACTCTTATATTTCATATAAGGTACAAAACAAATTTTTCACAGAAATCAAGGCTTGATGTTGGAGCTTTATGAAAATTAGTTGATTGCAATGGTGTTCATCATACAAATTATTAGAGAAAGGTAAATGTTCTGCAGACTTTGTAAAATTATTATTTAAAAAGACAAAATTTACCAGTGAAGAAAATACTCATTCCATTTCTGAAAAATCAGTCTTCCTTCTCAAATCACACCTTCTTATTACTTACTGACACTGGACCAATAGCAAAATGAAACTATGGCAACAGATTTACTCATGTATGTGTCTCACACTCAGCATGAACAAGCTGATTGTTCTAATGAGAAATTAATCACTAAATTCTGTATAACATATAAAATCACCAAATTTTATTGAAATATTGGAAAAGAAGTGGACTTGGAAGAAAATAAACCACAAACAAATGAGTTATGACATATCAAAGCCAAATAATGAAGGTAAAGGAAAGGAAAAAATTTCATAAGGACAACTGAGCATTCAGAGCCTAAGCTTTCTCCAGAAATGTGGACATTCCTCCATGTGGTCTAAAAGAGCCTGAGAGAAAGAACAAGCAAAAGAAGGATTTTGTCCCTGTCTTTCCAAGTCTAAAACTAAATGGTAGAGCCTGGAAACTCTTCTGAGCACTTGTGTCTTGTTGAACAGCTCAAGTAAGTTACACTTTGTTCTGTCATCTATGTCCATTTGTAAAGGAGGAAAGCAAACTATGGCTTTTTGTAGGCAATCCAATCCAAATGAGGAAAGGGGGCAGAAATGAGACCCTGCCATGTAGTTCAGACCATGTGGGGTCTGCAGGATTGTTTCTACCCAAGCTGCTGGAATCAGCACTGAGCTTGGAATGGAGCCCTACTGTGACTCACAGGGCTGCATCAAGAGCTACCTTTGGGTCTGCAATTGCAGATTTTCATGTTGAAAATGTAGAGAACACCCTTTTGCTTTATTCCAGAATTAACAGAAAACAAATACATACTTTTAATGGAAAAAGTTCAATGCTAGCTTTCTAGTCACCTGGAGAGTAAAACCCTACATATCAGTCATTGTTATGTTAGAGCATCCCCATGTAAAGGTTTTACCCATTCAAATGCTGTTTTTATTGCTTGAATCTAATTGAATATCCATCTCATTTCAAATAAAATTTAAAAATATCTCTCTCTTCTTTTGTTTAAACCTCTTTTCTGCATTTATTATTCAATTTGGTTGGATAATTTAATTCCTTAATGCCATTACTCTCTATTTTCCCCCATTTCTTTTACAGAGAGAGATTACAGGCCTGCATCTGATATTTGGTAAAGCCAGTAAAGTAATCTGAAATCACTGGATTTATTTCAGTTTTTGCTGTAGTGCCACATAAATCAGAACCTAGCCCATTTTTTCATCCACAGTTTGATGTTTATGTTATCAGCAGTAAATCATGACTGCTTCTAATTTCAGTATGGTGTTACACAAACACAGAATCACAGAATGGGTCAGGTTGGAAGGACTGCAGTGGGTCATCTGGTCCTGCTCAAGCAGGGTCATCCCAGAACACATGGCACAGGATTGTGTCCAGATGGTTTCTTGAATATCTTCAGTGAGGGAAACTCCACAACCCCATTGTAATCTGTTCAGTGCTTGGTCACCTGCACAATAAAAAAGTTATTCCTTAAACACACATGCATGTTAATTCTTATTTTTTTGGTCGTGGCAGATTGAAAACTTAAAAAGGAGCACTAAATTTTGTATGAAGGAGGAAGATGTTAGTTCAGGGTCAGTTTTGTTGATGAGTAAAGGGAACAACGAAGTCAGTATGGGCAATATAACAATATGAAAGTATATATATCTACCTATACCTGATAATCAGTTTTCTCCCACAGTAACTACTGAAAGGATGTCTGCAGTTCTTGAGTCTTAGAACTGTGAAGGTTAGCAGGGACCTCTGAAGACTGTGCAGTGCTCAGCCCCACTTAGCAGGGTCAGCTAGAGCAGGGCCATCATGCTTGGCATTGCCCAGCCCTGTTTGGCTGTCACTGCTTTGGGCACCTTCTGCCCCTGGTGCCTCTGCCAGTGTCTGGCAGGCTGCTCCTTGCCTGCCTTTTCTGTCCTGGCTGCAAACACCTGCAGCTGGGTTGCTTTCACTTGCCACTCCTACAGATTGCTGCAGCCCTGCTTTCTTGTGGGCAAAGGGCAGGTGTGGAGCTGCTCTGTGTTTGGATCCAGGGATTCTGAGGAAGGAATAGGAAGATGGCACTGAGCTGAGTGATGAGTTCTTGTCCTGTGGGAGTTTGGAGGGCTGCAGATGCCATGACATCATGAAGTAAAGGCCACTCAGGAGGATTGGCTTACAGGAGAGACAGTGAAAGTCCCTTCTAACTGAATCCCTTTTCAGAAGGTTTAATCATAGGACTTAGATCATGTCAGAATCTTAAGAGTTGGTATCATGCCACAGTGCCAGACCCTCCTCTAAAATATCTTTTGTGTGTATTGGGAGAAAAAAAGATCTTTCCTGAATGGTTCTTCCATTGGTTCTCCATCCTATGCAAGGTATCATCCCTGCTACATGCAAGCTGACTTAGAAATGGTGTTAACAAGTGATGTGAAGAGGTGCTTCACTAATTGCTTAGGGAAAATATAATTTTATAATAATTTTGGATGGAAGGGAGCTTAAAGACCATCTAGTTCTAGCCTCCCTGCCATGGGCAAGGAACCTTCCCTAGAACAGGTTGCCTGCAGCCCTGTCCAACTTTGCTTTGAACACTTTCAGGGATGGAACATCAACAACTTGTCTGAGCAACCTGTTTCAGTGTCTAACCACCCTTACTGTAAAATATGTCTTCCTTATATTCATATCCTTATATTCTTTCAGCTGAAAACCAATGCCCTTTGCCATGCCATTACAGCCCCTAGTAAAGAGTTTCTCTCCATGGGAATGGCAAAATTCCTCTTATTTTCCAAACATATCGTTCCTCGGATACTTATTTCTGTGTGGCTTTGGGTATGAGGCTGTTGTTTGTTTTGTGTGTGAAAGACAGACTTTAGCCCCAAATATCTTCTTCTGTGAGATAATAAATGTATTTGAAGGAATGAAGCATCTGTGTGGCTTGATAGCCTTTCTATCCATCCTTCATGCTGGCATTAATAGAGAAAAGACAGTATCTGGCACAGCCTGAAGAGAAAGGAACAATGCTGGGAGTTGTTAGGAGTTACAGTTATCAGCACAAGGCTGGAAATTTGATAAACAGTCTGCTTAAAAATCATGTCAAAATTATTCTGCTATTGTAGATTGTAGACATAGATCTCTGCTTTCCCCAGCATTACTTGTTTGGGGTTTTGTTACCCCTGTGTATGTGTGTATGTTGGAGCCTGTACACTGATGTGCCATTTATAGATTTGCATTGTGTCAAAGGCTGCAAAGACGCCCACCACTCTTGCTTGCTCAATGCCTGCATTTCACATGTTGTCCCCAGGAGTCAGCACGTTCCTGTGGGAGCCTGTGGGCTGGGAGTGGGCAGAGGGGTGGGGATGAACCACAGTTTTCCTTCCAGCCTAATGAGTGCCTGCCAGCACAGCTGAGCTGGCAAAGTGACTGTTGTCATTTGCTTCTGGCATAGTCCACACGACTCATTCCCACTTCCCAAAGCTAGGGAAGAGCAAGAAAAACATGCACCATACAAGGGAATTCATTTAGTGAATGCACAGACCTCACCAGGCTGCAGAGGTATTGGTTGACTACCAGCTACCTCAGCTCTTGCAGAATTACTGGGAAAGTGGGAATGTGAACATGGGCAGGTGTCAAAGCAGCCAAAGTACATGGGAATACATTGGGGTAGCCTAAATCAATGTGGTGCTTGTACTCAAGGTTACGAGGTGAATTTTTCTGCACTCCTGGTATCAGTGGGGGTGAGGAGAGGTGTCTTGAGTCACCAATACCTCTTGTCCAAAGGCTGTCTTAGAGGAGCACTTTTTCTCTCAGCTTTCCATGTGGGAATTTAGTGAAATTAGGCAGCTAGTGTGGATATCAAAAATAGGTGGTGTGACTGCCCTGTTTATGTGTGAAACACATTTCCCTGTGTTTCACAGAGTGACAGAATCACCAAGATTGGAGGGGGCTTCCAAAGATGCTCAAGTCCAAGCCCCTGCTCAGGCATGGCCAGCTATAGATGATTGCTCAGGGTTGTGTCCAGTTGGGTTTTAAATATCTTCAAGGACAGAGACTCCACAACCTTTCTGGGTAACCTGTTACAGTGTTGGATCATCTGCTCTGTAAAGAAATGTTTTCTCACATCAAGACAGAATTTCCTGAATTTGAATTTGTACTCATTGCCTCTTGTCTCAGTGGGCACCTCTGAGAGGGGGCTGGCTCTGCTGTCTTTTTTTCCCTTATTGGATGTATAGACCCCACTGATAAGACCCCTGAGCCTTCTCTCCTGCAGGCTGAGCAGCTCCAGCCCTCTCAGTGCTCATCACCCTGGTGCCCTTTGCTGGACTCCAGTGTCTGCCTGGTACAGGGAGCCCAGCACTGGACACAGGGACCTGGGGAATGGTGAGAGGTGTCTCACAGTGCTGAGCAGAGGGGAGAATCACCTCCCTCAATCTGCTGGCAACACTTCTCCTGATGCAACTTGTAAAGAGAATGGGTTTATGTAACTATGTCTAAGGAAAGTAAGCAAAACAACCAAGAGCTGAGTTATAGGGACATTGTTGAACATTGTTGGTGCTGGTTTCTCAATGGAATTTAGGTCCTTTTACAGCACAAATAGGAGATCTTTGGCAGCACTCTACTCTTCCTTAGGATCAGCCAGAGTTCCATTTGTTTGTTCTTGGTCCCTTTGAACACTGAGCACATGCCAAGGCCGAAGAGGAATGAGGGGAGGGGAAATAAGACTGGGAATGGAGCTGTGTAAGCAGCAGTTTGGGGGGTCTTTTGAGATCACTAAACAGCAGACAAGATTCCATAGGTCATGCTTTGCTATTCAAATTAGTCTTTTTATTTCATAGGTATTTGGTTTAAATTTTGTTTTGTGAAACTGTGCTCACACTGATAGGTTACTACTGACCAGCCAAATGGGAGAGGCAGACCTGATAAACCTGTGCAGGACTTGCTGAGAAATATTCTAGGGAAAAAGCTTTGCCTTTGGCCAGGAGGTTTGGGTGATGATGGAGCTCTTGAAACAACATGAGCATGCGTAGGACACGATGGCATTGCAGGAAATGCACCAAACAAACAACAGCAGTTCTTACAGCTGGGGGAGCTGCCTGGCATGGGTCTCCTGAGGTCCAGCACAGCAAAGAGCAGGAAGATCTGTCCTCATGTCACCCCTGCCTGCTGCTGGCACAGCCTGGGCTGCTTTAGATTGGGGATTGGCTGTTTAATAAAATTCCATCTTTTAAATCGGACTTTCCTATGGACCTGTAAAAGCAGCAATTAAAGTGTTACTTAATGAAATACTGGAGTAGCCTACTAAGTATTTCTGAAAAGCAATTTTCTCTAGATGGCTGACAGCCTTTTCAAGTGTTTCAGAAAAGTGATAATGTTTTTAAACTCAACCTTTATTGCTATTGCTACTTGTTGCACAACAGCAGAGTTTTAATGTTTTTCTTGATCTTTAATTTGGACTGTGTTGCCCTTGTTAGTGTTAATAAGAATTCTCCTGCCAGTGTAATCTCACTGGGAACAGACTCGACGTTGTATTGATGCTATGTGGCACACAGGTATTTGGTTCCCTGTTCATCATGAATCTCTGAACCTCTCCTCCACATGAACTCCTTTTTTTTCTTTTCTTCTCATGATTTTTTGCCAGAGAACACAACTGAATATGAATAGCAGTGCTTGGATTGTCACAGTGCATGGTTGGAAATATGGCACTTAGTAGCAAATTTACAGTTGAAAATGATAAAATGTAATTTAAAAAATGCTTGCAAAGTGAGCTTTCCTCCTCTTGAAATCTTAGTGATTGTGCAGCTGTTCTCTCCTGTCTTTTGCTAGGGCATATTTGTAGATATTCACAAGGAAAAAGCATGTTTGAGAAACTGTGATTGTAAGTTAATTAAAAATAGTTTTCATTTTAGAAAACTAAATGTGTTGGCAGTAACATACTCATTGCTAATGGATGATTGTACTTTTTCAATAATAATAAGAGATTCAATGAAGCTCTAGAAGATGTTAGGATATGATTAACTAGATAATCTATGTATTTGAGTTTTATTCCCAAATAAGATGGATCTCCCAGAGA
Organism: Erithacus rubecula; assembly: GCF_903797595.1. Lineage (NCBI taxonomy): Eukaryota > Metazoa > Chordata > Aves > Passeriformes > Muscicapidae > Erithacus > Erithacus rubecula. The sequence continues at coordinate 10,746,652 of NC_136685.1, read as the reverse complement.
CAGAAGTCTGAGTTTATATTTGATAATTATATGAGACTCTTGAGCTTTCTTGCAGATTGTAATTCAATTCCCTAAGAAAAGAGCTTTAAAACATGAAGAAAGAATGAGTGCTTCTAATTCCAGGAAAGCACTGCCATCAGCTTGGTCAGTTTGCTCTCTCTCTCCCAAACAGAGCCCAGCAGATTATGCCCCATGCTGTGCTGGAGCAGCAAATATGAGTACAGAACCCAGCAGTCACAAATTATACCTTTCTCAAATGCTAGCTTGGTTCTGTGGAAAAATTACTTTCTGAGAGTGTTTCTCAAGATGTCAGCTGTAGTTTCCTTTACTAGAGGATATTCTGTGGTGAGGTACATCAGAAATGACTGAAAGGTGTTTGGCACTTACTGGAAAACCTGTGGCAGACAAGCAGCTGCCCAAAATTAGGGACTTGGATCACAGAAGCAAAAAGCTGGTGACTTGTTTCTCTGGGTCTGATGATAGATTATGTGTGGATATGTGTGTCTTTTTTCATGTATTCTTACACACATGCACAGCCACTCCATGCTCTGTAGATGTTCTACAGTGGATTAAATTCACATCACTGAAAACAGCAGAGGAAACTTTGGCAGCTGAGATTCACAGTTCTGTTCCACCTTTGTAGTGCCAGGTCCAAGGGCTGTAAAGCTGACATGGATAAAGATAAAAAAGCTGCTATGACAGAAAAGTGGTCAGCTCATTGAGGATGCTTTTTTTCATCCATAAATATTGTTGAGTTAAATACTTATGGGGATATGAATTCTGGTGAAGAGTGAAGCAAAAGCACAACTGGCTAAATTAAGAGAGAAAAATAATGCTTTTTGAGTCTACCTAGGATAGTTGCTATAACTACTATCTTTAGGAGTCTTCTGGGTCCTGAGCAAAGCACCTTATGACTGCAAAAGCTAACAGAGTACAAATAAAATAGAAAAAGAAGAAGCAAACATGCCCCATTAAGAATAAATAAAAAAATTTAAAAGTCACTGTTTCTTGTAAAAGCTATCTGAGCTGGAGCTAGAGAAATAACTACATTGGTTATTCCATCCCAGTTTCCTTGGTTCAGATTCAGAATATGCCAAACTGGGTCAACATCATATATAAGAAGATGGGGACTTCAGAGATAAGGCTGGGGCAGTTGCTCTAAATACCGTAAATTGCAAACCCATTATTTAGTCAAAATAGCTGATTTCTGGACATCTGTGTGTGCAGTATTGCCTGTGGCAACTCACTGAAAGATTTAGCTCTTACATATTTGTGCTGAGTTTACCAAAATGTGTGAACAGAAGCTTGACAGAGCCTCAAAGTAAGTTTGGAGCACGGAGTAAGTTTAGACCAGAAAGGACCATGACCAAAAGGGAGAGAGCCATGAGGTCTTGTAGGAACAGACCTGGTGCTGCTGGCACTGTGGCACCAGGGATGTATTGACCACACACAGACACCAGGAGGAATTATTAACTTTGAACCTGCTCAAGGAATGTTCCCATAAAAGAAGTTATATAAATATATTGATTTGTTGGAACAGAACAACATATATCCTTCAGAAGAGAAAGAAACTTCTGCTTTGGAAAAGGGGAAGATGCCAAAAGCTGCCAAAATAGATTAAAATCAGGAATGGGTGGTTATATGGACTAGAAATCAATGCATTCAGTGTGGTGCAGTCATTAGACACAGATGCTATACTGGAGATAAAAATGGAAATGCAAAGCTGGGCTCTGGAAAGAAATTATTCATTGCTTTGCAGTTATCTACAGGAAAAGTTAAGTGCTGTCTGTCATCTGATTAAAAAGTAACTGAAAGGCATCTGTCATGAAAAAAACTGTAGGAAAATGGGAAAGAGTTAAAGATGATGTTTTCTCTAAAGTCCTCACAAAGGGCATCTTTGGTCAAATTTCAAAGAACCTGAAAGTATCTGAAAGGTCCAGCAAGAATAGTACTGAAATTACTGGATTTATCTATACACACACACAAATTTTGTATTTCTGCTTTATATTTAATATTTTAAGTGTACACAAAATGTTTATAGCAAGTGCAGTGAATATCTTCAGAGTTAATGGTGATGAAATGTAAACAGTGATGAAATGTAAACCATATACGGTTTATTAATTATGCATTAAATATATAAATCTACATCTATTTATACAAATGTGTAAGCATACATGTGTATGAAAAAATATGTAATAATTTAATTTATTCTTCCAGTTTGGTTTCATCATTTTTTGAGACCAAGTTTGTGGACTCTTGCATTGCTTCCTCCCAGAGGAATATCTAGTGCTGTATGTTACAAGCCTGTCTGTCCACAGCCTTGGACATGTGAAGAGTAGCTGCTAATGTAGCTGTCATCTCAGAAGATATTTTCAAGACAAAGATAAAAAAGAATGCTATGGACATCCCTGAATCTGTGAAATTTCTTTGTTACATTCAAAGGAAAAAAAAAAAAAAAAAGTAATCTTTTTCAATCTTAGTGTAAAAAAAGCTGTAAATTGCCTACTTTTAAGGCATACGAGCAATCTGTATCCAGGCCTTAAGTTTCCTAAATGAAAGAAGAATGTTGCCTTTTGCACTATTTTCAGCCTCCAATTACCAAGCTTAGCTTAGGTTCATGTTCACTAGGAAATCTGTGAAGTTGCATTTGACTGAAAGCAGCAGTGAATGCAAAGCAATTGTCCAAGTTTTGTGGCTAATTCCATTTTAAAATGTTCACATTTGGTTAATTGTATTCATTTGTTTCTTCCTAAGGCAAAATGGGGAAACAAAATAGTAAGCTGGCCCCTGAGGTGATGGAGGATCTGGTGAAGAGCACGGAGTTCAATGAACACGAGCTAAAACAGTGGTACAAAGGATTTCTAAAGGACTGTCCAAGTGGTAGACTGAATCTGGAGGAGTTCCAGCAGCTCTACGTGAAAGTAAGTTATTTACTAAATTATTTGTTAACTTAAAAGTAAGTTATTTGACTGTAGAAAAAGTTGTGAAGTCATGTAAAGCAAGCATATGGTACAGTGCTGCTGGTCATTCAGACTGAGAAATAACTTTGCTTGGAGAAGCAATGGTGAAGATGAGGCAATGAGTGGGAAGTGTTACCATCATCACACCAGTGATTCATGTAACTAAAGTGACCAGAACCTTTCTAAAGCAAAAGTTTAGGAAAAAACCCTGTGATTTATTCACCAGAAATATAATACATTTTCTGTGCTCATGGACGTCGTTTGCCTTCAAAGGATGGCCATGGTCCTGTTCAATATAAACCATGTGATTGCTGGACATACTTATATAAAAGTGGTGAAGTGTCATGACAGTATGACACGCAGAAAAAGTATGCACTATGCACAAAGGATTTCTTCTATAAATTTTAGGTATTGCTTTCATTTTTCCCCTGCTGTCACCTTTTTCTAATTTTATTGAGAAGGGAAAGCAGGCTGATCTGGTAATTTTCTTCTTATTTTTCACAACTTTGTCATGTTCAATGCAGTCTTTCCCTTACATTTACTATGTATTTATTCTGTAACAAGAAGAACACGGGGGTAGCATAAAAATTGTATTAATGTTACAAAGATAATTATATTTTTATTCACAATTGAGTGTCGGCCTAAAGGTCAGAGACTTCAAAGTAATGTTAATTAGGAGAAATATTGAATGGCAGTGATGAACTGTAGGATCAGAACAGCCTGTAAATACAATGTGAGGCTGAATGAAAATAAAGCAGCCTTTGAAATGTAAGTATTTAATATTGAGAACACTGGCAATTTTTGTAGAATAGTGGGACTGTTGTTTCCCTCAAATGCATGCTACAGTTCTTTCCCAAATTTCTTCAGTGTTGAACCAGATCATTCTGCAAAGTATTACCTAGACCTTTTTTGTTTTTAATGAATGGTTCTAGCAAAAACTTCGAATTCAACTTACACAAATAAGCTTCTGTCTTCATATTTTAATATTTATGGCTGAAGAAGATGTTGCCTTGCAATCCTTTTCTTACGAAACAAATGGGTTTGTAATGAATTATATTTTCAGATGAAAGAATTTGTTCAGCCTCAGATGTTGTGCTTGTTATTGATTGGTAATTTATAAATTCCATTTTAAATGGTACTCACCGCACATCCAGAAAGAGCAGACATCCAGTCATTTCTCATACATGTTTCTGGCAAAAGTAAACAGTCTTTATAAAATGCTTAATAAATTATGTCAACTCTTTAGAAATCATTGTTTCTTTGTTGAAAATTGCAGTAACGGTGGGGGTTTTTTGTTTGTTTGTTTGTTTGTTTTTTTGTTTTTGGGGGTTTTTTATGCTTTTTTCTTTGTTTTGGTTGGTTGGTTTTGGTTTTTGTTGTTGTTGGGGGTTTGTAGGTTTATTTTTTTATTTTGGTAGGGTTTTTGGTGGGGTGGCTTTATGGTTTTGGGGTTTTTTTTTTATGATTTTGTATATGTGAGAAAAAAAATCTGAAAATAGCTGAGAACCCCCAGGACTTCCTTCCTTCAAACAAGTGTTTTAAGGGTTCATAGATATTTCACAAGATCCTTTACTCATGAAGACACATCAGTGAGTAAATTCTATATCATGTTTGCAGAGATGGCAGTGCAAAAAAAACAAACCCATGCACTGCACAAGCAGTATTTTGCTCCTGAAATTTGAAGACAGCTTTGTCATCTTACTAAGCTTCAATATCCAGCTTTTAATTTTATAGCCTCATGTATCTTTAGACATGGACATCAAATATGATTCTCTCCCTTGCTTTGGTAGGTGTGTTTGATTTTTGCTCTGTAATGGCACTGACATATATTTAGTCCAGTTAATTGTCATTCTATATTTAATATCTATACAGGGCCAAATACTAATTTTGGGAGGAGAAATATGATTAGCTGTAGTAAATCCAGAGCTTTGCTTCTCTCTGTGTCACAGAAATATTTGTAAAATAATGTCTCTGAGGAGCTCACAGTCTGGGTGTTGGCCATCGTGGAAACTTCTCCTGTGTAGAACATTCTTTCTACCCCAGGTTCTGGCTGCAGATAAATCCCCAGATGTGAAATTTGATCTTTCCAGGAGGAACCACCAGCAGGAGACCCAAATCACTATGATTACATTTCGAGCATCTCAGTTCACTTAAAGTATATTCAGGGTGAAAATACATGAAGCATCTATTGATTCATAATTCCTCTGCATAAAATTATAGTTGGGAGGGATGGCATTTGTCTGTTGGTCTGAACTGGATTTTATTGGGAAAGATTTCCATATATCAATATATTTTGAAAAGAAATACAGGACTTTCCTCCATTTCCAATTCACGTTGTCCTAAGATGACATGGTTCCTTTGTGAGAGCTGTGGGGTGCATTTTCATGTGTGCTGACAAAAAGGTATTGTTCATCTAACTTAGATGCAAAGGAAACTCCTTTTTGTTCCTTACACAGAGTAGAAAATATCCTCATCTTAAACAGACAAAACATCTTATATTAACAATACTTTGAGGTGAATTTCCTGGTTATCTGCGCTTCTCTCCCATCAGAATTACAGAGTGGGCATAGAAATCATTTTGGTTTATTTTTTTTTTAAATGAAACATAACTAGATGTGTCCTGGGGTCACACCTGCTGTGTTACTGTATCTAATTAATAAGCTTGGGTTGAGAAGCTCCAGAACATGTGGGATGTGGATGTCAGGTCCTCAACATGAACCCTTCCAACTTTACATATTTGCATCAATTGTACTGTGCTGTTTACTGATGCAGATGAAGACTGTATTGACTAAAGGGGGAATTACTCTAGTTTGGCTTGGAAGCATTTGCTATTGAAGTTTCCACTATGAATACAAATCATCCAGTGCTTAAAATAAATAGCAGTTACACCAATGGACTCTACAGATTATTTGCAGTACTTTTAGTGGAAGTGTCTATAAAAATATTTAGTCAAGAATACCTCTTTTAAATAAGCATCTAATAGGCAGAAGTACACTTTATACAGTTGCATATTTAACATTTTCTGCAATATAATAGGTTAATTGAAAATACTGTCTATTTTTGGGTAAATAGATTCTTCTTGGAATACAAAATCTGTGGCAAACTTTTAGGGCTCATGTTTCCCTGCATGGCACTGAAGGAAGTGAATGCTTCTGCAGTTTTTTTAATAGTTTACTGAAGAGTTGGCCATAAACTGCAAACCCAGAGCCACAAAGAGTCCTAAATACTGAAGCATTGAGTCAGCTGTCCTGACAGTCTGCACAGAACATGGGAGGGGAAGAAATCTCTGGATAGAATTCTGAGGAAGCCAAAATTCAAGCCAATGTTTTGTAAAGAAACCTGCAAAACCACAAGGCATTACTCAGGACAGGAGCTGGTGCTAAATTCTAGGTCTCTCCAGGGTATGGGAGTTGCATCTTCCTACTGCAGAGAACTATCTAGAATAGCAGAAAAAGCAAAATCAACTGACTGGAGTCCTTTTGCTTTCTCTCTTAAGTGACAAAAACAATGTAATTGTCTTACCTTTAGAGTGGTTTATGCACTCCTGAAGCTGTAGAAAAGTGAATCAATTAGAGAAACAGCATTGCCAGCAAGTCAAGGGAGGTCATCCTGCCCCTCTACTCAGCCCTGGTGAGATGCATCTGGAGAGTTGTGTTAGTTTCTGGGCTCCTCAGAACAAGAGAGCTCCTCAAGCAGAGGGTGACAAAGATGATGAAGGGATTGGAGCATCTTTGTTATAAAGAAAAGCTGAGGGAGCTGGGGCTGTTCAGCTTTGAAAAGAAGTAACTGAGAGGGATCTCATCGATGTCTCTCAGTATCTGAGGAGAAGGTGTCAAGAGGATGGACAGGCTCTGCTCCTTGGTACCCAGCAATAGGACAAGAGGCAGAAAGTGGTGCACAGGAAATTTCACCTGAGTATCAGGAGGAAATCCCTTACTGTGCAGTGACCATACACTGGAACAGATTGCCCAGAGAGGCTGAGGAGTCTCCCTCACTGGAGATATTCCAGAACCCTCTGGATGCAGTTCTGTGCTGTGTGCTCTGGGATGACCCTGCTTGAGCAGAGAGGTTGGACCAGATGATATTGTGGTGACTTCCAACTTTACCCATTCTGGGAATTATGTCTCTGTTTGAATCTGCACTGCTTGCCCTCTCATTTATCTACCTGAGATGAGATGTGACCTTCTGGGCTGCTGGTAATATCACAATTAACCTCTTTTTCTGTAGGAAATAGCATCAGACAAGCTGGAACTTAGAATTTCCTTCTTCAAAGAGAATACCCTAACTGTTAAGCTTAATCCTTACTGGCTGCCTTAATTTTCCTTTTTCTCTCCTAAAAAGTCCTTGATTCTTTTATCTTGCACAAAATTTCATTAGCATTGGAGGCAGAGGGCTAAGAAATTAATATACAAAATTGTCATTGCAATAAAAGATACCAATAAAAAACTCTTGACTGTTCCTATCAGTCTTTAGGGTTTCTTGTAGTCTAGAGGGCCAAATACATTTTCCTTCAGATCTTTTGAATTCATAGATGAATATGCCCTAGAGTGTGTAAGTGTGCATAATCACTGCTAATATTCCCAGGAATTATGCATGTTTATTAAGTGGAAAATAGGCTTCTATATTGTGATACTTCTTGGAACTGGGTCACTGAACATGAGAAGCATATCTCTGTTTTAATAGAAGCAAGCACCAATGGTCCTTTAACTGAAAGAGTAGAGTTAGGAATGATCATGATAGAATGCTAGCATTCAATAAAGTAACTTATTTTATGAATTTATTGCACCTATATTGTTTAGGTATGTTTTAGAGTTTTATAGATAACTTTTAAATTAAGGGAAAAAAAATTTAAAAAATGCTATTTCATTAATTAGAGTCAAATGGTTTGTCATATTTTTTGCTTCTAGCTCATATTTCCGGCCTTAAAGGGAATTGATTTCTAGTCCTTCATTTTAATATGCGTGGAACAAAAGAACCTCAAAAATCTATTGAAATTTAACTGGGTGTATTTGCAGCCTCATTCAAGACAGACTAGCATCTTTCTAAACATGGCACATGGCTCCTCAAAATATGAGGTTAGAGCTGGATTTTGGGCTTTCAGTGGCAGTAAAAAAGTAGAATTCCAGAATGGCACAGCTGTGTTTACAGATGTCCCAAACATAGATGCAATTGTACTGGCAGAAACCGATGTTTCCTGAGATCATCTCTTAACTGATAGAGCTGTGCTGGTTTTATGAGTGTGCTCTGGTCACTTAAAGTATTCTTATAACACGAATACTTTCAAGGTGTATTATACCAATGTGAAGTATATTATGCCAAATATAATGGATATGTTTAGCTTATTATACAAATCCTGCATTGCTGTAGAACTGCAGCATGTCTTGAAATAATATAGGTTATAAAAAATACTGATTTATCTACCCACACAATGATTTTAGCCTTCTTGCTACCTTCTAGAAAATCACATCTGGTGTGCCAGCAGTATTCCTGGACATTATAGCAGGATTTTTGCTTGCATGAATCACCTAAATTTAACTGCAAGACAGAAAATATCATATGTATTTTTTTGTAAAGATGACTCAAAAAATCTTTAAACCTGTCAATATTACTGCTGTGTTACTGAATTTTTCAAACTAATATGTAATTAAAAAAAGAATACTCTTATTTTAGAAATTTTTGATGCAAACAAGTAGAGCAACAAATAACACTGGTTTGGGGACATCACAATATGGCTCTATAAGGAGCAGTGCATATCTAGATAGGCAGATAGAGTCTGGAAGAAATGGCAGTAGCATTATTGGCCTCAGTAGAAGTTTTGCTTGTGGGGGGTTATAAAACAGTTGATGAGGTAGAGTTTCATAAGGTGTTCCTAAAGCACAAATCTGCACATCTGAGACAATCACTGTAAATCATTAGAAAGAAATTCTCTTTTTCACCATAGGTTCAGTGAAGTTGCTATGAAAAGAAAATGATTATAGCAGAATCTAAATGGCAGAGTGCTGAAAAGCAACTGTGCTTGTGGCCAGCACTGTCACTGGGGAGTGTTTTCCAGGGTGAGCAATGTGCTCAGTGCTCCAAAGTATATTAAAACTGGGTTGTGATAACTTTAAAACCAAAGTGAATGCAGTTGCTTTTCAAACAGGACTTGGCTAAAAAAAGAGACATGGTCATGTTGCTTGGATGTTTTCCATACAAAACTGCTTTTGCCATTATTCTTTTTCTTCTCCTTATAGACATGAATAGGCAGGTGCTGTGCCAAAGTGCAGATCTACTCCTAAACCACATAAAAGGCTTGTTATATATTTCAAACAGAAGCTGGGATTGTGCTCCATGAATTTTAAAACAAAGGGCCAGAATACTTCTTTCTTATAAAACCAAAATCAAGCAAACCCTGAAGGCAGTATTAACTTTGAAGCTGACTTTGAGCAGTTCAGGGAAAGGGAGGATACTGGTAATGTGCCTTTCTGTCTCTATCCCAGAAAAAATAATGTCTGGACTTAATATCATTTTGTGAGACAGATTTTAAAATCTGTCTTTAGTAAACAGAGCTTTAAGATAAAGATCAGCAACCATATTGAAAAAGAAAATACAGTAAATAAACATGGATTCTCCTTTAAACTGCAAAGCAAATTGAAAACAGTAATTTCCAGAAGAGGACCAGCCTGCTGGGTAGCAAACAGTTTGAAAATATGGCTGTAAATCACAACACTGGATTCTAAGAGCCTTTAACAATGTGGAATGGAGTCAGTTTAGATTGAAACACTAATCTCAGTGAAGCTAATGGGAATTTTCATTCCTGATCCTTACTTAAGAGCTTAGGACTGTACTGAGCTCCCGAAATTGTTTATCTTTGTGAGACCCAAGTGCTGTGAAGTCTGGTGCAATCTCCATTAACCATTAGTGTCCAGTCCTACAAGCTGGATTGAGAGTCCAGAGAGCTCCTTTCATCACATTTGAAGATATGCACATTGGGAGCTGTCATTTAATGGCAGCAACAGTTTAAAAACTAAGTCTGGGGGAAAGGAGTGAAAATACGAGTCCTAAAGCTGGCAAAAAAGTTTGAAAGGCAAAGAAGGACTAGTCCTTTTGTCCTCCTTGCACTATTATGGCCCGTGGCTAATTTAAAGGCTAAAATACTTTTTTTTTTTTTTTTTTTTTTTTTTAAGAGCATATAATGGCACATATCCTCTAGACAATCTCCTCTGGACACTCAAAATCTGGGAAGTGAGGAAGTCAGACAATTTTAAGAGATGAAATCTAAATAACTAAATCTTAATTGCTCTAAATAGTAGCTTGTGGAGTATCCAGGCTAGTGGAATGAATTTTCTTAATGCTTGAACAAATCAGTAGCATATGCTGACACTGTCTGGAAGAGGCAGGAATAATGGTCACATGAATCCAAAAAGCAGTGCAACTGTCCAGAGGCATCTTCAGGGTTTACAGAGTCAGCATATATGTGGAAATGCAGAGATTTAGTCCAAACCTCTGATTCTTAAGTATTGAATGTATCTGTAATTCTGTGGCTGTACGTGGTTCTTGGAGGCATTTTAAACTGACTTCCAATGCATTGAAGAGAGTAAATCCAGACAGAACAAGATGATCCAGCTTGGAATACTTAAAAATATCACCATTTACATGCATGCCCCAGTTTCCACCGTAGTCTGATAAAAGAATGCAGGCTGGGCAAATTTTCCAACAATAACATGCAAATTACTTTCATTTCATCTTTTATTTTGGAGGATGTTCACCAGTTCCCAAAACTGTCATGCATTTTTATAAGAGACCTTCTTCCTCTGCAGCTCACCTTTGATCTATGTTTTATTCCTCTGAGAAATCAAACAACGAATTTGGGGTACTGTGATTATTTCTGAAGCAAAATACTGAATTCATTAATAAGGTTATCTGAAGGCTAATAAAGGAATGCTGCAGCTTGGATGGAGAAAGGTGTTGGTAACAAAAAACAAAAGAGCACAAAGGAAAAAAAAACAGTGAACTGTTAGCACCACATCCCACAGCTGTTATCATGTTTAGATCTACTATTTGCTGTAGCAATGCTTATTTTACCACTGTTACATAGTCCTACCATCAGCTATCAAGACTGATCAGTGTTTTACAACCTTTTCATAACCTGTTGCAAAATTCAAGTGTTTCAGGCTTGTCATCCTGAAACTTCTGCTTCCTGCCTTTCTTCATCCCTCCTCAGTGCTTTCCTTCTCATCACAAGGAGTATTCACAAAAACAGTGAAAATCCTTGAGGATGTGCAGGAGAGAAAGAAAGAGGTAATATTGACTACTTCTTTCAGAGATCTTCCCTTCTCTTGCAGTCAAATAAAATTGTCATTAATGAAGCACATTTAGTCTCTGTATTATATATGAACAGTTGAAAGAAATACTAAAGGGTTAAACCATTTGCTTGGTGTCTTTAGTAAAGTCAGGGTTGAAATTACTTCATGGGTCAAAATATAAATGCCCTTTTCTTTGTTTCTTTGAAATGAGGGTTTGTTCTTTTTTCCTACAGAATGGCTTGACAATGCCTTCCTGGAGCTGTACATGCACATAACAGTATGGCACTTCTGGCCAGATGTTAATCAAATATCTAGTTTAGTTCTGGTTTCTGTGCCTTGTAGTTAAAGTGTGACCATGGAAACCTTTATTTTAGGTCTTCAGTAACCTGGATTTTGAAATGCAGATCATCCTTTTTAGGATGATACTGCCCTGATTCTGAAGGCTAGTCAGCATGTGTTTTTGTTATTTGAGACAAAGTGAACTAGGGTCTTTCCAGGGATGACTTCTCGTCACATTTCTTGAACTATAAACATTGATTTTTGTTTAATATATATAGATATATATAAAGCTGTTTAGATTTACAGGGTACCTGAAGGAAGCATTAAACCAGGGCACTTCATTTCAGCACTGGAATGATTACTGTGATTTAAAGTTTTTTAAACATTGAAGTGGTTTCCTCTAGTATTAAAGTGTCCTTTCAGTATCTCACTTCTACACAAGGCCTGGAGCTGAAAAATAGCATTCTTATTTCATAAGGTGTGACAGAAACTTGGTCCTCTGAGCTGCATCCCTTTACCTCTCTGTCCCATCTCTCACTCCATGCCTCACATTCTCCTCCCACTCTCCTACCAGGAAACTCATCAGTCCTGCAGCAAGTTAATTTACCATACTAATATGCACTTGATGGAGTGAGTCACTGTAGCTGGGTGTGAATATCTCAAAAATTAAAGGGGACTCATTAGAGTTAACCGTGGTGCTCAGAGCCTGTGTCAGCCTGCCCCATCTGCTTGTGGAGTGCTGAGAAGGCAAATAAATCACTGTTACCTCTGCAACCTGTGCTGCTGTGGGAAGCTGTAGCTATGCAGCCAATGGAACAAGAAGTGCTTTTCCAGGGTACAGTGGAATGAAAAAGCATTTGGGGACTTGGTTAGCTATCAAGTCAAATACTGTTTTTATTATCATGTAGACATTAGTTGACATTCCAGTCATTTTTCTGCTACTTGTAGTCTGAACACTTCCAGTACCTTGGGATATCAACTTCCTTTTTCTTCAATGAAAGCAAATTTCCATCTTTTCATGTTTAATTAAGGCTCATAGGAATAGACTATTTGCACTGACAAACCAAATGATTACTGAATTGAGATGACTTACTGCTACCTGGAGTGAGAGTTACGTAACTATCTTAATTTTATATTCAATCACAAACAAAGCAAAATGAGAAAAACATATGGTTTGGAAGATAAAGTGATCAACAGAAGGAAAATTAGACAGGAGGCAATTTTGTCATTTTACTAACATACTTCTGAAACCTTCCCAGAAAAAATGTGGTGTGAAATCCACTAGGTCAAGAAGATGTGAAGGTTGGTTCTGATTGCATGAGTAGCCCAGAATTGAACATGCAACTCCAAATAAAATCTCCCTGTAGTCCAGACAAAGAGCAGTATATACAAAAGTGTAAATCAGTTCTGCAGTTCACCTCAAAGTGAATATCAATTGGGGATTATTTCCACATTAGCAAAAAAAGGAATTAATTGAAATAAAAGTGTATGTGACCCTTGTCAGCAGCTTTCAGAACAAGTATATTCAATTATGAAGTTATTTCTGGGTGCCTCTATATCCCCTTTCATTTGGTAGGATATACCCTAGGATTGCTGTTATCCCTTACTAGGAGATTGCACACCTCTAAGCATTCTTGTGGCTCTACAGCTTTCTTTGACAGATATCCTCAAGTTTGCTCCTCCCTGTCAAACCCATCAGGATAGGAGATGGATGAAGCCCTATTCCAAGATACATGGATTTTGGCAGTGTGGTTCCTGTCCCTGATGCCAATACCAGATACACAGAGATTGATCAAATGGAACAGTCCTGGAATTTGCTTTTGTGTTCACAGGCTCCAGCTTCTACTGCTAATGTCCATGTTGGCTGTACCTGTGTCCCTCTGATAAATACCTTTTTTGTTCTGAAAAACTTGGTTTATTACTGTTGCAATTACTGTGCCCAAATTTTATTTGTGGGTGAGATAATTTTAGCTGAAAATATTTAAGTGAAATGATGGAGTTGTTTAAGAATGGATCATCTAAAACAAGACATTGTGTTGTGAGAGCCTCACAGGACATCAGAGGTATGCAGATGGATTTAGGGGATGTACTTCCTCCTAGCATGGATCTGTTTTCACCAGAATAAACTCCAGCCAGCTGCTTTTTATCCAGCTGCTAAGTGCTGGTCTCTGGAAGGTGATGTTCTTTGGATGTGGTCCTGGTGAAAAGCAGATGTCCTTAGCTTCCTTCTGAGCCTTTCTATCCACACACACGCCTGAGACCCGGCAGGAGAAGATGGAGTTGTGGAATCACTGATTCCCATCCACCTTCTGCTTCCCACTCCCCCTCTCACCCACACCTTGGCAGGTCAGGTGCTGTCCCCTGTGCTCAACTAACAATCCTAATTTCATTCAGGAGGAAAACACATCTCCTTTCCTCAGGGTCCAATTTCTACATTTCTGTACAAAGCATCTTCAGCACATTTAGTCTTATATTACATGTGGGTTGGTACACTCAGAACAAACATTATACACACACATTAAGATTCTTGATTAGGACATGTGGTTTAGGTGGCAGTCACTTCTGAGCTCACAGCTGCTTAGTGATGACCAAATCCCACAGTTTTCTTGGAAGAATGCAGTTGTAGTTTATCTAGAGCCACAGAAGGATACAGCTGAGCATCATTAGTTTTCATCTCACACACAATTGGTTTCATCTTTTCTGCTGTACATTTGTACAGAACAAGGGATGTCTTAACAGTCTATTTATTACTCTTAGAAGATTAACTTCCTGATATTTTATATTTAAATATTTTATATATTTATTTATTTTTAAATATAATTTCCATACAAGACTTTTGTTAGGTTGTGTTTTTTTTAAAACAAAGTGACACTTCAGATAACTTCTGTACTGAGAAAGGTACACTTTCTGAATTCTATATTGTGGTTCTTAAAAGCCCAGCAAGAAAACTGTGGTTAAAATCTAGAACATGATGCTGAAAACTGCAGCATATAATAGTTTTATATATATATTGTAAATTTTATATATAATTTATAATAGTTATAATTGTATTTATTGTAAAGGTGCTATATTAGTCCTGGCTTGAAGAAGCAATTATTTATCTGTTGATTAGTTCTTGCCACAATTAAATGCAGTATAAGACAAGGGAAACCCAACAAATTAGTGTCCTTGTGTTAGAATTGCTTACTCAGTGCTGCAAATTAACCCCTGTGGTGTATTAGCTTATCCACTCGTTTATTTTTAAGATTCTTTTCCCCAGGAGCTTTTCTGTATAGCAGGAAAATGGTGTTTAATGGACCTGAGGTTATTTTCACAGAGACATAAATTCTGGGGTTATTCTAATGTATGGCCAAGAATTGTAGGAATAAAGATATTTCTGCTTCCTGTATCTACTGCCCTGGGGTAGCTTTGAAACATGAAAAATCATGAGAAAGAGCACATGCTCTGAAACAACCTGAAAGGATTTTCATTCTCAGAAAGTTGGGTTTCTCATGCAGAAAATCACCAGCAGGTCCACAGCAATAAAACTGAGTAAAAAATAACTGCTAAAAAAAAGGAAATGCTGGTCTTTGTACCCAGCAGTTTCTTTTAAAGTGATGTACCTCTTTGTTACTCCTCTGAAAGAATAATGACATTTTGCCAAATAAATGAAATCTGTTTCCAAAGAATGAATTGAACACATTCAGTGTAAAAATTACATTAAATTGTAGCCAAATTCATTAAAGATACAAGATTCAAACTTATTAATTTGGCACACAAGCTTCTAATAATTCTATAGAAGTGGACTATCTGTGGGAAATTAGCACTTGAGCTCTATCCAGAAGGCAATTGTCAGTGGGGAAAAAAAAGAAAACTGTATTCTGGCTGTCCAAGGCTGGAATTTTTTTTCTGCACAAGCACAATAAATAGTTTCTGCTAGAAATAAAGAGACTGCCAAATCAACCTAGCTGAATAAAAAGTATGTTGTGCTTTACACATGGGAAAAGTTCTCCAGAACAGTTAATCCCTACGAAAACATTATCCCTGGATTATCACCAGTAGTACTTGCCTTCAGGCAGCTTTCAGTTATTTGTTTCCATTTTCTATACATGTACCCAGTGGTTTTATTTCCATGTGACTGCTCATCTCAATCATTTCTTTGCTCTTGTCTATTCTGGGCTCGTGCATGTGCATTTTACATGTTGCCAGAGTACTTTGGGCTATATTTATGTTTCCAGATTCATAGAAATATTGTTCTGCATATAATGTAGAACACATAATGTAGTAATGTATACTGCTGTGACAGGCAGTACGTAGTCCTAAAAGGACCACTGATTTCTGTGGGGGGGCCCATGTCACTGCAAAGTACATCAGTGGACTAGAATAGTTTGTGTCTTTTCTCCTTCCCTTTTGTGTAGACAGGATATAAAAATTCAGTGGTAGTCAGTCCTGTGTGTGGATGGTGTGAGTGAGTTCATGTAGCTCCCTGGCTGAGGAAGCCTCACACAGGATTTATTGCCAGCACGTTGGTGCATTAATGGTGCAGCTGGGTCAAGGGACAGCTGAAGTCGTGTTGCTATGCAGATAGGATGTCTTGGAGTCAAAAGAAAAACAGAGGGAGAAAGAAACTCTTTACAAGAAATGCAGTCCCTAGTTGCTGTGTAGTGGTAACAGTTCATGTCACATCTACACTGGAGTGGAGGCATTACAATGGAGGGTAAGAGTTTGACCATTAATATAATCCATTATGGATGTGCTTTTTTAAATTGCCAGAACTCATTTATTGCATTAAAACCTGAATTCATGCTATCTTGCTACCCTAAATTCACAAAATGCAATGCAATGAAAAAATAAATGTTTTTCTCCTAAAGGAACAAAGTACCATCCTTCTTCCTGGAGTGCATCAGAAGATGCAGCCTTGACATCTCCAAACTCCTATACAATCCTGTCAGGCATGAGAAATCCTTAGACAGATCCCCATCTTTTTTTTAGCCATAATGTTCTTTCCTTCTCAGCTAGCTCATATCCTTCTTCCCTAGGGCACTAGCTAGATGAGTGGTGAAGCCTGATGGGATGTCTGTACCTCTGTTCTTTTCTTCTCCAGCTTTTGAATTTCTGCAAATTTGGCTTTGTGACTTCAGCATAATGGGAAGCTTGCTGTTAGTTGTGCTCATTCAGCCTATCACTGGGGCTTGGTCATTTTATTTTCATTTGTCTCTGTTCCTACTTCAAGACAAGGGCAGTCCAATTTCAGAAAGACAGGCCAATCCTTTATGCAAAGAAGAACCTTAGAGCTGGAAACCTTTCTAAATAATTAGCCCACAAGCTCTGCAAGATGCTGCATAGCAAAGCAAAATTAGTGGACATAATTAAGTGTTTGTTATTCACTGTTAGTGGTGCTGAGAAACACTTGAGAAAAGGAACTATCCAGACTCTATTACCTGAACTAAAACGAAATGTGTCCAGAAAGATTTTTGAAATGCCTTAATTTTAATCTTTAAGCATATACATTTCTAATTTATAAAAGCAGAGTTTGGGTGGGAGTCATTCTTTGTAATTTTTAAATTTTTAAAACTTTTTTTGGCAGCAATGCAAGTTGTATACATGATGGTATCAAACAGTACGGGCTTGAGAAATGAAAGTAAATTTAAAAGAGAAAAAATTGAAGACAGGTAAGGATAAACTTGCTGTACACTTTGGAAGATTTAAAATTACATTTATTCTTATAAACCTAAGGGGTTTAAAAATTAAGACAGATGATGAAGATTATGTTGGCGGGAGGACATTATCTAGATTAGCCATTCCATATTTAAGGTTGTACATCTATAATAAAACACATGGTTGTGAGAAGGTCTGCACTTGCAGCCTTTACATAAGGTTGTAAATAAACAGATGAAATAGCCAATGGTGCTGTTCAAATCCATGGGAGATCTGACACCTTCTGAGGGACCAAGGTTTGGCTTGCATTTTGCCAGTTTCTTGTTTTATAACATATGAAAGTGCAAAAGAATGACAGATGGCTGTATGGCTAATTTTTTTTGTGATGAAAATATGATCACATTTTTGTCTCTTGTATGGAAATTCCTTCTCTCTTGGTGACTCCCACAAGCAAATAAGCCATTACCAAACTGTTCCTGAATAGATAAACATATTATCTGGAAGCACAGAGAAGATGCTGGATTGGGCACTCCTGGGAACTCCCATTCAAGCCATTGTGGGGTTTTTCAGTTCATTGGCCAAACAAATCAGATTACCACATTTGTTTAGCCAGATGGTCTTTCTAGTGTCATGAGGAAAGTGCAGTCAAAATACTATCCATAACTTGCACAAGGATTGCATTGGCAACTTAATGCAGAAAAGGAGTTACATTGCAGAAAATCCTTGTTGTGATGGTATCTGATGGCAGTTTCCTTTTCTAACATGCAGATGAACTCAACAACATCTCATGGTTTGGGTAGGTGGAAGCTGTCATGCTGAGTAGAGCTACAGTTGGTTTCTAGATTGCAAGGTGGGAACACTAATCTATTAATATTAGAATCATTGAATCATAGCATTGGTTGCGTTGGAAGGAATCTTAAAGATCATCCAATTCCAACCTGCCTGCCATGGGCAGGGATGCCATTCACTAGATCAGCTTGCTCAAAGCCTCATCCAGCCCGGCCTTGAGCACTTCCAGGGATGAGACATCCACAGCTTCTCTGGGCAGCCTGTGCCAGGCCCTCACCAATCTCACAGTAAATAATTTCTTCCTAACATCTAATCTAAATCTGTCCTTATTCAGTTTAAAACCATTGCCCCTGTCCTGTTACAACCTGTCCATATAAAAAGTCCCTCTTCCTCCTTTTCTTAAGCCTCCTTTAAGGTACTGAAAGGCTTCTCCCCAGCTCCTTCTCCAGGCTGAGCAATCCCAATTATCTCAGCCTGTCTCCACAGGAGAGGTGCTCCAGCACTCTGAGCACCTTTGTGGCTTCCTCTGGACTTGCTGTTGACAGCTCCATGTCCTTCCTGTGATGGGGACCCAGAGCTGGATGTGACACTGTGGTGAGAGCAGAGCAGAGGGGCAGAATCCCCTCCCTGCCCTGCTGCCCGTGGGGCTCAAGGACACACTTGTCTTTCTGGGCTGTGGGCTCATGTCCAGCTTCTCATGTATGAGACCCCCAAAGTTCTTCTCTGCAGGCTGCTCTCAGGGAGTTCTTCTCCCAGTATGTGTTTGTATGTGGATTGACTCAACCCATGTGCAACACCTTGCACTTGACCTTAATGAACTTCATGAGGTTCCTTTGGGCCCATTTCTCAAGTGTTTCCAGATCCCTCTGGAGAGTATCTCATCCTTCTGTTGTGTCTTCTATTAATCTCAGCCTGACCTGCTTGATATATCATCAGATCTTTATTTGTTTGTTTATTTTTCTAGTACTTGCCAACAAAAGAGTACTGTGTGTATTTTGGGTTCATTGTATATATTTGGGTTCATTCTCTTTCTTCTCTTCTGCTCAATCCACTCTACAAACATTATTATTATCAGTTCTATCCTATGTAATTTAAAAAGAAGAAGGAAACTATCTTTCCAACTAAACAGAAATTACATGAGATCCTTTTCCAAATGATCATTTGGTTAATTATGGCCTTATAAGGAAAATTCTCCCATAGGATGATCAAGCTGTGATTGGTTTCTAAGAATTTGCAGTGACTGGCTATTTGTGAACATTCAAATGTTGTATGACAATTCTGTATAGCTAATAAAGTAGATTTTGTCCCAAAAGACCTTGAAAATTCCAGGATTATAAGAGAAATGCATGGGACTTGGCTAGTGGAGAGCAAAGGCACTTCCAGTGGGAAATAATCTCATTGCAGGACAGATGTATAGGAGACATGGTAGAAATTATTCTTGGAAAGAATCTATCTACCTATATCCAAAAGGTGCCAGTGAGCTGTTAGATGTCTAGAACTGGGAAGACCTTGGTAAGAGGTATTTGAGAGAAAAGCAATTTTGCATGGTAACAATAATAATAATTGTCACAAACAATTGCAAACTATCATATAGATTTTATAATGTTGTTTGGAACATATAACCATGTTTTATATCAAGATCTCATAATATTTTCTTAGCAAATGGTGAAAATCATAGAGATAATCCTACTTCACACATTCTTTATCTTTTTGTTGTTGTTAAATTCAAGTATCCACTGTGGTAATTGGAAAGAATTTCTTCCCCTTTGGTGGAAACAAAATCAAATTCTGTGGCCTCAGATGGACAAAGGGAAGGCAAGAGCTGAGATACATGGAAAAAAAATGTGCTTTTAGGCATCTGTAAATGATTTATTTGCTTAGCTTAGAGCATATTAATGCTGTGAAAAAAAAGTTTCTGACTTTTTGTCTGACTTTTTGTTGTTTCTGATGTTTTATTAGTTTTGTGATAATTACAATAATTACTTTAAAAGTCAAAACCCAGGAAATTCTAAATGAGACAGTATAATTATAATATATAACCATAATAATGCTTCCTTCCATTCCTCACTTGGGTATTGTGATGCTTAATTAGTTAATGTTTGTACAGCAGTAAAATGCAAAACACCGTAAAAGTATTAAGCATTTTTCCTGTTTGAGTTCTTCAGTATAACCAATTATCTTTCATAAGGTTTTTAAAAGGGATAATTTAAAAAGATCTATGTAAACCCAACTGTATTTTATATCTGTCTTGCTGGGAGATGGAGTGGCAAATCAGTGCTTAATTGCATCAGTATTTCACATGAGCCTGCTGACACTGTGACAATGGATTTGGCCTAGAAATATTTGTTGATTATCATATTTCTAGGCCATGCAACAAAATTAAAGTGCTCTCATGGGAGCCAGAGACACAGCTGATGAAAATGAATAGAAAATGAGTGTCACAAGCTGACAAACCACCATACTTAGAAGGGGAAAAAATCGTGAATAAATAGCATTCTGTTGAAATAAATAAAACCTTTTGTCTAATATTTAGAATAAGAAAATCTGTTATTTCCTCATTTTCCTGTACAGAATTCAGTGAAGAAAACCAGTCTTGTGCCATGTATAAATATGCCATGTATAAACAACAAATGGAGCTAGAACTCAGGGAATGTGGCACTGTAGAGCAAAATATGAGATTTTAAATTATCTTTAGGTCAAAGAAGTTCTGAAGAAGATCTGTATGTCAAAATAACACACTGTAAGAATCAGTCTGGGTTGGAGGTAGAAATAGACATAAATTAATTTTCAGATTACTTGCACCTCAGGGGGTGATATGCAGAATCTGTCATTTAAAATCCACAGCTTTCTCCAATAAATCATTATTCAGTCACCCTCATCTCTGCCACTGAGCTTCAGCACAGAATCAAGGGTTGGGATTAATTTTGCCATCTGAAGGCTAGTTTGTTATTTGGGCTGCACTAGAGTCAATGGAAAGACAGAGGTAATTCCACGGGATTATTCATTTTGTCTGACTCATGCAGAACCATCTTTGTTTCGTTAATAGTTGCTGGACCAAAGGAGAGTTCTCAAAGGAATTAATCTGACCATAAACCTTTATTTTTGAAGGAAATTAATGATGCTATGGAAGCAGCATTCTCCTTTCACTATGGAGGGATTCCCATGTTTCATACCTATCTTTTAGACCTAGACAACTTGGATGCAAATTAAGTAGATAAATTGCATGAGGAGTATGGGCTTACCCATCAACATGTTACATGCCAGCAATGCAGAAAATACTGAAAATACTCAAAATACTGGTGTACCTGTAGAAAGGGGCAGTTCTCATCATTGACTGGGGTCATTCTAAAGTTAATTTGTTTTGGTTTGGAGACCATTTTAGGTTCCCTTCTGCTGCTGGCACTGTAGAATTAAGAAGTTTAGGTTGTAATCTGCATGTTTCTGTGAGCACAGGGATCTGTCAAATGCAGATTAAAACAGGTACGTTTTCAAGCAAAGATGGAGTGCTAAGCAGTTGGCTTTAGATCCACACTGACACTTGGATCAATGCTTTTTAAAATGAGAGTTAATGAAAACAGATGTAGAAAATAAGAAAACCCAGTTCTATAAAGGTGGTAAAAGTTTTACAGTTGATTTTTGTGACTCTATTATTTCACCCATAAAATGTAATGAAGATTGGCCTATTTTACTGGTAATCATATGATGCTTAAAATACTGGGATAATCAATATGTAAAAAAAATCATAATTAAATATTGACTCTTGCTTTTTTAGCCTGTCTCTATTACTTGGGTCAGGCCAGTTGGTTTTGTATTCAAAACTGTATTTTGCTGGAAAGAATTTTTGTAATCTAATGGTGCCACTTACTCCTCTCCCAGACGATTTATAACATCCTCTTTTAGCAGGCAAAGGCTTTTGAAACCATGAGAATTTCCATTACTGCATTTACATGAGCCTCAGCTGCTGCTAAGCAACAGGGCTGTTACCTGCCAAAGCCTGGAGTTAAATCCCAGATCTGTAAAGAGGATGGATAGAAACACAGATGTATAATATACTTAAAATAACAAGTGAGGAATGTGGTTTTGGAAATATGTAGAAATGTGGAGGTCTAAGAGGAATACAATTCCATTCTAGAGACATGTGAATAAGGGTGATATAATGTGTTAGAGAAAATTAAGAAAATCAATCAGATTATTGTATTTTGGTGATTTGTTCTTGAAAACACACTGTAGCCAGATTGGTTTTGCTTTGCCAAACCTTAGCAAGAAGTGTTAGGTGTATATGCAATGTTGGATAGTGGGAAGTAAGGAATAGAGAGAACATCACCAAGCAAATTTCATTTAAAATAATTTAACGCATAGAGTATTTCTAAATCATAGAATCATGGAATGGCCTGGGTTGAAGATCATCTACATCCAACCAAGTTTGATTCATAGTATTTTGCATAGTGATTTTGCTTCTCCTTTTAGAGACAAATGTATTTATATTTGGATAAGAAATGAGCCAAGTGCTTCTCAAAATCTTTCTTTTCCAATGGTGTTTTTGGTGTTGGCTTTGGCTCAGTCGGGTGGGACTGTTTCTAAGAAATGGTTTGGGTGTTAGAAATGCTGTTGCAGTTAGTGGCATTAGCATTTAAGTCTCAGCATTTAAGATCAGTAGTGTTGTACCAGCACAAGGAGTATGAGGGTCTTTACCTGCAAAATAGCCTGCATGGAGGAGAACAGACCAGGAGAATAAATGTGAAGAGTAAAACAACACCAGGACTCCCAGAAGCCACAACCCAAATGCCAGCTGCCTTATTGTCAAGCTTGGGTAGCAACAGACAGACTTCAAAAAGACATGTTGAAAAAAAAGGAGCTATCCTGCAGTGGGAATAACGTGTAATGCTGCTTGCTACAAAATTGTGATTGGTAACAGGCAACACCCACTGCTTGAAGTGAAGTCCCACTCTGCATTTGTGCCTTGGTACACTGGAGAAAGAGGCACCATGAAGGCTGCAGTCCAACTGACAGGACAGGCAAATGACTTGGCATGGTGTTAACAGCAGAAAGATAGATTCTGTAGGACCAAGACAGATTCTGTAGGACCAAGAAAGTTTTCAATGAAAAGTTCAAACTGTTTAGATAGTGAAACTAGCAGATTTTCATTATATTCAACAGAAGCAAAGTTCTTTATTCTCCTCTAAAATTTGTTTATATGTTTTCCTAGTTTTGAAGGCATTTTATAATTCTTAAGGCATTCGCTCCTCTAGAATAACACTATATGCCAAGTAACACACTTAACTGTCTTTATTAAAGTATTTAAGGGAAGTTTTCTACAATATAGTTACACTTTCCTGCACTTCAAGACAGAGAATATTTCAAGATGAGAATATGACATCATGAAATATCATTTTAGCCAGGCAGATGATGCAATAATTTCCTTATTCTTTAGTTTAGTTTAGTTGAAACCAACATATATACATGCAGTCCCTTAGGAATACTGTTATAAGAGACAAAGCACTTTCACATATATTGCTTGTACTTTGGTGCACACTGCTTTACGAACAAAACTGTTGTGGCATTTGGGGCAAAATATTTAAACTGTGAAAAACATTGAAGCAAAATTCTATGTAGAAATAAAAAAGACACACATTTATAGCTGCACACAATAAGATTTAAAAAAAAAGGATTTTTTACATAATTAAAAAAATTACGATTAGTTTATCTTTTTATAATAAAACCACACTGTATTTTTAGAAAAAAACGGCAAATGACATGGGAAAAAGTGACATAACAAAATTCAGATTATATCAATGGTTCAGTCTGACTGAACAATTTTTTTTTTTTCTTTAGCACTCAGGTAACTGCCCAATTTATCTATAGCTCTTCTGTCAGCATCACTAGTGTGAAGTCTGAAATGTATCCATTGCTATTTATGTATTTACAGTGTGCTGGGGAAGAGTCAACACTGTGTATTCTTTCCTTACCTCTCAGAGGTGTCTGAAGGGGTAGGGGATATCTGTGTAAAGATAATCTTGTTAATGCTATTTCCTTGACTTTCCAAACAATCTAGTAAAGACCTTCACCAGACTGAAATTAGTGTCTCCTAGATTTTTTTTTATATAAAAGTTACTCAAAAGAGATAAAAATTCTCCCTAGAATCACCAAGAACAAGAATATCTCTAATGAGTGTAGAGCAACTTTGAGAAACAAGTCCACCTCAGATAACCCCAGGCTTTCAACTCCTCACTCTAACATCCATACAGGGTCTTTAACTGGATTTTCTGGATTTCTGTGCCTCCCAATACTTTATTATTTTTTTACTATATTATGTTAATGCTGTTTTGAAGGGCAATGTATTTTTAACCTTTTTTTTTTCTTTCCTAAGAATTTGCTTAAAGTTGTAAGGAGAGTCAATGGCTCTCTCATTTGAAAATCTTACTGCTGTTCTCAGAGCAGTAATTGCTATCTCACAGACTATTGCTACCTTTTTCTTTTCTCATGTGTATTGTGATTCATTATGAAGGATCATATTACTTTTTAAATGGCAGCACCTGAAGGTGCCAACCTGAAGTGCTTGGAATAAAGAGATTGTGTCATCAGCACCAGTGGAGAAAAACCATGGGAAGAAAAATAAACCTCTAAATATTTTGAATATTCCTCATGCTAGCACTTCCAAGGAATGTTCTCACCTGCACTCACATGTTCGAACTTAACTGAAGGAATTTGAGCTAATGTACCCATGAAGAAGTTGAAATATGAATTGAAATTGTCTTGTGAGCAAAAAAAAAAAAAAATTCTGTGATTCCATAAAAAACACATCTGGATGACATCAGTCAAGGCAATAAGTAATCATCCATTCCAGTACGACTGTTGGAATGGAGGAACTGTGTTTCATTCAAGAGAATGAATCTGTTAATCCCTCTGATTTTGGATGAGAGCAGCACCTGCTCTGGCAGTGGGATTTGTGTTTGCCAATGGTTGTGCTGGCAGCTGTGCTCACCATGACCCCATCTGGGACTCCTTGGGACAGGGGTTGTGCTGTCACTCCTGAACCAGCAGCTTTTGAAGCTGGGACCATAGGGCAGGTCCAGAAAGAGTGGGTAGCCAGTTCTTATGTTCCTCTTGCATGTAAGAGAATCTTTCTAGCAAGGCTTTCTGATGTCAGTGAGCTATCTCCACCATGAGCACCATGTAGCTGGTATTTTCCTTTGCACTGCTAGTGGAGGGCTCAACACACTGTGTGTAATCAATAAGTTATGTGAACAGTGGCTATTCTCCATGGTAAGCCTTATTTTGTTACATGTCAGAGTCCAGTTTATTACAGCATCTGTGCTTGGGTTTCATCTCTTTTTCTCTGTGCCAACATGAGAGAAGATCATTCTTTGTCTGCCTTTGCCAAGGAAAAGAGACCCAGGATGGATGATAATAAGGTCTGTGAGTTAAGCATCCCTCTGTTACACTCAAAATTCAGAAGTGAAATCCAGGTGCTGACAGTCTGTCTCAAAGAAATGAAGCACTTCCACAGCAAGAGCTGTGATTTGCTCTAGTGGGCTAATTTGGGAAAAGGAGCGTGAACAGCCTGTATAAATAAAGAGCACTTTGGGAAGAATTAGTGCAAACAGAATGTCCACAGGAGACCCTGGGTGTACCAGCATAACAGATATGTTAAAGAAACAAAAAATGTACAATTAACCTAAATGGATAGATTCAAGAGGAAATATATTTTTCCTTTTTTCTTCACACAAGGTGTGTTTCTAGGTGCCTGCTCAATGGGATGGTCAGCTTAATCACTTGCACCAGTATTTTCAGGGGAGAGCTGATTCTCCAGTGAAAAATGTCGAGGAAGAGGGGGTTTAGATCTAACAGTGGTGTCAGGAAGCACAACATCCCATGATGCATGCTGAAAGTGGCTGTGTCTGTCAGTTTTTGATTCCCGGGATGGAGAACTCTTCCTGGAACAGGGAAAATCAAAAGCAGTGTCTCTGTCTACATTAGAGCACCTAAAGTAGTGCCTTGAAGTATACTGGGGGTTGAGATGCAATCTTACAACCACTGGAAAGTATTCTTTCAATGTTTCTAAACTCCCATTAAGGTCCCCTTGACACTTGGTATTAATGTGGTTTTGTCAGTCTCCCTCTTGCTCCTCTGTTATGCTGAGCAAAGGCAGCAGTTCTGGGCTGGGCTGTGGCAGAGCTGCTGGCCAAGGTCCCTGGTTGGGCCCAGAGTTGGTCTGTCATATCTGTTTGGGCAATATTTGCTGCCTCCTTTCTTGAGAAAATGAAGACAATGTGATTGAGCTCTGCATGCTTGCAACCTTCTGATGTATCAGATAATTTACATGGGCACTTAGTTGTGAGATGCAATGATGAGTTTCTCTGAGCCTGATACTCAAGAGGTTATCTGTCCCCTGTTAGCAAGTTTAATAGCTTGTTCAATATCATACTTAATAATGAAACTAAATTATTAAAGATTTCAATAAAGTATTTGATATTAACCAATTAAGATTATGAAGCCTACGGAAGCAATCAAGTACTTGTTTCTCTCCCACTCTATTAATAATTTAAAACAAGATAAAATGTATTACATTATTTTTGTCTTATCATTATGATTTTAAATGTATTGCTTAAACCATAGTAGGTTATGATTAGTAGCTGTACATACAGATCTTGATAAAACTTCCATGTCTATTATAAGTTTGTAATTCAAGGCAATTCAGGTATGCCCTGCAGACTATTTTCATGGTTTTTCTGTTGTGATATATCCTGTAACTCTCCAGTGATGTGATACAGTGATTATGTGTGGAAGAGGTTTTCATTAACAGAGGCAGTAGCTCTTTTAACATAACTGGTTTTCCTCAAATGGCTGCATGTTTTAGAAGCATTGTTAGATTGACATTTGTTTGGGATTCAGTCATGAAGCAACAGATGAAGTCCAATGACTTCTCTCCCCGTATTCTCCATTGGTGATATCTTGAGCAGCATCACTCAGTTCACTACTTGATGAACTGTATAGCTTGTATTAGAAAATAACTGCTGAGAAAAAACAGTATAATTTGGGCATAAATAGAAACAATGTTGGCAGGTAATATCAATAATCACTAGAAACCATGAGCTTGCTAAATGACCTTTTTTGCATGACAGCTGAGTTTAATGGATGCTTCACTACAATATCTCAGTTTTATTATCAGAGAATAATCTTTATTCTTTGCATTGACAGACCAACTCTGTTAGTCTCCATGTAAATTCAAGTGGTTGAAAGTTTGTGATGAAGGAGACTGGACTGTTTACTGCATCACTTGTCCATTACTATCACATCACAAGTGCACTTCCCTCTTTTTAAAACTAACCAAATGATCTTTTCTCAGGTTAGATCACTGAAATAATCTTCTTTGTTTCTACTTTGGGATGATAAGCTTTAAATGAGGTTTGGGGGGGGGTAGGGCTTTCCATTTGCCTGCTGTTAGCAGCTACTGGTGACTGTATTGGAATTAAGTCTCTAGAGTTAAGCTGTTAATGCCATAAATGATCGATTTATTATCACTCTTTGGAAATGAGTTTATCGTGGGAGGGAGCTGAAATCTCTCTGTTGTAGAGTGAAGGGGACAGGTTCTCAGTTACAAAACAAAACAAAGCAAAACAAAACAAAACAAAAAAAAAAACCAAAAACCAAACCAACCAAACAAACAAAAAACAAGCAAACAAACAAACAAAACAAAAAAAACCCAAAAACCAAAAAACCCAACCTAATATGAAGCCTACAGCTGAGAGAGGGATGATGCCAAGTCTTGGTGCAGGCAGCAGAGCAGCCCTTGGTGGGGACTGACGGGCACTGACCCGAGCAGTGGCACAGGAGCAGAGGTCCAAGCTGCTCCCTCTGGGAAGGTTTTCCTCCTGCCCTGTTCCCTCAGTGTTCCTCTGGATGGCTGTGCAGGACTGATTTTTAATACTCCCATTAACATCTAAAATGCCATGTTGCTGTTTCAGATCAGGTTGGAGAGATTTTTAAGGAGGATAAGCTGTTGAGGAAATAAACCTGTTCTAGATGGAGGAGCTCTTGACTACACAGCCTGGCTGTGCTCAGGGACTGGATGCTCTGGGGACGTGGTTTGCAGAATGAGCTGTGTAATCTGGGTTCATGTCAGCAGCACAAGTCAAAACTGGGCTCCCAGTTGTAGCACCTTTTAAAATGAAGAGCTTTTGAAAAGCAAAATGCAAGAAATTTATGTATGGGAGAGTCTAGATTAAAGTATACTTGAAGAAGTAGTTCTACTTAACGCTGAAAAAGCCTTTGGGATACAATCCCATTTCATCCAACCTGTTTGCAAATTAATTATGCTAAGCAGGCTTTTTAATTACATTGCTTGAAGGAAGAGCAGCAGAACATGTAAATTCCATAAGAGAAAAAGGAAAAAGGTTTCCACTGCCAACCGGGGAGCTAAATTTGACAAAGGCAGCTGAACCATGACAGGGCAGAGTGTGATTATTTTAAATGAAATCTAGAGAAACTCCTGAATTCTTCATTTTTGTTTTTGTCAGTGTCCTGCAGTGCTCAGTTGTCTCACACTGGGCATGACATTTTTCCAGAGTTTTAAGACTTTCCATTATGGGTCTTTTGACAGGGATGCAATAGCCTGTAGCAAGTTAAAGCACTTGGTTCTTGCCTGGGGAGGGATCCAGGATAATGTCAGACTTAGAGCACAGGGGAGGTTTCCACAGTTGCTCAAGTGTTTGTTGTGAGAAAGCCAACCAAGAAGTGCCAAGTGCCCCTCGTGTGGCATCCACCACCACCATCTAGTGGTGGTTACCTTCCAGCCTGATGGATAGCTGCTTGGAGAGTGCTACCACAATTATCCTGGAAATGGGAAAATTCTCACCTGGGCCTATTCAACCTCAATGCATCATTTATTTGTTTACTTGGTGAAAACATTAAAAAATTCTGTAGGGAAATCTGTCCCTGTATAACAGCTGGAGAGGCTGTGTAAATGATCAGTATAGAATGAAAAATGTCACATGAAAGAGCACTGGTATTTATAAGATATTGCTGAATGCAAAATACTTGCAAATGCGACTCTTGAATGTCATGTATACAGTTCCAAAGCAAGTGGAGGAGTTTAAAAGGAAAATACTTTGAAAAAATCCAAACAAAACCCATGACTCCCTTTTTGGCCTGTTTCATATTCAGAACAGTTTAAACAACACTGGTACTTGTGAAGAAGAAGTATTGAACCCTATCATTTTTAGCTCTATACTATTCTTTTTAGACACACACTTGATTTGTCATTTTCACAAACAAATAATCTTCAGACAATCTACTATTGCACATAAAAGTAGTGTGCTTTATATAAAAGGATCAAGAGCACACTGGTCAAGACAGGACCCAAAATATCCATGCAAAAAAAAAAAAAAAAAAAAGCTTCAGGAGTCTCTCCAGGTTACAAAAGATTGTGTTCAAGTTACTTAACTTTGTCCCATTGGAGTCCAAACCAGGCACACATTGGGCACCTGCAGCGGCCACCACCTGAGAGGAGAATTGATCCCCCCTATTCCAAACATCCTCCTAGTTTAAGAAGAATAATCTCCTATTGGAGGTGGCTGTTTCTCTTCAGTTACTGTTGAGGGAAGCTTGATAAGTCACTGAGATGGAATACCTGGATTTGGAACAGATAAAGGCAGATAAATTTTGTCCAAAAAACAAAGACACAGCTGTTAGAGAAAAAGAAAAGAAAAAAAAAACATCATTTGCTCTTATGAATCAAAACTGAATTTTTAAACCTGGTCTTTTTAAAAAAGAAAAAATTAAAAAGAAAACCAAAACCAATGACAACAAAAACTCCAAATATTATTTTTTTCTTTTTAGTTAAACACAAAACCCAGAGTTTTCTGTTCTGATATGCAATTGGGAGGATTTGTCTTGCAAACTGTGAAATAATCTCTTCTCTCATCTCCTGAGGTTAATGTCAGGTATTTCACATGGACTTTGGAAATCCAGACCTTTCTCTTATTGTAAAGAAAAGGCTTTGAAAAGGCAGCAATAAGGAGTTCTGTTTGCTCATCATTTATGAGTAGACCCTTTATTGCTGTGAATTCCAGCTTTAACCTCTCTCCACACCACACTTCTCAATTGACAAGTTTCTGTGACCCTGGAGAGAGACCCTGGGCTTGAGGGGTGGGTCAGTGGTATGTGACCAGGCTGTTTCTGCAGCCCTGGTGCCCTCTGTGACCCCCTTGGGAGACAGAGTGAGACCAGCAGTGCACATCTTAAATTCTTACTGGGCCAAGATGTGAGAACCAGCTCCACAGGGCGAAAGACCCATGCCAAGGTCATCTTCTGCACTGTCATCCTCTGGGCTTGTTCAGAGCATTTTGTCCTTCTCAGTGTCTTTTTTGAGGCCATGGTGTACTCTCTGCCTTCCTTCCCTGGCTCCATGTGTCTGCCCTTGCCTCTGCTAGTCCTGGCTTTGTGCTGCTCTTGTTGGAAGGAGCAGGGAGCAGCTCTGGGCCATCAGGGCTGGTGTTGTGCTGGCACTTCAGTGGAACCACCAGCTGGGCAGCTGGCCCTTAGTCTGAGTTCAAGGCAGCAAAGTCACCACAGTCTCTTTGAACTGTTTTTTGCTATCTTTATCCTCTGTTCACCCACGAAGATTTATTACCCTTGAGATATATCAGGTTGACACTAATAGGAAATGAAGCTTTTTGGTAAGGGGGTAGAGATCCTCTGTCAAAGCCCAGTCAGTCCTTGACCTTCCTGCTTAGACTTTTTACAGCATTGCAGTTCTGTTGATATGTTATATTCTGCAGATACCACTGGCAATTAAACAAAGACCCCCATCTCATTCTACGTGGCTGCCAGACAGCTGTCAGATATTAATGAATGGAGTTTGCTATGAGCAGAGCTGGATTAAAACGGGTGACCTACATGTGAAAGACTTTGTATCTCATTTCCTCAAGCTATTCACCCCTAAACTTCTCTGAAATGTAATGCTGTTTCCTGGCTTGCTCTTATTAATCATGCTTACTGGTGTTTGCCTGCTTTAGTCAGTGAAATGTCTGGGATTGATATTTCATGGTCCTCTTTCTTGGATCACACACAATTTCTACCCATCCTAATTTTTATTCATTCTGGTTGACCTTAAGAGATCTGTAAACAGGATAATAAACCAGAAGTAAGAAGATCAAAGATTTCTACATCTAGGTCACTACTAGTAATCCAGTGGTGGTCATTAGAGCATATGCTTAGCAGCTGATGTAAATTCTTTCAATCCCTTTCCTTGGGGTCACAAGGTAAAATTGGCACTTTTGGTGACTTCAGAGGATGTTTGGCTAATTAAGAAAAAATCTGTGAGCAAGGAAGGCATCTCTTCAGGATTCAACCCTGTTTTAGTAAGCTGCTTGGTGACTGCTATTGTTCCTTGTAAGATGGGAACCAAATAAAGAATCCAGTGTTGAAAAATGAAGATGCTCCAGGTTGTCAGTACAGTTTAGACCTGCCTTGCCCTGTGCTTCCATTAGGGGGGAAGATCGCTGGTGTGGGGGTCCTACAGAGCCTGCAGCTGCTACATGTTTCCAGAGAACACTGAAGAAAAAGAGGTTCTAGGCAGAGATCCAAAGCAGGGATGTTGCCAGGGTTCAGGCTGCGTTTCAATCTCCAGCATGTGAATTTTCCAGACAGACTGGTTCAGCAGTGAGATGGTCCCACCCCAGCTCCTGGACAAAGGGAATGAGACACATGACACTTGCACGTGTGAGAGGCAGCTCTGTGCTGCAGAGCTGCTGCCAGACCCCAGATGCTGTGAAGGAACAGAGAAATGCTTTGAATTTTGTCATGCATGCTTTTGGAAGGAGAGTGATGTTATTAGCAGCAAGATTGTCTCCTGAAATGGAAATACATAATTCAGTTTGTGGTTCAGTTAGTTCTATTAAAACTTTGTCTTTATTTCTGCTGTCAAAATATATTTTGAACAAAAACTTCAAGTTGAAGGCAGGAAAGATTAAATTGCTTTTATCTTTTCAAGCTAAACTGAAAAGAGATGATGGTGGAAGGGGCTCTTGAAGGTACAGCAGTGCTGGAGCCTCCTTGCATCCACTCTCCAGGCAGGGAAGGACATGCCCACAGGATTTTGATGCAAACTGAGGAACATGGGGCAACCTTCCTCCCAGTGTCATAAATGTTTCCAGTGAAAATGCTCACTCTTTGCAGGGCCTCAGAGCTCTGCCAGTTCCCTGAAGCTTCTTGGGATGCTGCCTAGGTTTTAGCAGCCCAGAAGTGTTGAGCAGCATCAGATGCTGAGGCAGTGTGAAACTGGCCCCCCACTGTGGGAGCTCCTGGAAGGTCCCTCACACTTCAAACTCTCCCTCACTGTTGGACAAACTTTAAGTAAAGCTGAAAACCTGGCATTGAACAGTGCAATGGAAAGCAACGAATGGCACAGTATTCAAATGTAAATGACTAAGTGGTTGGGACTTGTTCAGAAACATAACACAGACATAAAAGCCTCATCTTAGCTCATCAGTCAGCCTTGGCATTTGTTACTAATGCCTAAAACCAAAACCCAACCTTCCCATGGCGTATTTGGAAGAAGATCAGATTCATGATCCAAAGTATTTGGAAACCAAGATCTCACCTGCTTTACATGGAAACTGTAATTCCTGGGCTTTTCAGAGCAGCCAGAAATTTGCCTTCACTCTCAGTAGTGTGCTATTTGCTTTCATGGCTTGAGAGCTGTAAGTGATTCAGATGTGGTAATTCTTTCCAATATATAAATTTTAAAAATGCTGTTTCTCGTAGTTGTGTTTGGACTTCTCAGTAATCTTTGTGGGGAGAGTTCCATGCTTCCACACCAAGCAGTGTGAATTACAGGTGGCTCCTCCCAATGTCTGTATGTTATATAACTGATGTCTGTATGTTGTGTAACTGATTAGCACCCAAACAATGAGCTTTGCACTTTCTGGCATCAGTCCTGGGCATATTGTTCATGTGCTGTTTGACTGCAGTGCATGGGCAGCCACCCTGGTGCTCCTGGCACGTGTTATAGAGGCTGTTCCTCTCTGGGGACTCAGGCTGCAGATGCAGGATGATCCTTTATATGGGAATCTGAGTTTTTGTAAAGCCTACTTAAAACAAATTCCACGCTATTTTCACCTGATAGCCCCAAGCAGATGGATCCAAAAAGTAATAAAGCAATAGGTCAGGTGTAAAAGCTGGTGGATGGCTTATTTATGTGTGATGCCACGAGCTCATTTGTTTTGTTGCTTGGCTTTGCAGGTTCTTTGTGTCCACCCGTGTGCGTAGGTTGTGGGATTAGATTGATGTCAGCAAAGCACTTTGGGATCACTCAGAGTTCTGTAGGTGTGAAAACAGCTCTTTTTAAAATTAAAAACCTGCTATTAAGCACACATCTTACAAATTGGCATAGCTGGCTACATCTACAGATTGTAGTCTCTCTTGAGAAAATGGGAATGTTGATGTCTGTCAGGGGAAAAGTACAAACTGGTTTGCTGTGACTAGAAAATGTACATTGCCCTCTCATGAAAACACAGCTCTGCTGCAAGAGAAACAGCCAAGGATACATTTCAGTTGAAAAGTCAACATATTCTGTCACTCTGTAATTATGGCTCAGGTTAGTTGTTGCTTTAGACTGACATCTCAGTGTGCTCACAGGACAGCACAGCCAGATCTTTCCTATTTATGTACACAGGGTAGGGGAGAAAAACAGCTTTTTTTTTTTCCCTTTGGCTCTGCAGTCATCCTGGATTTTAGTCATTTCATGAGCATGTTGAACAGTGGTGTCATTGTGTTGCTGTGACAGCTTCGGTTGTATTTCAGTTTCATGACAGGTCTCAAACACATGATGCTCTGCCTCAAATTTACACTGCATTCAAGCTTCAGCACCACACCATCCCTTTCCCTCCCTGTAATTTCAGATCAGCACTTGAAATAGGTGGCTGCAGATTGCAGATATTTATGCATGTTACTGGACATTCAACAGGACTGTTTTGTTCATTGGTCAATCTGGAAGGACTAGAGGTACATCATCAATTTAAGACAGAATGAGGAAATAGCATTTTATATTTCAATTGAGAATTAAAATCTTACTCTTCACTGAGATATTCATGTGTTCAGCCTGTGGTCATGCACGTCTTCATAACCCCAAGAAATAACGAAGTTCTCACCTGGAATGAGATCTGAGTCATGCCAACTGTTGGGCTTTACAACCCACCTTGGGATTAATCACCCCACTAAAAGGCAACATCTCTCTCCACTGAGCAATAAGCATTGAACTGGTGTTTGTTGGGATAAATGGGACAAACCATTTAAACACATCAGCTCACAAGAATATTTTTTTGGTGGACAGTGCTGCCAGAAGAAAAGATGGTGTATTCCCAGATTAGATGTGTAGGTCCTGTGGCAGCAGTTGGATACCGGGACTTTTCCACAGCTGAGAGGGTTTCCAAAATGTACTGAATGAGAGAAGCCAGATATAAACATTTTTAGGGTAGGGCTGGAAAAAGTATTGATGCTGACAGCAGGTAGGAGTGATTAAATTGGAGACCTTCTCTCTCTACCAGCAGGGCTTTATTTAGATTGAATTTAGAGAATTTTCTTCATGAATAATCCGGACAGCTGTGAAAATCTACCTTTTTCAGTGCTTGCTGTGAGTATATGCTCACTGTTTCCCAAATGATGAGAGCCAAAACCTTGACACAAGGAGTCTCCAGCTGGCAGACTTTTGTGAAAATGTCATTCAGCTCTGGGAGCTTCCAAAGAGCTGGCAGTCTGCTGCCATTCAACAGGAGAGACTGAGCTATTGGAGGTGCAGGCTCTTGCCAATGCTTGTGTAAGAAAGCAACAGCAGAGCTACCTCAGAAAGCAGTCTTTGATTGACATTCATAAAATTCAGGGAATTAAAATACTGCTCCTAACTGATAATGGCATCTCCTTGGGTGAGTGCTTAAAATGTTGAATTTGAGAGCTCTGGAGCTGTGGTTTAGGATTTTGCCTTTTTTCTCATGCAGTGTCTGTTCCCAGGGTCATAGCAGATGATGCTGCTAAATCTGCCCTGGCAGCTGGACTAGGTATCCTCTGGGCTCCATCCCAGGTGCAGCAAGAAATGCCAGTCTTGTGATTCCTAGTTGGACCCTAGACCCCAGCCTGGCACATCAGCTTTGTCTGTATTTTCACAGCACTAAAAAATATTGGCACCCATTAGCTTGGTAGGCTATTATTTTTCTTTAGACATGTCCTGTCCATTTTTCAAGTTTCTTCTCTCCTATTTTTAAGAGACTAGATACAATTCTCTTGTGTTTCTTGCTCAGTCAGTATTTGTTGCTTCCTCAGAGACTGGCTGCTTTGTAGAAGGTCATTTCCTGGGCATATTTCACCCTTAGGTGTTTGGATGCCACTGAGGAAAGATGCAAAGAATTTTGAGATTTCTTTAGGAGGAAATCTGATTGTAAATTTAGTTCTGAAGATGCTGCCACCTCTTCATAAAGATCCCATGCTACAAGAAGGGGGAGGTTGCCCTGTTTTTGTAAGAACATGAACTCTAAATCAACTGAAATGCCAGCCCTGTCATATATTTTTAAATAAGATGTCACATGATGTCTCTGTGAAACTCACTGCAGTCTAGAGACAGTTGCCACAGAGAGTGGTTGTTCATTGAATGCCTCTTACAAATGGGTTATTAAATATTTAGCCTTTCACCTCCAAAATCCTTTGATCAAGAAGACTCTAAAAAGGGAGTGTTTTGAGAAAATGCAATAGAGGAGGAAATTCAGAAAAGTCCCCATGCTGGAGGAAAGATCTACCTCTTACCTCTGTGTTAACAGCAAACAATTGAGACAATGCTTCCTTGTTTAATTCTCATCTTCTTGTGACTTTGTTTTTGATGTTTTGCATTTTTTTGAGAATTGAACACCTTTCTAGAATAAATGCATTGTATTTTATCTTTAATTTCAACTGGTATGAAAAGTGAGTCCATCAAGTAAGTGTTGTTGCTATGCCTCTAAAAACACCTTGTCTCTAGAGAGAGCATTATTTGCAGTCAGCTCACAGAGGAGATATGAAAACTTGTGGATGTCAGGAACTGGGCTGTATCCCCCAGCTGTAAACTTTAAAAGGATGCTTTGGGAACTGGCTTCACCAAGAACAGTGTTCCTGGGAGGCTCCCTCTTGGCAAGCATAAACCAGAATCCTTTTGGAAAGCAGTTGGTAGCAAAATAGGTTGGCCATGATTGCACTGTTTGTTGTTCAACCATTAATGTCTATGCAGCTTTTTGATCATCCTCATTGGCTCTAGGGTACAAGAGTATTAAGGATGATGCAGTGTGCTGCTCTCACAAGATAAGAGTGAACTTCTCCAAAGGCACATATGACTAATCAAACCTCCTTAGAGTTCTCACCCCAACCTCTTTTTTTGCCATTATTTTTGTTATTGTGTTCGTGTGTGCTTGCAAAGGACTGGGTAGCTGTTGCTGTGTATTCATGAAACTCTACAATCTGATTTATTTAACAAGTTTACCAGAATACTTGGAGTGGGGAGAGGGACACAAATATATTACTCATATTCATTAATCAGCATGGAAAAGTAACAGTGTGAGATAATTATAGTGCTGGGCAGTTCAAATTGCATCACTCTACATTTTTGAGCATGTTTTTGAGATAATGTTTATTAATGGAAAACACTGATTATGATACATCCCTCTGGCTATGCTTTGTCATGTCTATAAATAGATCTTGTATTTTGCTACTTGCAACTTTACTTAGTTGGATTTTCAGGTTTATAGAGAGATTTTTTTTTTTTTTTTTTTTTTGTAAAAATTATGGGAAAAGTTCATAAAGATCTGATTTTGAAAAGAAATTTCATTCACCACTCCAGTGAAGATGTCAGGTTTGCATTTGTCAGGCTCAGAATTTTATGCACAACTGAAGTGGTGCAGGGATCTTCAGCTGGTCTGGTGCACAGTGGGAAACTTAATCCAAAGGAAAACGTGTAGCTGCATTAAGCTTCTGTGATAAATAAAGCAGCAAAGAATCAGCATCAGGGAAGTGTATTGCTTAAGTGCTTTTTGTTGTGTCTTCCTTTCAGATAACTCTCAATTATGTTATTGAAACTTCAGGCACTGCAATGATGTTAAATACTGCATGCAATGAGATATCCTGGTGTTGGAGGAATGGGCATGGATAGTAGCTTTCTTTTAAGCATGCATATTGATGCTTTTTTTGTGAGTATAGTTTTTCTCACTTTTTAGAAAAAGATAATTTTTAATTAAAGGTAACTCATTCTCTGCAGATTTTAGAATATATCTTATCTTTTTATCCTACCCATCCCTTTGTATGGTCTTACTGCACTCTAGTGTTAAGTTTTTCACAGTCTAAGTATATGAATAATTATAGGATCTTGAAGGAAGCAAGTGGCAGGTGAGCTGTTGACTTTTCTGTAATAGAAGAGGTTACTCTATTCATAGTTCTTTTGCATCAGTGATACTTTAATCATGGGGAAAAGGAGCTGAAATTCAAAGTTACCATGCACTGAAGGATTTCAGGTTATATCAGCAGGCAAATGCAGAAAAGGAGTCAATCTTGCCTCTCACTTGCAGTGCTCTAAGTCAAAAAGAAGCATGCTCCAGTTCATAATAATAGGTTTATGGATTTCCCTAAAATGATCGTGTCTGATACTTGGAAGAGTGTTTAAACCCCTAGAAACCCACTGGAAGCTGGGATACAAAGTTACTGAGGAAACAGAATCTGTGGGTAATTTTCCCTCTCCAAAGATGCAGTTCATGGAATATCACTAAAATCTGCAACCCCCAAGAGCTGACTGGAGTTGATTTGGATGAAATCTGGGAGGAACTCTTCTCTGTGGATGACATTCTTTTTTAGCTGGTCTCTTCCCTAAAAGGGAGGCACCTTTGGGAACCATCTAGTACTGAGTATCACTAGTATCAATACCCACATTTTGTCTGCACTGGCTGAGCACAGCCAGTAGCAGCACAGCAGCAGCAATTTCAGGGAGATGGCATCTCTGTGTGAATGCAGTTATCCATATGGCCCACAGGGAGCTTTTCTACATCTCTTCCTACAGGGAGAAAAGAACACAAATGATAGAAAAAAATAAATTGCATATGGTAAGGATGTTCCCTTCTTGCACCATTTTAGACAAGGAACAGGAGTATGATTCTCCTTTTTATGATTCCAGACATCCTTTGAAAGTCTTTGTTCAAGACATCTTCCCCTTAGGGCAGCTGCTCTGTGGGGCTGGAGCCAAGCATACCTGAGTGCTGTCATTGTTGAACAGCTGTGGTTTATTCCAGACCTGCCTGCACAGCTTCTTAATTCCCAGAAGGTGACACAATGGGTTGCACCATTCCTGTCTGCTTCCCCACCCTTGTGAAAATCCTTTCAAGTCACAAATAAAAGTCTTCCAGCCTCCTTGTGCTGTGTTTTCCTCTTTCTTTACATGTTGAGCTTGAGGTGTTATCCAAATGCTGCTCAACCAAGATTCCTAGATACTGTGACTATCAATAAAAGCAATAGTTATCCATGTGGAACTGCAAATGTGCACAGCACTTCATGTAAATTAAAGTGGGTTTTCTTAAACATCAGTGAGTTCAACAGTATTGTCCTGTTTCTAAACATGAACTGGTTTAGTCCATCCCCTTGATGTGTGTCTCTCTATAGATATACACATATAGATTCTCCAGGTGTATATATAGCTATAGGTGCATGATCCCTTGCACTAAAGTGCTGGTATTTCAAGGTTTTTATATCCTATTGGGTTTGTAAGTCTTGGCCTTGACCTTTGAAAAGGATTATGTTATTTGAGAAGGATAGATATGGACAAAAATACATTATCTTGGAAAGCTGTCTTCTTAAAACTGCACTGTGGTAAAAGACTATTTTTTTATTATTATTAATCTCCATAAAAAGAGAATTTGAAGGGTTACAGGGATGAATCTCATAGACTGTACAGAATTTTTGCAAGACTACCTGGAAAGCCTGTCTGGTCTCAGCTTCATTGCAGAAGCAAAGTTTTAAGACAGACCTTGGAGCAGCTAGAAACACAGGCTGGATTTTAAATGATTCAAAACTTCATTTCAGTACAGTTCCTCTGTGAGTTACTGGATTGCTTTAAAACTCAGTACTGAAAAGTCAATAGGATATGCCTAGAGACAACAGAGAAAAAACAACCAAGTTGTTGCCCTGTGTTCTCTTCTGTGTTTTGTCAACTATTGCTGCTTTTCTGCCATCCTTCTCAACTGTCCCCTTTGACTTTGATGTCCATTCCATTCCCTTACCTCTTCTCCCTTTTGAGAAGTATCAGTTCTCTGATAAGCCCAGCTACAGCCATTTTCCTTCTCTTCCTGCAGTTTCCTTTCTGCAGTATCAGCCTATAACAACTCCATATGTAGAGGAATTTTAGGAGGACACATTACATAAGTATATGAGACAGTCAGATATTTCAGGCACAAGTATTTTTTTCTGTAGTTCCATCTGTATATTCATGAGATGGTTGTCTCAGACTTCAGTGACTCGTGTTTCAAATCCCTTTTTGACTGGAAATGGCACCTACTGTTGCTTCTGTAGTCCTGTTCTTTTGGGAAATGTGCACTAAGGACTTCACAACACAGCAGGCATAGCATTCAAGTTAATACTCCGAAGCTTGGGAACTAAAACTAAAACTGGGAAAACAAAGTCTCTTCCAGAAATGAAAAGAAGTCAGATGATCTTTACTGGGGGGGAGAAAAATAAAAGGAAGGGAAAAAGGATATTTCCCAGTGTATCCTCTATTTGGCATGTTCCCAGATTCCTGGAGAGATAGCATGTTGTCAAGACAAGGAAGCTGTAATTAGGCCAGGACATGGACACAATACAGCAGGATCCAGCCCTGTGCTGTCACTGACCTTGGGGTAGTGGAAGACTGTGCCAGACTTAAAACAAATAAAGTGTTCCAGTGCTGCTGCTCAGTTAAGGAAGATCAAAGAGAAATAACATTTAGTCAGTGGTAGTTGTGGCGTTAAGCACTAGCAATACTAATTGTTTTGATGAGAATTCTCCCTGAAGATTTTTTTTTTATTAGCACTGAGTAATAGCTGAGCTGTTAGTGTATTGACCTATAGCACTACCACAGCTCAATTAAGTTTCTTATTGTCCAAATCTAATCAGAGAAAAGCTGGGATTGAAAATCGATTCATTTCCTGCTAGTTAATGACTAATTCCCCACAAATGTGAATATAAAGATTAACTTTTCAGGTTGAATGTTTTTTTAGAGGTAGACTGCCAGATGGGTGTTTGTGAAGAAGAAGCATGGCTCCTCTTTTCCCATCTATCTTCCTCCAATCTCTTGGTGTATTCTTGCTTTTTAGAGTTTCCTCTTCTCTTAGTCTGTGGTTTGTTCTTTTTCTCTGGTCTCTTAACTCATGCCTCACACAACTGAAAGGAACTAGTATTCATAATTCATGGTCAGCTCCTAAATTCTCAAATGTTTCTTCTCCATATTCTTCAAATGACCATTTCTGTCACCTGCAAGACAGAGCAGCTTGTCCCCAACCATTATGTAAGGGCTAGTCACAATCTTTGAGGTCTGGGTGAGACACAAACTCTTTGCTGTACAGTTTGGCCTGTACAAGTTGTGAATATTCCTGATGAACAGGAGAAGCTACATTTCTTGGCTCATCTAAATACTTCTTCTTTATGTAAAGAATTAGCAGCTGTTTATAAACCTCCCCAAGTGTCTCTGCATGCACACATGTTCACACCACTAAAAATACATGAGCAAACATCCATGAGCAAACATCCATGGGGTTTGGAGCTCTCCCCAGTTCTTGCCAGCTCTGTGACTTCCACTGCTGCAGCATCTGAAATCATCACAAATCTTTCTTTTTTTTTGTATTTACCCTCTCAGTGCACCTCTGAGGTGGGGACAGTTCACAGATTTACATGTGGAGAATTGAGTCTTGGATCTAAAGAGATATTTAGATTCTGGTCTTTGGTGATCCATGAGATTATTCTCTCTCCATGGCTTAGCTGCTGCTAGACCTGCAGACCCACAGGGGTGGATGGTGTCCACTCCTTGGGGCCCTCTGGCAGGCTGAAGCCAGGTGGCTGAGATATTTCTGCCTTGGGTGGGATATTTCTGCCTTACACTGCAGATGTGCTGGAGAGTGAAGCAGTCAGATCTCTTCCAGAGCAAGGACAGATGTGTGGCTGTGTCTTCTTGTGCTGGTTCTGTCCTACATGAGTGTTCATTTTTACAGAAAGGTGGGGTAGGGACAGGCTGCAGCCCTGCAGGTCACCCTGGTACCACCTGGCACATCCTTCCCAACAGGTCCTGGCAGTCACAGCCTGGGTACCTCTTCTCCTTCTTGTCTTAGTACATGAAGCACAAGAGTCCAGTGCATTGTAGTAAATTTCAATTACTTTTTTTTTCTAAAGGAGACAGCTAAAGAGTAATCTTTCTTATCAACTCTTGTGATGTTGTTGTGCTGCTGTCAGGAATCCAGAACTTCATCTTCTTGGAAAATTAGTGAGGAGAAACCTGCTCCCCATCATCATAGTCATCCTCCCCAGTGACCTCAGTTCTGAGGAGCTGTAACACCAGGCTAGACCAGCAGCTGTCAGCATCTAGGTTCAACTTTAGGAGGTTTGGTATTAAGAAATACCTGTCTCAGCTTCCAAAAGCAGCCAAACTTTCTGATTCTCAAACTGCTCATGTTCTTCACTTACAGAGTTAACATGGATGCCTGGCAGACTTACAAAACAAAGCACTAATAAAGTACATAAGAAGAGTACATAAATCCTTCCTAAAGCATAGCAGCATCAAATGTTTATGGTTTTTCTCACAGGAACCAACTGCTTGGCTTGTTTTTGTGTGCTGGCCCTTGACAATGCTTGTTCTGCTTCTTGCACTTGTTGCCTTTAGGAGCTGGAACAGAGATCACACAGAGTTAGGGGAAATAAAATGGGTATTTATTGAGAGGCCATCAAAGGCCACACCTTGGCAGTACCAGTGCCACAGCGTGGCCCCTATCCTGCCTCAGTGGCTCCAAGATGGAAGTAAAAGAGAGCTTGGTCACATGATTTCACGTTTTTATAGACTTCAGTCCATTTGCATACAGGAGTCAACCATCCAATTGACAGTCCCAAAGTGTAAGGTGTCCTCCTCCTCTTCTCCTGGCTGGGCTGCCCTCCCCTTCTCATGTTATTTATACTTAGAACTTGGAGTTTGAAGAAACTGCCCTTGAGTCCATAGCTGGAATCAGACTGTTTCATCTTTATCACCCTAAAGCACAACAGGACAGCATACCCAAGCAGAACAGAAAACTGTGCCCCCTCCTTCTCCTTCAGCTTTTGGCAGAGCTGAACCCCAAACAGGGCATCTCTGACAGGGGAATCAGCAGCTGCTTCTTCCACCTTCTCCAAGCCTGGGATACAGAAACCCTGTGCCATCTCCTGCTTTCCCACCTCCTGTTCTGTGCTCCAGCTCCCACACCAGCTCTGGGAGCTGTGACCTTACATCAGTAACCAAATTGTCACCTGAGCACGTGTAGGCAGCATGCCCTGATTTCTGTGCACTAGTGTAACTCTGTTTTCTCTATTTTACAGCAGAATTTCCCTTTTAATAGAAGTGCATTTCAGTATCCTATGATAAAACATCACATGGAAAACAAAGCACTACTCTGGCCAGTCTATAGGTTTGCTCCACCCCATCCTATTAAAGATGGAGAGACCTTTTCTTTCCTAACCCCTCCCTATTACTGGGGAATTTGGGGAAGTCGATTTTGGTTGGGTTTTTTTATCCATACTAAAATTTTAGCCATGTTCTTTAGCATATGCTTCATGCTTTTGCAATAATTCCCTCCCTAAGATGATCTGAATGAATTGGACACTGAGTTGTCTGTGAACAGCATCACTTCAAAGAGGCTAAAGCAGCTGCAGCCAATCAGATAAATATTTCCAAGTATTTGATCAGTTTCCACAAGAGTTATGTAAAATTTTTAGGTGTTATTTGCTAAATACTCTGATTCCAGGACAGATTGAATGCCCTCCATACAACAGAAATGTGTCCAGAAACACAGTGGGAGCAAAAATCTGCAAGACAATCCTCATACAAAATAGAAGGAGATTAAAGAAACTATTTTTAACCTTCCTTTTTCTTTTCTTAATTGGCAGTTGACTGTAGAGATGAGACTTTGTTTACATCCCAGCATGTTGATCTAACTGGTTAGAAAATACAAAGACCAAGCAAGAGATCAGTCCTGGAATGGTTTGGGTTGAAAGGGGCCTTGGAGATCATCTGGTTCCAACCTCCTGGGGTGGGTAGGGACACCTTTCTCTAGACCAGGGAGGCCTTTCACCAGATGAGACTAGAGAAGAAGAAACAAAGGAATGAACAGTGTTAGGTCTCATGGAACTGGCTGGTACAATTTGTCTTGTTTTTGGACAGTGTTTGTTTTGGAGACAATGCTGGTGCATGGAGTGCCCTGATTTTCAGTGGCAGGTTGCAGCAGAAGGGGATTCGTGGCTTTCCTGCGTACATTGATCACCTGGTCAAGGGTTTGCAGGGAGCACTGAAAGCTGAAGGTCTATCTGAATGTCCCAGTTGTGTTTCTTTTTTCTGAAGTATTCACTGAGGTCATGTGAGAGGCAGACTAAACCCTCCTCATATTCTCTCTGACAAAAAACTGGTGTTTGTCTTTCAGAGGTCTCTGTCTTCCACTGCCATTTGACTTAGGCTGCTCTGAAAGTAGTTAAAATCTTTCTACTTTGCTAAGGCCTTACTGTGTTTTAATAGTAAAAAAATGTTTTACCAGAGCTGGCATCTTTTGGTCTGTAAATGTTTTAGTTTTTCTTACTTCCTGTCTTATTTATGAATAGTTTCAAAACAGGCCAATGGAAATCTTCAAGTAGGTTTTTAAACAAGTTTTGACAATGTTTTTGAGTTTTTCTGAGCTAAAAATAATACAAATCAGCAGGTACAAACTGGAGAACAGTTCCTTCAGTGCCTAAAGAACCTTTTAATGCATTTGCTCCCTACTGGAAGAAAAAAAAAAAAAAAAAAAAAAAAAAAAAAAGAAAAAGGTTACAGTTCCATATGATGCTGTAAAGGCCAAGACTTACCTGAGCAGTGCCACTGTCTTTTTCA
The DNA here is from genome assembly GCF_903797595.1 of Erithacus rubecula. Lineage (NCBI taxonomy): Eukaryota > Metazoa > Chordata > Aves > Passeriformes > Muscicapidae > Erithacus > Erithacus rubecula. The sequence continues at coordinate 10,702,580 of NC_136685.1, read as the reverse complement.
CCTCAGAAAAGAAAAAATGATGGTCTTGTCTGTGGTAAAAAAATTAGAAAGATATTTTTCCCACTGCTACATGAGGCTAATGGTGTTACCAATAAAGAGGTAGGCACAGCTTGCTGATGCTCCACTAGTGGGAAACCAAAAAATATGTTACAGAACAACTTAAAAATGATCTTCAGCATCTTCAGTCACTGACTCAAACTAATTCCTCACTTTGTTCTTAGACTCTTACATGTTTTTGGGTGTCTGACACTTCTTTGTCTTTTGTGTAGGCTGCTTTTTCATTGCACTTTCGTTCTTTGCTCTCACCAGTTTGTTTGCACCATTTCTGTATTTTAGTTTTCTGGGCAGTGAAAGAGCAGTCTCAGTTCCCTCCAGGTATTTACCTTTCTTTTAAAGAGACTGCAGAGTGACAGTCACAGCAACAGAGATCAGGCAGCATCCTCAGTAGCAGTCAGCTCTGAGCAAAAAAAAATTTTGGAAGAGTATAAAATTTTGAAGCGTTTAGTTCTACATAAATCAAAGGATAGTCATCAGCACAAATTTAAAAAGCAAAAGATTTGTCCTTTCAGCTTTGAACAGCCAGCAGACTCTCAAAAATAGAAGGTGAGGGTCATGGAATTCATGGTGGAATACAGGCCATGAGAGCCATTTCTTAACCTCTCAGCAGTGGACTGGAGAAGTGCACATTCTACACATATACACAAAATTAAATATCACCCATGTTAACATTCAAAGCTGGTACAGGAATTGGAGGAGGAACTGGAACATGGAGAAGAGGAAGCAATGAGGAACCTGAAAATAACATTCAGGTTTTAGATAACATTTGCAAACTTTGTTCTGACCCTGAATGCCAGGCTGTGAGTCCAAGGAACCTTCCCATGGAGGGAGCTCTCCTTGCTCTGGCAAAAGGTTGAGGTTGTATCTAGAAGAATTGAGCAAAGTCTGGCAACTGCAGACACTGAATTTCTGAATTGTATTATAGAACCCAAATATCTTTGTATCTTTTGATGAGCCCAATCATGATCATATTTAAAGGCAGAAAACAGAAAGTACAGAAGGAGCTGCAGCAGTACCTCAACTGCTCCACCAGTTTTGATTATCAAAACACAGATAGGGCTTGGGTTGAGTACAGGCACAGAACATTTTCAGGAGGAGACAATACCAAATGCTCTTTCAGGGAAAATAAAAAGCTGAAAGGAAACTTTCATGTTGGGACCTCTGTGGCAACACAGCAGCAGCTGACATGACCCACGTGGCCACATAGTGCAAGCAGGTGGCTGAGCTCTAAGTTTTGCATATTTAAGGCAAGACACAGCTTTGGATGGGGAAATGGAAAATTGTAAAATGTAGCTCCACTTTAGCTGCCACTGAAGACTTTCCTTCAAACTTACATTATAAATGCAATATTTAATAAGGATTGGAATTTTTAAAAGAACAAAATAAGATGGGTCTCATAGGGGAAGTAATGCATGTTTATATTTGAGGAGCAGGAAAATCTCCATGAAATTGTGCTGGGAATATAATAACAAAACATTTTTTGTGTTTGGTCCCTGCACTGCAATAGGTTTAATGGCACTGGTTTAAAACTCCCTTTCTTTAGGGATGTGTTTTCTTGAGTCTGGCCAACAGAAAGAACAACTACCTGCTTGAATGTCTTAAACCACACACTTCCTGAGGGGAAAATATATCAGCTGAAAGCCTACATGTTATGGTCATTTAAAATACTCTGTTAAGCTACAGACAATTGCACTGTTCACTGAAGGATATTAAGATATTAAACATGAAAAGCACTCTGTTATTTAACTGATCTGTGTCTTCATCCTGTGTACTTGAATGTTGGTTGGCAGAACACAACATATGCTCATGTGGGTTTTTATGTTACGTGTGGATTTTTTTTTTTAATAAATGAAGTTATATAACAATCCCACACTTGTTTGCCACATGTCAAGTGCTGGTTAAACTCTCAGAATTCTCTTAGAATGCACCCTGGCTCCTTTATTTCATAGTCAGAAAATATTATGCACAATCTGCCATTTACACCCAACTTCATTTTAAGATTCATCTAGATAACTTAGCTTTAAAGTGGCATTTTATGTATTTGTATTATAGCTTGTGGAAACTTGAGAGATTTTTGTAGAAATAATTTTTTAGTAATCATTCCAGTATAACTCTTAGGGAACCTTACATTGCAGATCCTCAGTTTCCCACAAAGCTCACCAGCCACTCTTCATGAATGCCTCACTCTGGAATTCTGCAGTAAGGTATCCAGTCTCTCTTTGCACTAACACAGTTCTATATATTATTTTGTTTTGCAGTTCTTTCCATATGGAGATGCTTCGAAGTTTGCCCAGCACGCCTTCCGCACCTTTGATAAAAACGGAGATGGGACCATCGACTTCAGAGAGTTCATTTGTGCCCTGTCCATCACCTCACGAGGCAGTTTTGAGCAAAAGCTGAACTGGGCCTTCAACATGTACGACTTGGATGGTGATGGTAAAATCACAAGAGTGGAAATGCTGGAAATTATAGAGGTGAGATCAATATGACACTCAAAAGTGTCCCAATGTTAATAAAATTTGATTCCTTGTTAGGCTTCAGGCTCACCAGAGGCTCTATGGTACATTAAATGCACATTACACACATTAATCCTGTGGCACGGGATTAATGTGCCCAAGTGGTACAAGAACACAAACATGTTTGTTAATAGATGTAATCTTGGAGAATTGCAGAGTACATATGTGCATATAAGCTTTTAAATATCCTGAGATTTTTGTTTCCCTTGATGAATGGATTAATCACAAGAACAGCACAGCACAGGATTTACAAAGCCCATCTCAAAGTCACTTGACACCCGTGAAATTATTGGACTGTAGCTCAAGTAGTTGAAGCCTCACTGGAGATTAACTTCAGATGATTACAGAAATTTAGAGGGATAAAAGCACACTATTTTAAGTGAGCTCTCACAGATGGGCTATAAGATGGCCATGACATATAAGAGGAAGAATAAAGTTTTCCACCTTCATCATCTGCCAGCAACTTGCCACAGTAGTTAATACCAGATTTTGCCCACATGTACACACAGAATCCTATTTAAGGGTGGTGACTTCTAAAACTAATTATTCAGTGTTTATGTGAAATATTTCAACTAAACAATTGATCCAGAGAGTAAGTTAAAAAATTTTTACATTGTCAAACAGGAAGCCAAAGAAATTCATTCCAGGATGCAAAATGTAACCATTGAAATAAGCCTGCATTTGAAGAAAGTTCTTCCTTTATTTAAGTACTTGGACTTTGCATTCTAAGGGGAAATAAAAACAAAATAAAACAAAACACAAAAACAATCTTTAGAGAAACTTGCCATCATTTTATTGTAAGAACATATTTCCAGAATTTGATCACATCAAAAAAATTAGATTGAATTTCATGCTGAATTTTCCATTTGGTTTCTTTCCAAAGGCCATCTACAAAATGGTGGGCACTGTGATAATGATGAAAATGAATGAGGATGGTCTGACGCCTGAGCAACGGGTAGACAAGATCTTCAGTAAGATGGATAAGAACAAAGACGATCAGATCACACTGGATGAGTTCAAAGAAGCTGCAAAGAGTGACCCGTCCATTGTATTACTGCTGCAGTGTGACATTCAGAAATGAGCTTGTGTACGACGCCTCATGGACTGCACAGAAGTTTAATGTTCCATTCAGTTTGCAGCTATTTCCACACACACAAAAATTTGCTTGGACTACCTATAAATGGACTTGCTTCTTGTGTTTGAAACACTTGTGTGCATGAGAATGTCATTTGCTAAAGAATTTTAAAAGTATATATTATAAAAATAAACTGCCACAACGTGATGTGTGCAATGTCATTTCATAACAGCCCTCTTCCTCTGAAGCCTGTGCAGCAGGCCTGTGCTGCAGTGAATTATATTATTTATTGTTCATGTTTTACTGATGCTAGCTCTGTGTCTCCTAGGCTGAGTAATGTTAGTGACACTGAATTCCCATGGTAATGTTAACTGTTTATTAAAAATCATGTCACCATTCTGCTGTAAAGTAGTACTGGACAGACAGAAGGAAAGAGCTCCTCGGCTCCCAGGTCTGATCCACACGTGCTTGTATTGTCAGTGGATATAAATGTACTTCATTTGCATGCCTTTTAGGTTTGCCTTAATTCTTACCTCATTTGCATCCCTTCAATCTGGAAAGAGCTATGTCAGAGGAATGCAGTATATTAAAAAAAAAAAAAAAAAGAAAATCCTGCTCAAATTTACCCTTTAATTAAGAATATATATAAATATATATATATATATAATGTTTAAAATATTGTTTTATTGCAAGTTTAAAGGTTTTATTGGAAGTGTATTGATCTTTGCCAGAATTTTCAAAAGCTTCCACAGAGGTTGCAATATATATGTCCCAAAATAAATTTATAACATTTGACCTTTTCCCCTAATTCTTATTTCATGTCTTCAGCATGGTAATAAAAAAAGAAAAGTTCAATCTCTTTAATTATATGTCACTGTACACTGGGAAATATGTATTTCATTATGGAAGCATGAAGAAAACTATTTTGCACTCACTCACTAGAAGAGTCATATCATACAAAACCAAAAGTTGTCAATCTTGTATTTAGGGATGGAGCAGCTGTTGATGCTCTAAGATGCAACTGCTAAGATTTACCAGCACAGCTACTAGACCTGTGCTGCTTTTTAAGCTGTGTAAGTGAAATACAGTTTATTTGCTTGGCCTAAACCTGTTTTTTAATGTTTTTCCCTCCTGAAGTAAGAGACATTGCTCTTACCATCTGACACTAAACTACTCTGTGTTTAATATAAAGAGATATTGTTAAAAATCACTACTGATAAATTGACCATGAAGTATGATGATAAAGGAGGGACAGTGAGAAGAACCAACTTCCTCTTCAATTCTATGTGCACAAATCCAAGTTTCTCTCTATCCTGTGACAAATTCTGCACAGCCTTGGGAAAGGATGAAGAACTATCAGACTGCAGAAATTTCAGATGAAAACCTTCCTATGCCCCATTTCCCTGATGCTTTAAACAGTTGGTTGCTTGCTGGATTAAAAGAAAAAAAAAAAAAAAAGCAATCTGAGCATCTTAAAATTGCATGTTTGATATTTCTTCCTTACCTTATGAAGAAAAGAGACCGTACTTACTTTTAATAGCTAAAAATCAAACAATAAAACATGACACAAACCAAATAATTCTCTGTATTTTCAAATTTCAAAAGCGAAGCTCATCTTAAAGGGAAGAATGCCAGAAAGAGTTTTACACAGCTTGCTAAGAATTGTTGTGGGGGGGATCCTAGAATTCATTTCTGCCACAACCATACTCTCATTTTTCAGTTGTTTTGGATTCCAAACAAACAGCAAAAGCAGAAATAACACATTTTCTAATATCAGAATTTTACTTACACCACACAGGTAACAGTTTTAGCAAATTAGGGAGGAGCATATTCATGCATTTGGCTGTAGCTTGAAGCACACATTCTAGAAATTACTTACATCTGAGAATGATATGCCCACATTGAATACTTCTCAGATTTTATGCCTCTGGTTTACATATATGAGAAGCAATCTCTCATTCTATGTTTTCCTGCACCGTGAATTTATGTAGCTAGACAGGCTCCATTTACTTTAGTGCAGCATTAAGCAATGCATTGCCATTCAAAATGGCCAACAACTCAAACACAGTCAAACTCAGAAATTTAACATCAGCACTGCAATCTTCTCTCTACACAGCCTTTATAGTAAACTCTGTATTTAAAGAACCAAGAATATGATAGTTTTGATCACTGCAAAAACAAGTGCATCCATGCAAGGGCTTCAGCAATTGTTTATTCAGAATTAATTCTCCACCATGAAAATATGCTTATAATCATTATACAGTCAGGAACACATCCTCATCAAGTAGAGGGGTAGATTAGAATGAACACAATGTACTGATTTGAATGAAAGACCAGAATTGTTGCCACCTCCTCCAATATTTCAAGTAAGTGTAAAAATCTTGGGAGAAAGCTGAAGTGTTAGCTCAGTAGGAATGCACTAATTTTCCTTAAGCTCTTTTCTCCACACAACTCATTATAGAAGACTAATGAAGATAAATGGTTTACTCTTTCCTGCCCCGGCAGTCTTGCCTTTTTTTTTTTTTTTTTTTTGGATGCTGAAGAAAATAAAGAGGAAATAATGCAATGCCACTTTATTTCATACTATAAAGGATCTAAAACATACTCAAATTTCATCATAAAATTGAGTCAAGCTAAACATGTGGCTCATGAGCATATCTGAGAATCAAATAATGGTTTGGGTTGAAAGAGACCTTAAAGATTATTCAATTCCAGCCCCCTGCAGGGACATCTCCCATTAAAACAGGTTGCCCAGGGCCCCATCCAGCCTTTGGGCAACCTATTCCACTGCCTCACCACCCCCACAATAAAGAACTTATTTTTTTATATTTAATCTAAATCTACTATCTGCCAGTTTAAAGCTGTTCCCCCTTGTCCTGTCATCTAATCCCTTGTGAAAAGTCCCTCTCCAGTTCTCTTGCAGCCCCTTTAAGTACTGGAAGGTGCTATGAGGTGTTTCTGGAGCCTTCTCCAGGCTCAACAGACCCAGCTCTCAGTCTGCCACCATAGCAGAGGTTCTCCAGCCCTCTGAGCATCTGTGTGGCCTCCTCTGATCCTGCTCCAACAGGTCCATGCTCTTCCAATGCTGAGCACCCCAGACCTGGGTGCAGTACTGCAGGCAGGATCTCAAACAGTAGACAGCAGTAGAATCACCTCCCTCAACCTGCTGGGTCCAGAAAAGTTGTGCCAAGTATGCACTTTGTAAGGTGCCCCCCAGTACTTTCACATAGTCCTAAAGGTGTAAGCACCTTGAATTATGGAATTATGGAATTGTTCAGATGGGTAAGGACCTTCATAGATCTCTTGCCCAGCTCCTGTTGAAGGAGATGCAGGAGTCTATTCAATAGACTCCAAAATCTTCCAAGGACAGAGATTCTACAGCCTGTTTGCATAACATGCTCAAATGCCTCTTGCCTTTATCATGAACAATCTCTCCTGGTTTACTCAGCCAGAACCTCCCCACTTCAGTCAATGAGCACTGTCTGCAGCACACACACTAACAGAAGCCTGGTCCTCTTTTCTCAGTAACCTCCTCAAAGCTGCCAGGAGTCTGTCCATGACCCTGGGCTTTCCAAGGTCACCAGCAGAGGCAAACAGACTCAGTGCCTGGTGAAGAAGAGCACGAAAAGATCCCTTCAGCCCCAGCTGTACCTGTGTACCAGTGGAAGCTTCCCCAGCTATGGATGGCATGGAGTGGGGCTCAGTCCCCTGCAGCTGGAGTCACTGAACCAGCTGTGCCAGACACCTCTGGACAGCCAGTCTGCTGAGGGCAGAGGGAGCTGGGCAGCTCACAGGCTGACAGAGTGCCTGATGCCTCTGCCAGGCTGGGACTGACAAACAGCTCCTTTGCAGAAGGTGTGCTGGGGCTGGGGAGCTGCTGCAGGTGAAGAAGCTACAGGAGGAGGTGAACAGGCTGTGTGGTATTTGAGTGAAAAATAGAAAAAGAGATAGGTTATTTACAGAGATGCCACTCTCAAGACTCTCAGGAATCTTCAACCTCCTCTGTAGTGGAGAAGCAGGTGGACTCTGAACCCTGCAGGGTAATTAGTGGAGGTCTTTTACTCAAGGGTCTGCTCAAGATAAAGTCTGGGAGCAGGTCACTCATACCAGGAGGAGGTTCCTCCTCCTCCTGAAAATAAGTAGGACTGGAACCTTCTTTAACAGGTATGAGGCTCTGGAACAAGGCCAGATGATGAGATGGGTGAAGGTCCTTCTGGGACAGAGGGACCTCCTAAAGCACCACCTCCTGTACCCCACATCCAGACCTCCTCTGTTAACAGGAAAAGAAGGGCAGCTGTAATAGCAGACTCTCTCCAAGGGGAGGGAGGTGAGGGAAGTTCTGATATGCAGACCAGACCTGACTCACGGGAATTCTACTGGCTCCCAGGGCATGGATAAGAGAAATTACTGGAAAACTCTCCAATCTAGTAAGGCCCTCTGATTGCTATCCACTATTGGTTGTTCAACCAGCAGTGATAAAAAAAAATAAAATTCTGAGGAATCAAGAGAAACTTCAGGGCCTTGGGTTGAAGGATCACAAGCACACGTAGCAATTTCCATAATTCTTTTGGTAACAAGGAATAAAAGTGCCAGGAACAGGCAGGTCCACCAGATCAATACATGACTCCAAGACTGCTGTAAGCAAAAAATAATTGTTGGTTTTTTTTCACCATGAACCCCTGCTCTATTGACACCTGCTGAGATTCATCTATCTCAGAGGGGAAGGGCTGTAATGTATGGAGCCTACAGCTGGCAGTGGCACAAGGGACATATAAATAATGCAATGTCATCCTGAGAGTCTACTGCAGGCCTGCTGGCCAGGACAATGACAGTGAGGAATGGTTCCCTGAGGAACGAGGGGACACCTCCAGCTCAACTGCCCTTCTACTTATGCTGGACTTCAACTTGTCAACTGGGAACATCATGCAGCTGATGGGTCCCTTCCAACTCAGCATTTTTTATGGTTCCATGATTCTGTAAGGTGTTATTTCCTTCAAGTCTTACCTAGCTTCCATATTTTACAGAAACTTAAAGAAAGTTTAATACCATGCTGCCACTGAAAACAAATTATGCTACGAAGTCAAGTTAAAACTTACACTGTGATAAGGTTTTATTGAGGAACTGCTATTCAGTAAAAAAGTGCAGAAACTGCTGAATGTTGTTCTCTGAGAAGTCTCAATAGCTTTTGTAGCTGTGTAACATCAAACAAAAAATCCCCCCCAAAAAAACAAAAAGAAATGCAGCTGAACTCTAAAAAGCGATTTTTTTTTGAAGAGTTGCCAAAAATTTCAAGGTCCTGGAGAAAAAAAGAACAGGAGAGGAAAAAAAGGTTAACTTGAATGAGTTAGAAAAATCTGGTTACCTTCTTATGTTCAGTAAATGCTTGCAATATCTAAACAAATCAAGTTTAAGTGCTCTACTCCCAGAGAAACGTGGGAAGGGAGGGAGGGCAGGGAGACCCATCAAAACACAGGTCTACAATGATGTAGAAAAGTTACTGTATTATTTCCCAAACTTCTTATTCTACTTCATTCCTATATATTAGAAAGACTTGGATCTCTTTAGTTTATTATAATAAGATTAATATTTAGAGACTTATTCCCTACCTGGAAACAAGTGTGTAGGAACCAATTCACTAGAATTAAGAATTTAGATTTATAAAGACACAGCTTGCTAGGTTTTGTAAGCTCATGTCCAAAGACACTCAAACTCCTTAGGAAAGTAATGAAAGAAGTATTTTCCTGCCAAGATACTATACTACATATAAATTTTTCCCTTTTCTAATTATGAAAGTATAAGTTCTAATAGTTTCTCATGTTCAGCTACTGAAGTTTCACTGGAAAATAAATTAAACGCATTTTACTGCATGTATTAATTACCTACCACACATGTAAGAAATAAAGCATAGCTAGGAAGAAAACAGTATTTTTAACTTAATGCTAACTTTTAAGTGTGTAGAGACACTGAAACATTACCACAAGTATCAGTTCAAATGGTTTATTAAAATATAATAGTTATATAAAATATATTCAACTTTTCCAGAAGAAAAACCAGAACAACAGATAAAAAAATTCTATAGCTGGGAGCTAAAAAAGTCACCAGAATATTTAAAATTTTCTCCTCAGCCAAACTGTGCTTATTCTTGTTCTGTGCATACACAGTAATCATTTAAAAAATAATTAATAACAATACAGAAATATCTTCCTGAGAGTATCTAAAAAATCATCATATTTTTCAGCATCAGGAAGCAATAATTTTACATATATTATTCCACATTTCTCTTCAATATTAATACTATATTCATACAGAGATACTTATTGATCTTCATCTCTGTCATTCCTATTTTGGAAATTCAGTGTTCTTTGGTCTCTTGGAGGGTCTGGCATGCGGAGGATTCGAATATGGGGACTCGTAGGCAGAGAACTAAAAATAAAGAAAGGATGCATCATTTAAACAGTGTTTCTTCTCCAAGAATTTCAGTATTTCCATTTGGTTCTTTACATGACATATTTCCCTTTAAGTAACTCCACCTCTTTTCTTTGACAGTTTTAAAAACCAGTAACGTGAAGCTCAGGCTTCACTAAACTGATCCTGGGCCTGATTTAATAAAAACTTGAGGTAAAGACAAGTACTCATTTCACTCATTTGATTTTTAACAATTAGACTGCCTTAACTAGAGAAAAGATTATTTAATGAAAACCTCCAAATAAACAAATGATGGAATGCAAATAAGGATTTTCCTTACAGGTTCTGAAGTAGCACACACTACACACACAAGTAATCAATCACTACGTACTAAGAATGACCAAAGGTACTACACATAAATTTACACAGGCTTCTCCACTGATGATCCTAAATGGATTTTTCCTGAAGCTGCCACCATATTTCTATTTAATTTAATGTTTGCTGAACGTGAATCATGGAACAATATAAAAAATTCATATTGAACTTGAATTAATTTTTTCAACAGTAACCATACAAAAAATTCCTATGTATTTATTAGTTTCAGAAAATCTCCACAAAAAGCATTTCCACTGAAATAACAGCAGATAGCACTACTCTACTTTTTATATACACTATAGTGAGGGAAGACAATTAGGAATGAATAATTTTTTTTAAGAGTGCTTTAATTACCCTCACACATTTCACTGGTTACACTGGGTTAATAGAAAGGAGTTGGCTTGGTTAAGAAAGAGACATGATTGTCCCCTTAAACTGGGAATGGCTCTACCAGGGTTTTATATAAAGGTTTTGAAAGAATTTTAAACCATTAGATCAAAAATTTAAAACATGGTGGAAGCTATGAGTCTCTAGATCAGCAACATTAAAACCCAGAAAATAAAATCAACTCAAATGACAAAACCCTTGAAAGTAGTGTAGTATTAACAGAAAAAATCCCAGGTCTTCTGTTGTATTTGGGAGAGGAGAGAGACATACAAAGCTAAGCAAAGAAGAGCCTGTTTGGCAAAATAAAACATTTCTAAAGTTCTTTTATTTCTGACAAACTGATTCAAGTCCCACTGAATTACCATTATGTAAGGAAGAGTAAAAAAATAAACTATTAAAAAACTCTTTGAAATTCACAGAAGCATCAGAAATAAACTGCTAAATTGTTTATGTTCTGCTGCTACAAACAGCAGAATTTCTTTCTCCTCATATTCAACTTTTCCAAGTTTCACTCCCTGCAAGAGAACACCTTTGCAGTTGTTATATCCTGAAATAACCCACAGCACTATTACCTCATGCTCAGGGGGGTGAACAAAATGAACTGTCGATGCTGCTGGAAGTCAGCCCTCTCCAGAATCATATCAACAGCAATTCTTCTGTTAACCATATCCTAAAGACAAAAGATTTCTCAGGTACTGGTACTGACAGTAACAAATACATTAGAAAATGTGATTCTAGAAAACCTAGCAGAATTATTTGCTATACAGCCAAGGTTGCCTAAAGAAAATATCTAAAGACTAATAAAAACTAAGAAAAACTGGAGAAATATTAGGGTAAAAATCTAAAAGCTACAAATTATAGCCTGGAAAATTCTTAGACTGTACGTTTTAGTTTATATGGGAAATGGAAATCTATCAGAAAAATCATACACTCATCTACTTATAGTGTTTTTCTAATTTCTTTGATGTACATACAGCACTTCTTACTTTACTGGTAGGCTGAGATGAACTGCACTTTAGCAGAACAATGTTTCCTGTAAAATCATGCCTGAAAAATCACCTGAAAGGATTTAAGGGCTCCACAAAACCTATGATATCATGATATGATGGAGCTTGTTTTTCTTAGGATTATTACTGCTATTATCATTATTACTATTTTGAATGCAACCTTGCACATTAGGCACACTGAAAAGGACGTGCCACAGGATGCTGTCATTAGCAGGGACTAACAGAGCTCTGCTGCTGTGCACTGCTCCCCATGAAAGCAGAGATCCAGAGATCCCCCACACAAACACTCTGTGGAGTCCTCGTGTGGTGCAACTCTGTGACTGCACCAGGAGTAACTACAGAAGGTGTGGACAGTGAGGCTGCACTCACTGGAACTGCACTGGAAAGACAAATTGCGTGGAATCATTTATGGAATAGATGACATGTGAGTTCTTTGCAAGGCCTGCAGTTCTGAGTATCCATGCTTTTCTGCAAAGATGGATAAACTTCTGCACCACTAACTTTTAAAAGAGGATCTGTGATTTGAAAGTTGGCTGAAAAATGACTGCTTCACTACCTTAGATGCATACTCCCCTTTTTGAAATTCTTTAATATAGACTATATTATCTTTGTGCTGTCTAGGTGATTCCTAGTAAATAAATGATTGATGAGGAAGGGACACTGAGGCAAAATTAAATAAGCCAGTATCAATCTTTGTCTCACAGAAGTAAGTATTTTCTCAAACTCATACCACTCTATATATTAATAAGTAGGAAATAAATCTCTAAAAAAAAGAAAATAAATTTCAAAATAGGTTAGTGGCCTGTCCAGGGAAGCTGTACACAAAAATATGATTTAACATTTTTAGCTAACATTATTGTTCATTATTCTAAATTTCAACATCATGGAAACATGCTCTTAGCCAAAGTATGAATAGCAACATTGAACCTAATTGTCACATTTGCTCTGAAAAAAACCCACACTGATCTCAAAATTGGCAGAAATCAAAGCACATGCCAAGCCCAGAATGTCCCAGCAATTTGCAGAGTCAACTTCTGACAAACACAGTAACAGCTGATTTATTATTTTTGTGCTGAACAAAATTTTGAGCCTGCAAATTAACAGAAAGTCTCATATTTCTGGATACCAACTTCAGAAACAAAGTAACTTTCAAAATTTACCAAACAAAGTGAACAAGATCACTAAAAAGTTTTGTTTTGAGGGCTTCTTATTTTGGTTTGGGGGCTTTTTATAATTTACAGTTAACTACAGTGGTTTTAAATTTAACCAAATACAAGTAACAACCCAAGAGACATAATTTAAGTTTAAACTATACCATGTAGACATCAAATTCATCCATGCATCTAAAAGGAGATTCAGAAATGTTCCACAGAGAAAGAATGAAACAAACTGTGGAGAAGGAACGTTCACCTCCAGATAAGGATCTCAGATCACTACGGGCAGTTTTTTCTTGCTCTCGAGGCTGAACCTTGAAATAAAAACATTGCAGCAATTTTTAAATCTGAGATGAAGACATACTAACAGAATCATAGTTTTAACAGCAAACACATTATACATGAACAAAGATCACTTGAAAACAATTTTCTGCATTTCACTGCAAATGCCATTCTGGAATGGGATGGCTCCTAACCATTGTTATGGGCTGATGAGCTAACACATTTCTAGGATCACTGCAACTTCTTCTATCACAGTCAAATACACTGAACAGACTGAATGACTCTGCCAGAGTTTTGTTATTTAAATCTCTTTTTTTAATAGCTGTTAAACAGTGTTTAATAAAGGTCATCATAAATGTTTACATAACAGTAAAAAACCATAGTTACCAGGTACAACAGAAAAGCAGGTAACTGATTTACAGAAGCATTTTAAATGAGGAAGGGATTCTTTATATGGAATACATGAAACACTGTGAACAGCCATCTGGTTACATTGATTATGATGACATCTTGTGGCACTCCTGTAGGATGAAACTTGGGCATTTTCTTGCCCTGCTAATTGCACTGGCCTTTAACAAGTTAAGCAGGCAAATAAGGATTATATTGAAGCGGAATCTTTTTTTGCAGGGAATTGTTTTCTTTTTGCAACTTACATTCTTGACTAAATACAGATATCTTTTGTGAGATACGTGAGCTATCAATTATTAAAAAAATATATTCTGATAAAGTCAAGTAATGACTTGCTATTTTATGTACTGAGTTTAGTTCTTCAGATATATCTGCTTCACCTGTCTAATTAGGACTGTGACATGTATTTATGTTGCCATTGCTCATTTTTCCCCTTAATCCCTAAAACTGAAGTTTCCCACAGAAACTAAAAGAAATAAATCCATGATAAAACTTTATGGGATCTATGTTAAAAGGGACACAGAAAAAAAAAAAAACCTATCAAAGCTTTCCTGCTTTAAGTTGTTTAAATAACAACTAGAGCCATTATACAATCACACAAATACTGGTAAACTTCCTATCAATGAACCAGGAATGAGTTATTTTGAAAGACTGAAAGACCAATCCACATTTATTCCTTTTAATCTAGCAACCTGCCCATTTAAAATGACAATATTTTCTGTCCTTGCTTGTTTCCAACAACATCCTACTGGCACTAAATGGGACAGAAGAAACTAAGGCAATACCTATTTGATATGATCAAGCAGATACTTCTCCACTCAGGAAACTCCTCCAATGTGTTCCTCTCAACAGACAAAATCCAGCCATTTTTACATACTTTTTCTGCTGAATCACTGTTACATAAGCTATTTTATATACCATGCATAATATGCCCACTCTTAAAGTTAACCTTTGCAATGACTGGTTTTGTTAGTTATATAACTCCATCAATATTCTTATCCTAAAGCAATCATTGGTCATCTCTACTGAGGTCTAGTGATTGGAATCATTGATATTGAAACCAAGATGGGAAGGGTAGGGGGGTCCAATGCAGCATAACTGGCATGCATGACAGTCTCCATAATTTCTTAACCAAAACACAGAAGTCCAGAAACTCTTTGGAGATGTTCTATGGCTGCATATTTCAAGCACAACACTCCTAACATTTTTCTGTAACTTATACTTCACAATTTTTCTACTTGAAATCATAACTAACTCTTTTATATGATTAAACGGATTACTTGATCAGAGTATTTATAACACTACACTTAGTGTACCACATTTTGGAGAGGAAAATACAATTTATTCTATCATTTGCAATGCATTTCTAGCACCTGAGACTTAAAAAAAATAATAATTCATTATGTATTATGGTAATTTAAGTAATATAAAATAACTTACTGTTATGGAAAGTGTCTCATTCTTGTGATCAAAATTTATATGTCCAGAGCAACCTCGAACACGTAATAAGTGCTCAAATTGGAGTTTGCATTGCATAGAAAGGTTCCTTAAATCAAGCAAACAAACATTTCAAACATTTTAAATACATGAAAAAGTGACAACAGATTTTCATCAACAGTTCCACATCATTAAGCATTAAGCCCTCCTCCAGTAACAACATTCTCCCAAATTCAACTACACTCTCAAGGAGGTGACATTAGACATACTGAAGAGAACCCTTTTGAAGGAAGGCAACAACAAAATCTTCATGGACAGCTTTAGACATTAAGGGACTGAAGCAAGAAAGGGCTGTACACAGTAATGGAGAAGAAGCTGTCAAATTACAAAATCTCAATCAAGATCTTCAAAAATTTTCAGCACAGAGCAGAGAAGTGTTTGGCCCACAATGAAATTATAGGAGCTCAGCATCACTGATTGTAATCAATAAAAAAGAGTGACAGCCCAGATTATTTCAAGTCCTAGTATGCTGCTGACATTTTACTGACCAAAACCAGCACTCAGATGAAATCAGCACAGCTGAGGTCTTTGGGAAATAGGAGCTCCACCACCTCACTACTTTTCCAGCTGTCAGTCCAGGCTGCCTCTAAACTCTCAGGCCTGCTAAGATTGACACTGGGGTAAGCTTAGGTTAAAAAGATTGTTGTGAGCATGCCTTAAACTCACCTTAGGAACTGCTGATACGCTATGAGCCTCTCTGCCATTACTTTGTCCAGAGCTTCAATAAATCTCTTTAAATTCTTTACTTTATTGCTTGCATCCTCATATCTTTCCTTTGCATAATGAAATTGCCTGTTTTAATTAACAGAAAGGTTAGCAGTAATATGCCATTACATCAAAGCTGAGCTTTTGTTGTAAATGCTGAAAATCATTTTGATAATCAAAATATTAAAATGAAAGCTTTCTTGTGAGGATTTATGTGAAAACTAAAAGTATTTGATAAATCAAGTAAGACTCTGTTCACAAATGAAATATGGACAAAAACTAAATCTTAATTCTATATTCAATTATTTTGAAAATAAACTCTTTCACCAAGGAGAATGAATGACTGGCTTCCCAAGGCTCAAGAATATCAGAGGGGAGTGCTTCCTTGAAATATACTGAAGTCAAAACCTCAAGGAGCTGCCCAGCTTGTGCATTAGTTACTCAACCTAGAATTATTCTTAATACATCACAAAATAATGGTGAGTTAAATCTGTCTAATCATAACTGGGATACTTCAAAACACTAAGAGGGTATTTGATTATTGGTAATATCATATATACAGCACAGATGCTGCTAAAAATGATTGGAAGGTGTTTCAGGACTGAAGTCTGTTCAGTACAGGAAGAATCAGTACAACGCATTTCTGCACCTTCAGACATAGCATAAGTACTAAAAACACACATAAACACACAGTGAATCAGTAAGAAAACTCTTCTTTCCCCTCTCTTTTCCATCCTACCTGAACTGTTTTAGACAGTAAAGATGACTTACTGGATTATTTCTTCTCTGTTTCCATGGTGACTGCTTTCTAAATTTATCTTCTCTCTCAAGCGATTCATTTCTGCATCAAGGCTTTTAACAGTTCTGCTGACCTCGATGCGCTCTGAGAAGATTTGCCTTGCTTTTGCCATTTTTTCCTAAAAGAATGTTTGAAACTCAAATAATTGCCATTTTTTTCAAAAATCTGTTTAATCTTCACGGCAAATATTTTATGCTACAGAAAATCACGAACTCCAAGCAAGAACAATATTTTTGTTCTTTCTGTTTTCATTACAGCAAACTCAGTTAAGAATTTTATTGACAACATTTATACATGGGCAGTTATTTCAGTGCCAAGAATTGTATCCAAGATTTTTAATATAACCACAGTTATTTAGCTAATGCAGATAAATAAGGAACCAAAATCACCATATTTAAATAGGGCAGTCTTCCAAAAGTCCTTGTGCATGTGATTTCAGAGTTAGTTAATAAAGCTTGATTAGGTAAGTCTTGAAAAGAACAGATATTGGGCCTGTACAAGGAAAAACCTACCATCCAAGAAATCAAAACAATATTACTCGATTTAACTTAAGCTGAAAATTTTAAGTAATTTTAATCTTCTCACTGCAAAAGATGGAAGAAATGGTCCTAGATGGATGAACCCTAATTTATCTGTCAAGACAGAAATGGTGTTCTGTCAGGAAAAAAAAGAGGCTTCGATTCACTTACACAAAACTACTTTACTAGCTTTACATAGTCAGCATAGGACATAGCTGAGAAAACACCAGTGTAGCTGAGTATATGAATACAAGTGGAATTATTTATATTAAATATTAGAAGAATCATGACCATCTGACTTCAAAAGATGGAAAAAAAAAACCCCACCACACGTACCTCTAATTCCTTTGCTTTGGAAACTAGTAAATCTTTGTGCTTATTTATGCAAGCCTCGTGTTCTCTCTGTTTGTCTTCATAGTGCTGCAAATGGCGTTTACTGTTTTCCACTTCTGACTCAGCCTGGTTTAATTCAGCCTGTTAGGAACAAATCACACACAATGTGAGCTGTTTGGGGTAGATTCCTGAGAATCTCTATGGTGTTTACTGACTTCTCAGAGGTTGTTCTATCTTATTTTTCTTTCAGCAACACTACTTCTAGAGTATGGGAGCTTTAACAACAGCTTATGGGAAAGTCTGTGTTTAATTCTGACAAGGAATAAATACATGCAGTGATTCTGGGAATTATATCTTGAGCTGTTTTCATCTTACAAAAAGCTCTGCTTTCTCCCAAAGCTCAAATAACTGCATTTATTTTTTACACTACATTCAATCTGGAACTTCTGATGCCTGTATGACATCAGCCAGAACTGATTTCTGTGTGAAAATTCACTGTCCTGCTACATCTGTCATATAAAATCATAGAATCATAGCACAGTTAAGCTTGGAATAAACCTTTAAGAACATTAAGTACAATCATCAACCCGAAACCACCACCATATACACCACTAAACCACATCCTCCAGTACAACTGCCATATATTTTTTGAATGCTTCCAGGGATAGTGATTCCACTACTTGCCTAGGAAGTTTGTTCCAATAGTTTGCAATCCTTTCCATGAAATTTTTTCACCTATATCTAAATTGAATGTCCCCTGGTCCAATTTGAAGCCATTTCCTCTCCTGTCACTTGTTATCCAGGAGAAGAGACTGAACCCCAGCTCACTACAACCTCTTTCCAGGTGGTTGTAGGGGACTGCTAAGGTCCCCCCTGAGACTCCTTTTCCCAGGCTACACAGCCCCAGCTCCCTCAGCTGCTCATCACAGAAATTGTGCTCCGGACCCTTCATCAGCAATCTAATACTATATAAGTACTGATACTGTTGAAGTGATATATCTTTCCAGAGAAGCAAACATGTATCAAGAATGACATAAATAAGGACATAATTTTTTTCCTCACCCCTGCCAACTTAGATGGCTTATCTTAACAAAAATAAAAAACGCCAAACCAAGAAAATAAAAACAAGATACAACTCAAAAACAACAGAACAAACAAGAAAACCATCACCAGCAATAACAGATGCTCTTACTTCTTTCCAGTCCTATCTTAAAACTACAACTTTCTATAAATCAACGATTCATTAAACAACTTAACAACACATGTGATTTAAAACCTTTTCAAGAATTTCAGTGGTTCCCTTGATTGTGTTCAGTACTCTATATAAATAACAAGCATACAGAGTGGTTCTTTTAAAATAGATAAAATCTCTAGAATTTCCATTTTAGATACATTAGAACTAACACGTTTCTCTGTTGCTTTGCTGCTGTTTCCTTACTCTTTCTGTTTGCTCTTTTAATTGGGGATGACTACACAGCAATTGTTTAAGTGAGACATGTAAGAGATTCCCACTATGAACTTTTAAGTTTTCTTCAGTTCATCCTTCTACAAGTTTACAGTACTATAAATGTCCTGAACTCTTATGTCTGTCTTCTATTTTCAAACTCTAAGTTCTTCTTGCCAAAGTGAGACTGCCTTCCTTTTGCCAATATCAAATTTTGCATGTCACCATTCTGCTATTTATCTTACATCTATTTCTCTGTCATTTCCAGGTGCCTGCTGTATTCTTGAATAATTAAAACTATATACTGGTATCTTCTGCAATTATGTAACTTCATAAAATAACAACAACTTCATATAGAACTTCAAATGCTATTTTGAGAAATGAACAGTTAGGAACACTCTGAGACAAGATTTCTTAGAAACAAACAAGAAAAACAACAAATGTGATACATGAGAAAGGAAAGTCAAATAAAATGCTTTTCCTGCCTTTTCACTCCATGACTAAAAATAACTGCAAATGAACTCTCATTAAACAAAAAACACTACAGCAACTACATGTAACAATCAACATCACCTTCAAAATATTGCCAAGCCTGTTTTCCAACATGTTCTAGATGGAATGCTCCATTTCCATCTTCTAGGTAGACTTTAAGTACATCAGGCAACAGCAAGTTCTTCTCTCCTGCCTCACCTCTTCTTAACCTCATTTACCTTGACACACAAATGGAATAAATAAAAAAAAACAATATAAAACTGTTACCTTAATTGGGCCAGCAATTTCTTCTACTTGATGAATTTTTTCTTTTACTTCTTCTAATTTTTTTTCAGCTGCTTGGAGACTATTTTTCAGTTCTTCCATTTTTCTACTTTGTAGCTGCATGTCTTGTTTTACAGATTCCATCCTACCCTTATTTTCTTCAGCTTCATCTTGCTGTCAAAAGGCATTGAAGTTAAGAATAACAAAAGGAGACACATTTTTAACTACTGTACCAGATTTTTACTATCAGTTTTAGGGTACAGTATTACATGAAGTACTCTATAACTCTACTAAGAATAGGAGCAGCTCAATGTAATTGTCACTAAAGCCAAATGAAGTAACTGACAGATCTTGTAGGAGACCACTAAACCAAACTGCAAAATAAAAGTGGAACCTCATATTAATGTGACTGAAAATTAAGATGATTTGGGAGTTGTGATAAAAAGACTGAAAAGAACAAGGCAACTTCCCTCTGGATTTGTGGCCAATATACATCCAATATACAAAGCAATGCAGGAAGAGTAAGTGGATTGTTGTTGTCTCCTAGAAAATAACATCATTCCTCATGAATTACCATCATAAACACTTTCTGATTCAAAAAGACAAATATTGCAAAACCTGGAAAAATTTAAATCACCAAAAATAAATAAAATCACTCAATTTACAGAAATGTAACAAGTGTTACATTCTTCACTATCCAATTCTGTTTATTTCAAAACACTGCCAGCATCAAATAACATTATTCATATGCTAAATAGACACAATTGGATAATATATTCTTACTAATACATGGATGTCTGCTGACTGGTGTTCTTCCATGTTTTCAAGATCTGCTATCTCTGCATTTGTTGTTCTTACTTTTACCTAAGAAGAAAAAAAAAACAAACATGTTCTCAAGCTTAACTAAAGAGAAAAATTCACATTTGTTCATTTAAGTCATCACAGGAAAGACAATACTTGTATTTTTTTAGTTTCATTAGTGACTAACAAGAGACACAACTCTTCACACCCACCTGTGGAATTCATTTTCATGAGATATGACTTGTTCCAAAAGTTGTGCACTTTAATTCATGAAGTTATCATATTACTACTCAGTATGACAACTGAATAAAATATTTTTTTTTCCTCTAAGTATTTATCTTCAGCATTTCAGAATACATGCCAAGTTTTTTTGCTGCTTCTTACTCATCAGTTACTGAATATAACGTTATGTAATACATATTAGCTTACACTGCCTACCTGGAGCACCACTGTCCACCACAAATATATATCCTACCTAGAAGCACCAGAGACCACAGAAAGGAGGCTAAAAGCTTTAAAGTTATCTATAAAGAAACCAAAATTAAGAGAACTTAAAGAAGAAATATTCAGAATATCAAGATGGGTTAACAATATACTGGAAGAGCAAGAAGATAAACAAGATTCTGGGAATGAAGAGGTAAGGCGCAAAAGAAATAAAGGAGGGAGAAGCATTACATGATGCAAGTGTCTTCTCTGTGCAACAACTTACCACTAGAGTAAAAAAAAATAGTAGAAATTTGTAAGAATTAGCACAAGGGGAGGGAAAGATACAAACAGAAACAACAGCATATGCTAGGATTGATGTGGCCTCTCTCATTCTGTCCTCAATTATAAAAGCAAACTACAAAAATAAAAAAAAAAAAGAAAGCAAACAATAAAAGTAACGATAAAAATTAAAAACCATCAGGCACTCCAAATATATTGCAGAAGTCAAAGTGAAATAGGGAAAGACTGGGGAGTTTCTAAAAACTAACATTGTACCCATTTCTACCTGTAGCTGTTTTTGGTGTCGCCGATGACCACAGAGCTGATCTTCATTCTGCCTGATCTCATTTTCAATGGAATGCAAGCGTTGCTGAGAGGCTGCCAACTGTGCCCTTTTGTTTTCAATTTCTTTATCCAAGTGACTTTATGAACAAAGAGATATTGAGATGTTACATACTACACAGATATTATTTGTGACACACATAAAGAAATACACAAATAAAAATTACATGTATGAAGCAAAATTGGTAATGGAATGTCTGTAACACTTTGAAAGTTAAGATAATCTTTGAAATTCATTATATACTGACATGGACAAACTACAGTTAACTGATGTATTTAAAACTTTTGAGATAATAGAAATAAATTTCAACATTCCATTCAGTATATACTATCAGCTATTAATATTAAAATTACCTAATATGTCTCTAATATAATCTGAGCTTCAAAATGGAAGAATTTAATTGACACAAATTTCCTTAGTGACAGTTCAAGTTTGCAATCTTTGAAGTACATTTTGCTTTTTCAACTACCATTTTGAAAGCAATGAGAGAAAAAAACCCTAAAAATATAAAAGGTGAGGGAATTCTCAGATATCTACCATGAAGGAAGTCAAAAGTCTGACGAAACACAGATGCAAAGTTTGAAACCAGTAGGAGGATGTGTGCTAACAGCTTTGGTTTGAATAGTCAGGCCTCCCTTGCAGTAATCTATGACAGCACTGTTCAAGTATTTTTTTAAGGAACAGCTTTGACTCCATACTCTTTTTGACCAAGCATAATAGAGAAGGTAGCTAGATTTCCTGGAGTACTGTGCACAGAAAATCCCTGCTTCGTAGGTAAGATCTATATGTAACAAGCTGGAAGATAACTAGATACAATGGAAGTTTGTCCCTAGCACAGAAAGTCACTGAAATTAAGAGATTTTCTAGAATTCTCAAAAAAGAAGTGTAAATCTCAGAAAGAAAGTGGAATGGCTAGAGAGTAGTATACATGCAAATAGACAAATACACAATTCCACTCTTCTTGCCAGCAAGTGCACTTTCTACAAACATGTTACAAGATGCTAACCTGATTTCTGCTTCAACATCTTGACTTAGGAACTTGGGTCTGACAAAATTGGAAGAGTAATACCGTCGTTCAAATACTTGATCACCTTCAGCAGTGAAAGCTTCTCTACAGTTTTTGGGGGGCCGATTGCACTGCATTACCTCCCGAGCCCTACGGCTATCCTGAAAAACAGAACCAGCAGAAAAGCAAACATAATCAAAGAGAAGAATTTAAAAGTTCTCTAGATGTTTTCACCCAGAAATAATTTCAATTCATAATGAAAATAAATACAGTATTGAAAGAATGTGAAAATTATCTGTTATGTCAAGAAATTACTTTTCTTAGTTGAGTAAGACATTTATGTTCTCAAGTACCCACTAAATTTAATTGGTCATTCATTTGTGAATTCACAGTCTAATCAGTCCCTTATAATTTGCCTTGGGGGGAAAAAATCACTAAGTAGAAGGTCACTGTGCACAGATACATTCAACTGTCAAAAGTAAAGAGAGGAAACAAGCTTCCAAAGCAAGGTATGAAGGACATCAAACAATATTCAATTAAAATTCAGGGAAATATGTTGGTAAAAAACTCTAACACTGACAGTGCCAGACTAAGGGCTCACAAGCACCTTTGTCCCAGGCACCCATATTATCCATTCCAATGCATCCATTTTCCCACAGAATACTACTTTCAGATCCAGTTGAAATTGTTCAGGTAGGGCTTAAAGATAACAATGTTATGAAAATCACGGGTTAGTTCAGGCAGAAGGGGGAAGAACAATCCCAACACTCCTGCTATGAGAAAAGCCTACAGAGTTCAGCTATTTACATAACCTACTCAGTGACAGCCATGCTTGATAAACAGCCAGCTCTGCTTTGGACAGAGCATGAACTGCCTCTTTCCAGTAAGAATGTCAGAGGATAAACTGGGACAAGAGATTTTGGAGAAAAATAAAATTCACAAAAAGTAAGGATCATTAGTTCTGCTTACTTAGAGAATACCCTTTCTCTAAATAAAAAAGCATACACCTTATTTTTATCTTTGAACATTTTACCTGCAATCTTATCTGCAGGAGCTGGTATCTTCAGTACTAACAGAAAATCAAAAATCAATTAACATTAGAAATCAGATAGTGTCAGAAAACTTAGCTACCAGCTTCTAGGTACAACTGGTGAGGGTGGGTTGCAAATTTTGGTAACTCCCAGACTACCCAAAACTGGCACATCCTGAACCCACCAATGAACAGAGAGACATGAGACAGAGCCAGCAGTTAGGAGGCTGATTACACACACATGGATTACTTAGGCTGGGAAACCACACCACTCAGAGGCCCAGAAAGGTAGTGGCAAACAATCCAGAAACAAACAGGGAAGGTCCTGAAACACATGGGGTAGAGAAGAGGGCAAAACTTCCTCTACCTTTTATCCATTACAGACACTACCAGTGAAGGTGTCATAAATGCTCCACATGTTTCTTTACAGATCATCAGAAAGCATAAAGCCTTACTTTAATCAGCAGCACTGTTTCTACATTCCTCATATCGATCAAACAATTGGCAACCACTGGATTATCTATTTCCAATGCTGTCAGAACTGATGGGAATTCTGGATGATGAACAGCTCTGAAGAAAAAAAAAACACCATTCATAAAACTCACATGAGATTCTTCAACAAAAAAAAATTTACAAATAGTGCTTTTCAACTTTCAAGGCTAAGCAATAAAATTTAAAACACACTTACCTCTGACTAGTATCATAAATTCTATTCTGAAATTTATTTACAATTATTTGAGGTCTATGTCCACGTGTGTAAAATTTTGACATCATAAACTGGAGAGTTCTTTCATCGCTATGATTATCACAGCAAAATGCCTGAAGCAGGCCTTTCAAACAGGATTCGATAGCCAAGATCAGCTCAGGATCTTTTGGATGAATCAAAGCACCTAAATAAATGTAAGAAGCAAGGCTTTAGGTTCTATGTTCTAGAACAAAACATTCAGTAGAGCATTTTTACCACTCAAGGTCCTGGTTTGTTGCATTGCAGGTTTTTTAAGAGTCTAAAATCAACCTTTCTTATAGGTAGAAAAAAAAATTAAGAGATTGATTAAAAAGACTCTACAACAGATCTCAGAACACAAACACAGAACTTCTCTGCTTAGAGACACCTACACATAGCTGGAGGCCTATCTTTTCTTCCATTAGGGTACCAATTTTATGGCAGCTTAGCAGAAATGAATCAAGGCAAAGACAGCTTATCAACAATTGAATGCTTTAAGGATGAAGGCAGTAGAACAACTATACTGCAAATTAAACAAACGTGAAAATTTCCATTATATCACCTGTCTTCAGTAGCATGTTTACACATCCTTACCCTGCAGTAAATGCCATGATTTTACATCCAGAATATGCTGAAACCTTTCCTCCCATTCACAAACTGAAAATATCAGCTTTGTCAGAGCTGGACAGAAGACAAACAAAAGCCACCTTCCCAAGAAAATCTCAGTTGGGTCTGTCTGACTTGGTCCATGCAAAACATCTCAAGTTTGACAAACCCACAAGTCAGCCACTGAACATTTTGAACAAAATCTGTCCAATATCTGGACAGTGCTATCCACTGAGGAACAAGCAGTCAAAGAATAGTTCTCTGATGCTTTGAGAGTGTGGGGGAGTTGGAGGGATGCACTGAAAGTTTACCATTGTAAAACATCTCAACAAAAACAGCTGGAAAGTGAGGAAAGCCAGTAGTTGTTAGTGAGTGCATGACAGAAGCAAAAGATAATCTACCAGGATAAAACATTTAGTCCATGAAGTCCAGAAAAAAAGATATATCTGAAGCTCCTTAAAGAACAAAGTTTTCTAAAAGACTACTACTTATATTACAAGCCATACAAAAATATCCCATGAGAAAATATGTTTCAGCAATTATTCTTACCTAAAGGTCCAAGAGGTTTCTTCCTAAAGCGTCCTTGTTTATGGGCTGCTTCAACTGCTTCAAGAAATGCTGGTACATGTGGTCCAAATCTTTTCAAAGTGTTTGTTTTACTATCTTTCAAATCTCTCAGCTGTTTCTGCTGGGCATCTAGTGCTTGTTGCACTTCACTGCTTTCTCTCCTAAGATAACAGACTTTTTTTTCAGTCGTTGTAGAGCCCAAAGTGCACTAATACAATTATAAAGCCTTGTTTTTAAATTACTAATAGCATTGTGCATCAAGATGTCAGTAGTTCAATGCAAAGCTAGGTACACACATACAATAATATTTACATAGTTTCAAGAAAACAAGAAAAAAAAACAAGAGAAAATTACTACTTTGCAACAGTTCTACAAGGCTTTTTTATTTCTAACAAATTATAATAATTTTATTTTATTTCTAATTATATGCTTCAATTTCACTGCCTTCAAAGATCTTCAACAAAACACAGAGTAAGCATTGGTTAAAATAATTTATAAGAGGAATTTAAACTAATACACCAAGAACAATTCTCAAATCCTTTATGACAATAATTGACATTTCTGTAATCCCCTCCAGTAAGCATTCAGGTTTTCAAATCAAAGCCAGAGTGTTTTGTTTTTTCTGTCTTGAATATGGGCTAAATTAGTATTTGAACCACTTTACCTCAAAGCCTCTGTGAATCTGCCTTAACTACAGAAGCAGCAATTACTCTTAAGTGTATCTATTCTCTTATAACGTGAAAAAGAAACTGGAGATTGATGTCTCAGGGATCACAGGTATATAAGAAAGGATACAGAAAGGAAGGGATTCTTCCTAATTTGAAAGTGGTGAACAATTACATTCAAAAAGCATAACTTACCTCAGTCTAGAATGTTCTTCCCTACACTTAGATATAGCCTGCTGAAACTGATCCACCTGCTGACCAAGCATTATTTCTTCATCATGGAATGCCTTTAACTGTTCCCTTAGGTATTCAATTCTCTTCTGTCTTTCCAATTTCTCAGGCTCTGAAACCTTATTAGCACTAGAAAAGAACATACATCCATATTTTAAAACCATACTGATGATGTACAAATGAAATTAATTTTATTACTTGTAGCATACAGAAGATTTACTCATCAGTTACATTTAAGATTCTGCAAACTTGCAAGAGCTATACAGCAATAATGCCAGTTTTAATATTTTTTTAAATTTCTAATTACATATAACACCCCCAGTTACATTCCTATTGCATTTAGTTTAAGACATATTTGTTTTGCGGTATCATGGAAGCTAGGGAATGTCTATTATCACCAATACCAAACCAGAAAAAACCCCAAAACAAACAAAAATGCTAACAAATAATCAAGCAAACAAAAAAAAAAAGACCAAAAAACCCCAAAACAAACAAAAATGCTAACAAATAAACAAACAAACAAACAAAAGACACTTTTGCTACCCAATTGCCTCTTCTTTTGACATTCTAGTCAAAATCCTGGTATGTAAAGAAGCAGGATTAGAAATAATCAGGTATTTAACTGCACCCTGCTAAAGACTAAATAAATATTTTCTATTATGGCAGGTTTTCTCAGTGATCAGAAAAGCTCACTTCTTTCCCACCTATATCTTAATAGACATACACTATAACCACATATCTGCATTTACCAGCTTTTCAGTTCTTCAATTCGTTTACGCAGCTGCTCGCTGTCTTTTTCCAGACGCTTTAACTCCGTTCTGGAACGATTATAAACAATCTATCAAGGAAATGGGATACAGTCGTTTAAGAAATAGAAGAAATAATTTCTGAAAGAACTACAGCTTTTAGTAACTACACCAAACCAGACAAACACCACTTGATTTTCAAAAATTACATCCATTTATTTATTTTGATCTAAGCTTAACACTGTTTAGTAACTATGCAAAAACATACATGCCAGGGCCCCCGAACAGACACCACGGGCCAGGCAGGCAGGAAATTGTACCTGCTCTAAACTCCACTATGGACTCAAGAAGTCTAGACACAGGTGTAGAATTACAGATGAGTAGAGCATGTTTAAAGCTTTAAATTGGTATGAACTTTGAAAGGGCTTTTTTTTTTTTTTTGCCTACCTCAGTTTCATTGACTGCTTTTCTTTTTGCCTGCACTTCAGCCTTCAAAGAAATACACTGAGGATGAAGAGCTTGTGCTTCTTCACTTACTGTTATCAATTTGTCTTGTATTGCTTTGTACTTTTTTTCTGCTTCATTCACTTTTACCTTTGTTGAAAAAACAACAAAACAAGTAGTAATGAAACAAAATTTTCTTCAAAACCTCTTTATGTTACAAGACAAATATCTCTCAAAAGGATCTATCTGACACATCTCAATTGTTTGAGTTTTGTTGGGTTTAAAAAAATAAAGCAAGTCATTGTCACTATGGATATGCTAGGATGAAAATTCATAAATGTTCATTTTCAGGAAATCAACAGACTACCAATTCTGTGATGCAGACAGCAACCTTTCATTCTGTCTCAAGGTTTACTCAAACACAGGACTCTTACTTACTTTGAGCAGCCTGATCCAGTGCAAGGTGCCCCTGCCTATGGCAGGGGGATGGAACTGGATGATCTTTAAGGTCTCTTCCCACCCAAACTATTCTGTGACTCTAGAATCGAAATACTGATGTCTGTTTCTCTGCACAACATGTGTCTCAAAAGTGAATGACAAAGTTGTTCTTCCTTGCTGCCTACAAGAAGTCCTAAGAACCATCCCAAAACTTCCAGAGGTGTCCTGAAATCACTGATCTGTTCTAAAGATAATTATACCCAAGAAAACCTTCACAACAGATCTCTGACTTGGGGGTCACTACAGCTAGAGTGGTAACTGGTTTAGACCATATACATACCTGACATTCTTCTACCTTCTGAAGGAGCTCTGTATTTCCTTCTTCAGCTCTGATGCCTTCTTTGAGCAGCTCTATTTCCTTTTCTGTCTCACTCACCTAAAGAGAAGCCTATATTAGCATATCCACAGCAGACTGGGAATGAAGCACATTTCACATGAACAAACATATTTTAGCAAGACATTTACCACTGCCCAGGCCATCTGATGTTTCAAATCTTTGAGATGATTTTGCATGTCATTCACAAATGCAATGCTTTTGTAAATTTCCTTCTTCTCCAAATATAGCTGCTTAAGTTCTTCAAGACGCTTAAAAAAGAAAACAGGGGTTCAATCATGACTACAAAAAGCTGTGATAAAACATAAAGTTTTGGAAAAATTGGGGTTTTTTGAAATTTAATGTCACTGAGACCTAATAAAACCAAACCTATGCAGTTTAACTCCTGTACTTCTTTCACTGGTCAGATCTATCCTAATAATTACTTTAACTTTTACATACCTCTTCCCCTTGTTCTATCTGAACGTGGGTATTTTTTCTAGTTTTCCTAATAAATGAATAATCTTCTTTCATTTGTTCCAGCTGAGTTGCCTTCATAAAAAACTGAAAAGGAATAAAAAGATGCAGATATGAGATCAGCACTTTATCTTCAATAATTACAACAGAAAGACCATTCATCCCAACATCCCTGCATGTTGAATGATACCCAAAGTAAAAAAAACTGGTCAGGTTGTGATGGTGCTTCACACACAATTTCTACTTCCTCCTCAGGCTGCAATGTGATATTTGAAATGTTTGTGAGGCCTGGCCTTGATGAACAGAAGCTGGGCTCAGCTCCTCTTGAGTTTATCAGAAACACACTCTGCTCCCAGGAACTAATACTGCCTGACAAGCTCCTCTTTCTAATGAAGAGCCTTTGAAGCTTGTCTTTCTTGCCTGACTAACAACCCAAATGGAACAACATTTTTGTTGCTGAACTTTCTATGAAAGTTACAGACCTGAATTGTGGTCAGGATGAAAAATTACTGTGACTAAAGCCCACTCACTTGTGAGCTAGAAACAATGGGTCTCAAGTGAGACCCACTGAGCTCTCCTGGACCACAGTGGGAAAACTCTCAAGTTTACTTGGAGGACTGCTGCCAAAAGCTGAGAGCCTGGGCTGATACCCCCACTCCTCAGGGATCAACCTCCACTCACTGAGAAGATCAAAAGGCATTTGAAATGAGTTCTTCTCTGAGTTCAAGGGGAATTTTCCACAGGAATACAACTTGCACATACTCTTTAGGTCTGTTTAGATACCAGTGTGCATATGGTATAGCAACTGCATTATATATGTTTCTTATGATTCTGAAGTATCTATATTAGTAAGAAAATTAGGCCTGAGAGTGAGTTGCCATAGTGCTATTGTAAATTCTAATCTTCTGTTAAATTATTTAAATCAGGCTATTAATTAAGTACTGTTAAGTTAAAGTACTGTCAAAACCTTTAGGCCCAAACTGGGGTCAGAGATAAGTTTGGCAACAGGGTCCATTCTGAACCCTGTGACTTAATGGGAAGGTTTCCCTTACTCCTTTTTAGCCTCACCTTTTCCCCATTCCAACCTCCATGTAGATAATTTTTGGTTGATTTTGGTTTTAGATTGATAGATTTTGGGTTTTAGTTCAATTTTTCTCTTGTGCATCTACATAAGTGGGAGAGTGAACCTTGCCAACAAACTTAGATACACTTTCACTTTAATATTAAATCTGCTTTTGCTGGTACCTGTGCCAGTGGTTCTTTGGGGGACTTAAAACACTTATTTCTGACAGGGGTATTTCTGAATAATGGAAGTGCCCTAAAATTTAAAATTATTCATCTCTTTAGAGAGAATAATCTTCAAAAATATTGTTTGTGCAAGTGGGTAATTGATGCAAACAGACAGGGCACTGGCTCTGGTTGGGATGGAGGTAAGTTTCTTTACAGCAACTGTTACAGTGTTTTATTTTAGATGTGTGACCCAAACAATACTGACTACACACTCGTATCTTAACTATTGCACTGAAGCCTCCTGTTCCTCACTCTGCCCTCTCAGTGAACAGACCAGCAGGTGTACAAGAAGCTGGGGAGGGATACAACCAGACACATGATCTCAAGCAGCCAAAGAGATATGCTACCTCAGAAAATGTCACTGTGATGGTTTAGCCCCATCCACTCATTCACTTTCCCCTGGGGTGTGATAGGGAAGAGAACCAGAAAAGTAAAAGCAAAACAACACAAATAAAGATAAAAACTGTTTAATAAAGCAAAAGCTGCACACACAAGCCAAGCAAAACAAGGAATTCATTCACCACTTCCTGGGGCAGGCAAGTACTCGGCCACTCCCAGGAAAACAGGGCTCCATCATTCCTAACAGTGACTTGGGAAGACAAATACATCTTTCAAAACATCCTCCAATTCCTTCTTCTTCCCCCAGCTCTATATGCTGAACATGATGCTATACGGTCTGGGATATCCCTTTTGTCACGTGGGGTCATCTGTCCTGGATGTGACCCCTCCCAGCTCCTTGTGCACCCCCAGCCTCCTGGCAGGTGGGGTGGAAAAGGAAAAAGCCTTGACTCTGTCTAAGCCCTGCTCAGCATCTACAGAAACAGCAGCAATGAAAACATCTCCACATTATCAATGCTGTTTTCAGCTCAAATCCACAATCCAGCCCTATACAAGCTGCCATGAAGAAAAATAACTCTAACCCACTCCAAACCAGCAGAGTCATGCTTGGCAATAAAAACAGATCTGAGGTTTAAGGGGATTAGCCATCTTTTGCTTGGGCACTGCTTGGGCCTCAGTCTACCAACAGGAGATGATGAGCAAGTGCCTTAGCATCTCTTATTTTACTTTCTCTCTCCTTCCAGCTTTCCCTTCAGTTATTATAGAAATTTCATCTCATCCCTCTATTTTTTTTTTTACTTTTACTCTTCATTTCCCATTTTCCCATCCCAAGCTTGGGAGCAGCACAGAACAGAAGTGAGCAAGTTGTTGTATGGTATTTAGCTACTTACCTGAGTTAGCCCAAAACAGGTTATTAAAATTATGGAATTTTATTTTTTTACCAAATGATCTAAAAATCTGCAATCAGTAATTTAATGTTTTATGACTATGCTAAATTGTTTTTCTTACCTTGTACTTGTCACCTTCATTTTTAGTCTGTAAAAACTGTTTACTCATCTCTTGGGTTAAAACAGACACAGGATTATCTATCTGCAAAAATAAAGAATTTTTGTTTTATTTTAATTGCAAGTTACCATGCAACTGCAAATCCATGAAAGTGAGCACCCTTTTCCAGTCTTGCAACTTAGTAATAAGCTAAGGTTCAGAAATCAAGCTTGCTAATCCTCTCACATCTTCAAAAAAAACAACACATAACAAACAAAACTAATAACAAACAGAAAACTAAAAAATCCAACTACATCAAGTACAAAACAGAACCACAACAAGGACAACTAAGGAACTGCTTCCAAGAGGCTACATGACTTCTCTAAAAACAGTACCTGTAAGTTCCATTTATTTAACAAAATCAGCATTAGAAATTCTTGTTGTATCAAAGTACTGCAATAAATGCAATGAATTGACTCGTATATTCTTACAGACGTTGCCACAAAATAAAATCAATACATACTAACAGATTTCTATTATTTGAAATTCTAAGTGTGTTGAATATTTTAAACTTCATATGCACTATCTGATCTTTTATTAATCACTTAGACAGCAAAATCACATTCAAATTTCTGAAAAAGCAAGAACTGAAATATCAGCAGAAAAAAAACTCTTCAGATACAAAAGAAACCTACATATGTCAAGGCTTTTACCAACAGAACACATGACTCAGCTCACAGATGACAGCAAATACTTATCTGTCTGGGACAGAATGCTATTCTGCACTGCATGAGGTATATATTTCAATTTTCCTTTTGCTGATGAATTTGATCTTTAAATAACATGGAAGAGGTGAAACTCTCTCCTTTAAGGAATGATACATTTCTTTTTAATTGAAGAATTATAATCTCATATACCATTGTCTTCTTAAATTGCACAGAATTTAAACACTACAACAACTACCTGTATATTAAAGTGATCCAGCATTCCTATGAGTTCATCTTTCTTTGAAGAAATTACGGTCCCTAGTGGTAAAAAAAGAAAGGAAAAATATCAATAGGTACAATCAACAGGTACAGTCTTTCGTCCATAGTAGAAAATGTAAAAAATGAGATCAATCTTTTTGTAACACAGACTTAGTCCTAAATGAGAAACATTCACTAGTGTTTTTTTATTATTTTTATTTTTTCAATGTATTTGCATTTGCACAGAAAGACTTCTAGTTGAAGTTCTTCTCTGTGACATAATTTAGATAAATCAGCAAATTTAATAAAACCTCCAAAAAGACTAAAAACTATGCTCAGCCTCATCACAAAAGCAGATTTTTGTAAAAACAAACACATAAGGCAACACCTGACACACTAAATAATAAGTATCAATAAATTCATAATGCTTTTGACATGCTAAAATATTCTTAGTTTGGGATAAAAATTTGACATTGTCAACATCTTTGAATGATTATATGAAAAAAGAAACATCATCCTTTACTAACATCAAGGCAATTCAAAGCCATTAATTAGTTTAGAGAAATGCTAAGACGGAGAAGAAAGCAAACTACCACCAACCAGATTTGCTTTTCAGTTTGCAAGTTCTGCTTCCATCCTGATTGATGCGTTGGTTCACAGTAATAGAGGTTCCATACAGTTCGGGTTTAAATGCATCTCTTCCTTGGTTCCGCAAAGTTATGGAAATATCTGCAGAACTAAAAAAAAAAAACAACAACAAAAACCCCAAAATCATAAAAAAGACAACTGAAATTAATCTCAAATCTAAAAACAACAACAAAAGATCAAAACATTTTAATTTTTCACACAAATTGTCATGTGTCCTACAGGTCACAGCTGCATAGTCATAGTCAGTCATAGTACCAATCAGAAGAACATGTACTGATTTGGTTTGAGCCATAACAGCATTAGAGACATTGCTGGTTTAAAACCCAGAAGGAAAAGTACAACCACTCAAGCCACCCCCCTTCCTCCACTCCCTTCCCATAGCAGAGGAAACAATAGTAGAGATTATAAAACAGAATCACAATTTACTGCAAAATCACAAACCCACAATATTAATAAGAGTGTACAAAACAGTGTTTTACCCACACTAGAGTATTCATCACCAAACAAAAATGCTTCCCCAGGACAGAGCCTGGCAGGGCTTCGTGCTGAGCCACATGGTGCACGAGAAAACAAAGGCACTATGGCAGGGATGCTCATGGATTAACTATCCCCTTCCCCAGCCCGACAGCAACAGAAAAACAGGGACAAGACAAAACCTGGGGAGACCTGACAGGGCTCTGAAACAGGGCAGGGAACCCTTTTGCTGGCCCTGACTCGGTGCTTGTGGCCCTGGTGCTGCAGGGGCTCTCACAGCTCGGCTCCGCTCCTGCCGCTCCTTTTCCTCCCTTGCCTTTTTCTCCGAGCGGCACCTGGGGCTTGCGGCGCTGTCTTTCAGCACCAAACCAGAAAAGCCGTGGCTCGGAGAAGAGGAAAGGGGCTGTGCCTTGGGGTGATTTTGTGATGGTGCTCCATTCCTGATTGTCTGCTTTAAGCCCAGAAGTTGCTGCTGGGGCTTTTAGGTGGGTTCAGAGGAGGAGCGGGAGCTTTTGGGGGCTCCTCTGCGTTCAGACTCACTCCCAGCCTGCTGGGTGGAGGGCAGTGCTTACTTTGTGGTTTAGCTAACTCCACTTTTTAGTACCTTAAGCAAGAAGTATCCTTTTACCCCCCTACCCGCCTTTACCCGGGACAGCAGCAGCAACCCTTCTGCACGTAGGTAGTTTTTTGGTTTTTTTTCTTGAGCTGTTTCAGCTTGGTTTTGGTTTGAGATCAGACCATTGCTGAGACTGGCAGTGGGAGCCACTCCAGCCAGCCCAAAACCTTGGGCAAAGATGAATCAACAAGAGAAAGGACACCAAAATCCAGCAGCTTCATCCACAGCTTCATCTGCTGTGAGGAGGGGACCAACATTAGAGGTTCAACAGGTTCCCATCTGTTTTGCCCAAGCTGCTGCATGAACTTTTTCCTCTTTCCTGAGACAATAGCCAGAGGCCATTTTGTCCCCCCTCTGCCACGTGGCCAGCCTGTTTATTTCTTCCCCTGGCATTCCGAGGTTTTTTTTTGTTCTGCTGTGTGTGAGGGGGGTAAGGTTCTGAAAGTTCAATATCTAGCTTTTGTTCTGCTGTGTGTGAGGGGGGTAAGGTTCTGAAAGTTCAATATCTAGCATTTACTCAATTCTTTTTTCATACCATGCGGGCACTTGGTTAGTTAATACACAGGGTTTTTTTCACTTTCACCCACTTGTATTCATTTTCTCATTGGCAAAAGGGATGACTGAAGCCATTCTCTTTAGAGGATACACTCATTCCAGAGTGTTTTCTCCGAAATCTGTCCTAAACCAAAACAGACTGCCAGTGGCAGAGAGAGGCCAAGTGTGCTGGGCTGACCCTGAAACATACACACCCCCTCCCATGCACCTGGCAAAAGCAAAAGCTGCTTTTGGCCCCAGTTTCCTTGTGCTGACACTGTGGCCTTGCCATGATGTGGGTGGTTTGGAATCAAACACTGCCAGAAACTCCAGCCCTCTTCTCCATAACCATGGCAGACACATTGCTGCCATCGCTGACTGCTTGCACCTCCTATGCTCCACCTACATAGTGAACCAAAAGCAAATATTTGTGAGAGAAGATTTCTTCCATCTTCCCATCTGAGTACCCTCATTTTACACTGCAGAATTAAGCAGCTTTTTGGTAGTTCTCTTTTTTTTCAAATTGGCTTCTGTATAAAACTGTTATCTGGCTTCTATGGCCTAACCAAAGTCATTTATAGCAGAATGCTTAAGGCATTCTTCTAGAAAAGATGAGATGTGATTTCTGTTCCAAATTCCTATTTCCTATTTCTCAGGTGAGTGCTGAAACATTAACTTAATACACCTAAGTCAAGTACTACCAATAATTTTATGCTTAAGCCCCTCTGAAAGGAAAAGGCTGGGACTCTGAATAACATGTAAATATAAACTCTTAAATCTATCCTTTTATTGGTTTCCCAAAACACGTTATACCCATTCTCACAGAGGGCATGAATCCACTTCTTGCATGTTTTGTGTCAAGGTCTTTATATTGTATATTCATTCACATCATCAGAAAGATTGAAAAATAATTAACCTCACTGCTTGCAAATCAATGTTGCCTATGAATTTTTCCAGTGAACTCCCTTTTTCTGTAGGATATTCAATTACAGAGTGGAAGCAATACACAAGAGCAGGGAATAGAGAGAATATATGTTAGCTAGTTCAGTGTCCCAGTTTCAGGTAGCACAAAGTAAACTTTCTTGCCAATACTGTGAGGGACAGAGCCCAGAGCCATGTGACAGTTGTTATCTTATGTCCCATACATCAACCCTGGGGGCACAGCTTCAGCTGGAAGAGAACACAAAGTGCAACTGCCATCCTTCTGTGACCCTCTGTTCCAGGGAAAGCACACAGAGAGTGAAGCAGTGAGGTGGCTCCAGTCCTGCCGTGGGGTTGCAGTGTCTTTGTTTTTCTTCTCTTGGGCTTGAGAAGGGAGTGTGGGTGTGGATGATTTGTCCACCATTGTTCCTTTTTTTCATAACACAGGCACAGACACTTCCATTTGCCATTTCTGTCTTTGTCTCAGGAGATGCATGACTTGGGCTGTGGTGCAGTTGTTGAGTCAAACTTAGTGAACATTTTTGCTTGTAATTACCCTGATATATACACTGTTGTTATTAGTATTGTTGCTGTTAGTGTTTCTTTTCCTTATCTTGTTGATAGCTTCTTTCAGCACGTTTGCATTTCAACCTGTAATCTCTACCTTTATCCCTTTCTCACTGGAGGGGAGAGACCAGCTGTTTGGAGTTTAATTTCCAGTTGATTTCAAATTACAACATCAGAAATATATACTAGTGATAAAACTTCTGATGTTTTTTGTTTTCAAGGTTTGGGGTTTTTTGCGGGGGAAGAGTGTTGTTTAAATATAGTCTCTTCAGTGTTATGCTTTTTATTCAAGTCTGGTGGATCCCATAAGATGAAGAAAATCAGTGAAAACAGAAAACTCATAAGCTAACCTCAATGACAATTGCCAAATTACATATGCAACTTTAAGATTAAAGTTTTACTTACGTCTCTCCTTTTTGAATAAACATTTTTAATGAGGAACCTCTGTTAGTTGCAGTGGCTTTTCCACCAAGTCCAACAATTAGTGCTGTTAATACAGAGCTTTTCCCACCTGTAATTGAAGCATTGAATTTGCTTTAAAGAGAAGATATTGTAACTTCTACTCCACCCATATTATATTTTTGACTTCTTATATATTCATGAATTAGAAGTCCAAATTCTGTCCTTATTGAGCATATAAAATAAAAATAATGCTAATAAAGTATCTGCCATTTTCAAGGTTTTCCCTAAAAAAACCCAACATGCTGAGCCAAACTTCTGTTACTTCTATTCAGCAATTTGCATTCAACATGTCGTAAGTCAGAAGGAAGGAATCACCCCTTTCTTAAAAGCATAATGAAAACACAAAAGAAATCAAATACACATTACCATTTATCTAACTACCTGAAAGGTTTTAAAGCTCTCTTTCAAGAATTATATTTAATTTTTTTAATTCTTTCTTGAGAAGAAGCGAGCTCATATAAATAGGTATCATTTTCTTTTCCTATAATAGTTTCTATGTGCCCCATACTGTCCTGGGCTAGCTGGGATAGAGTTCCTTTTCTACCTAGTAGCTTCTACAGTGCTGTTTCTGGGGTTCAGCATGAGAATAATGCTAATAACATGATCATGCTTTTGTCATTTCTAAGTAGCAAAGTCAGGGACTCTTCAGTGTCTCATGCTCTGCCAGTGAGGAGGTGCACAAGGCAGGAGGGAGCCTGGCCAGGAGAACTGACCCAAACCAGCCAAAGGGATATTCCATACAGTAGAATGTCAAGCCCACTGCATAAACTGGGGGATGCTGTCCAGGAGCCACTGACTGCTGCTCAGGTATGGGCTGGTTGTGAGCAACTGTATTATGCATAATTTGTTTATCTTGGGTTCTATTCCTCTCTTTCTTTCTGCTTTTCATAACAATAATTATTATATTCTATTTTGATTATTAAGCTGCTCTTACCCCAAACTACTGGTTTTACCTATTTCCAATTCTCCTTCCCATCCCACTGGGGTACATGGGAAAGTGAGTGAGTAGCTGCTTGGTATTTAGTTGCCAAAAGTTGTCATTGATTAAATTACAACAGTCATTCTAGCACCCAATGTGTGGCTCAAAAGGGTTGATATAACCGAGCAGAGTATGTTAAATATGCTGTAAGCATTCATGATATTAGTTTAATAGCTGTGGACCACAATGCTGATTTATTTGCTTTCAGAGTCATGCTGGTTCTCAGAGCTGCATTATGTAACACCTTCCTCACACATGTGCTCCCTGCTTTGGTGTTTTTCACCTTTGGGGCCTGGCCTAAGGCTATCCTTTGGAAGGGCTCTGTAATGATGGCAGATAAGATAAGAAATGCTAAATGACAGGACACTTGAGGGACCTGCTGGCCCTGACACTCCCACCATCCTCACCCCTGGGCTGCACTCCTTCTAGCAGCAGCTGCCCACAGTTACACCTTTCACCCTGCAGAGCACACACCTTCCCTTCCTCCAGGCTAACTGCAACTCATTTGGAAAATTTTGGATGTCCTTGGGCAGCTGAAACCATCAGGAAGCAGGTTATTACTGAATGTGCTTCAGATCTAGTTCAGCATTTTTCAACTATCAGCAGTATTTCAAACCCTCATTACAATCACTGTGGCTCCTCCAAACTCAGTGATGGGCACTGCAGGCACATGGACAATTACTGTGCATTTAATAATAAACATATAAGTACATTTAGTTTAAATAAAATTTATGCATTATTTAGATATTAAAATAATTACATTCACATTTTCTTTAAGACCTAATTCACCAGCCTCTAACACACTGTGTGGTACCTCATTTCTAAAGTGAATCCCTTTCCATGCCTGAAAGATGGCTAGCAATTCTTTTTCAAGTAACAACTACATCTTCTACATATTAACAGAAGTGTTCTTTGATAAAGACTCTATGCAAATAATACTTACTTCCATTGGTTCCAACAACGAAATTGAGATTTGATCCAAACTGAAAAGGCCCCAGGTTTGAATGGCACATGAAATTCTTCAGCTGGATACTTTCTATTATCCCAACTTCACCATCAGGCTAAAGAATGAACAATTAAAACTCAAGTTATGTCAGCATTTAAATGAGATTAACTTTATATATTTTAAGTGCAATGAGAATTAAAATGACAATGATATAAAACACTGGTTGATACAACCCATAAAGAAACAGAAGGTTTTCATGACAATGTGTAGTCACTTGCTACAGAGCAGTTAGACAGTCAAATAAAAAGAAAGTTGCCAAAGCTGATGCTTCACACATAGTAACTTTCAGCTCTCCCTATTACTAACTTAACATCAATACAACAAAATATTAAGACAAGAGATTGACAGTTGGCTGACCTAGTTAAGGCATGTTATTATGGGCATTGTCCAAACATCTTGTAAATACTGACAGGTTTGGGGCACCAAGCATCTCTCTAGGAAGCTGTACTGGCTTTGGTTGTGGTAGCAGGAGCAGGAAGCTACAGGGGTGGCTTCAGTGAGAACCTGCCAGAAGCATCCCCATGTCTGACAGAGCCATTGCCACTCTCTAGCCACCCCCAAGACTGACCCTTTGCTGGCCAAGGCTGAGCCCATCAGCAACTGGTAGTAACTCCAGGCTAAGTCAGGAAAGGGAAATTGTAATTGCAGCAATTGCAACCAGAGAAGAGAGAGAATCTGTGAGAGGAACAGGCCTGCAGACACCAAGGTTAGTGAAGGAAGGGCAGGAGGTCCTCCAGGCATCAAAACAGGGATCCCCCTGCAGCCCATGGAGAGCATCCAGCAGATGCTGGAGCAGGTGGATTCCCAAAAGATGCTGTGATTCTATGGGAAGTCTACACTGGAACAGACTCCTGGCAGGAGCTGTGGCTGTAGAAAGAGGAACCCACACTGCAGCAGGTTTGCTGGCAGCACTTGTGACCCCATGGGGGACCCACACTGTTCCTGAGGGACTGCATCCTGTGGAAGGGATCCACACTGGAGCACAGGAGGAATGTTGATCCTCCCTTTGAAGAGAAAGGAGTGGCAGAGACAACATCTGCCTGTACTGTTGGGGGGAGAAAAAAACTGGGAGTGAGGATGAGCCAAGGAGGGATGGAGGGAAATTTTAAGAAGGAGTGGAATGAGTTTTAAGATTTGGGTTCATTTCTCATCATCTCTCAAATACTGATTTGAATGTAAATAAATTCTGTTAATTTTCCCAGGCTGTGTCTGTTCTGCCCATGACAGCTAGTGGGAAGTGATCTCTCCCTGCCCTTATCTCAACCACAAGTCTTTTGTTCTATCTTCTCTCCCCTGCCCAGGAGAGGAGGGCAGTGACAGAGTGGTTTTGGTGCACACCTGGCACCCAGACAGGTTCAATCCCTCAGAGAAGCCTGGTCCACTGATAAAGAAATGTTTCCTAATGTACAGTCTAAATACACAGGACAGTATTTGCAATCTCAAAAATAATTTTCAAAAATCTTCTATGAAACTAAAATTCAACTACTAAAAGAAAAGCATTAAAAAATAACATTCCAGTTTTCAAGTTTCTTTTCCATCACAATTTGCATTTCAAACACTAGATTTTTTTACACATCTGAAAGTGTCAGCTGTGCAAAACAAACAAGTATTATTCTTTCATTAAATAGTTTTCCAAATATTTTGCCTGCTTTTACTACAATCATAAATGAAATATACCATAGTTCTATCAAAATCCATTCCCTTCATTGACTTAACAACTGCACAATATTCCTTCTATTAAATCAGAATATTGTTATTTTATGATCGACTATTATAACTAGATGATCCAAAAAAAATAAGAATAGCCTCCTGCTTAGTTTCATTTATCTTTGTTCTACTGATGCCTACATCCAAGACATTTATTTCAATAAGCACAGAACTTTTCTTGTATCTTTGTCTCTACGACTTTTTAAACTACTCACCGACTGTGAAGAGGGACTACCATTAGGTGAGAGCTCTAAAGTTTCTTCATCACTGGATTCATCATTATGTACATCTGTGTATTCTTTTCTCTGCCTTTTCTGGGACCCAGGATTTAAAACACTTTCTTCTTTTCTCTTACCCATGAGTACTGAAAATTGAAAGTAATGACATATTATAGGTTTCAGTGTTCTAGGTGACAACATACCTACAGGTGGTAGCACAGGCCTACTAAATTATTTACTTTGGTAAAACAAATATTAGAATTACCCACAGAATGGGTAAGGCTGGAAGGGAACATAGCGTGTCATCTGGCCCAACCTCCCTGCTCAAGCAGGGCCATCCCAGAGCACACAGCACAGCACAGGATTGTGTCCAGGCAGTTTTTTGAGCATCTCCAGTAAGGGAACCTCCACAGCCTCTCTGGGAAAGCAGTTCCAGTTCGTGTTCACCTGCACAGCAAAGATATTCCTCCTCATGCTCGGGTGGAGCTCCCTGCACATCAGTTTGTGCCTCTAGTCTTATTGCTCGGCACCACCAAGGAGAACCTGCTCCGTCCTCTTGACACCCTCCCTTTAGATATCCATACAGACTGAGGTCCCCTCTCAGCAGTCTTTTCTCGAAATTGAACAGGCCCAACTCCTTCAGCCTTGCTCTCATGAGAGAGATGTTCAGTCCCTTCATTATCTTCCACAGCCCTCCGCTGGATCTCCACCTCTCTCACGTATTGAGGAGCCCAGAACTGCACTGCGGCACAGAGGGCAGCTCTGTCTCCTCTAGGGACAGCGAAAACGAAAGAGCGGCAGAAATCCCCTCAAGTCCACGATTACCTGTTGCTTTTCGCAACACCGCACGACCCGGAAGGATCCCCACCCGCTAGGAAAGGGACGCGGGTCCCTGGGCGGCCGGAGCGCCCGGGCGGCCGCTGCTGCTGCTGTCCGCGGGCAGAGCAGGCACCGGGGGAGCGCCCACACCCGCCGGGCGCCCACGCTGGGCAGCGGGTGACAAACGCCAGCTCCGACCGCTAACCGGCCCCGCGGGGCCACCCGCGCCAGCACCCGCGGCGCCGGCCCGGGGCAGCGGGAGGAGCGGGCGGCAGCCGTTGCCCCGCCTTGCGGCCGCCAGGCCGCCCCTCCCCTCCCTCCCTCCCTCCCTCCCGCCCAGAGAGCGCGGCGCGCCCGGACAGCGCCCGCGAGGATCTTCGCCCGGCACGGGCCGCCCGTCCCCTGTGTCCCCTCCCTTCGGCCCTCGCCGCCCCGCGGCCCGTTACCTGGGACAGCTCCCGATCCCCGCGCGGCGGGCGGACGGGGCGGGCCGGGCCGGAGCGGGCGGAAGAGCCGCCGCCAGTGCGCGCCTGCGCGCTCCGCCTCCCGCGGGCCCGTTTCCGTGCGCGCCTTTTCGGCTGTGGGGCGGAGCGGCCGCCGCTCGGGAGCGGGGCGGGCCGGGCCCGGCGGGGCTCGCTCGGCGCCGGGCGCTCCCGTTGGTCCCCGCGGAGGCGGGAGCCGCTCCCGAGCCGGGGCTGAGCAGCCCGGGGCAGCTCGGGCACGCCGGTTCCTGCGGGGCTGCGGCGGAGCGCTGGCGCAGCGGGGCGGGAGTTTCAAACGCGGCGTCCGGGCGGCTGCTCGGGGCTCTGCTCGTCCGGCGCCGAAGGTCTGTAGGCCCTTCAAGGGGAATCTGGAAATGCTGGAGTGTGCCACTGCTGTTGGGCTTTATTGGCAAAGCTGTGCTGGGGTCACGCAGAGAGAGGGGGAGAGTTGTGAAAGGCGCCTGGGCTTTCCTCTTTCCTCCGCCGTGTTTCGCTGCTTTTTAAAGGCCTCCGGGCGAGACGTGAAGCATGCGCTTGGCTGGCTGTGCAAGTTACCTGGGTAATGTGTGAAAGTACCTCTGTGTGAATTGAATTTCAGCGTTAAATGCTTTCTGTAGCTGTTTTTACTTAATTGGCATTTCTAGCTGTGTAAAAAAACTTAATAGAGCAGAATGTAGTCTTAAAACACCATAAAAGATTTATAGGTTTAGCGCATTCTGGCCTTAAGAGATATTGAGAAAGTTTTGTAGGGGGGTGTTTATTGTTAATTATCTTCAGTGATTTCTAGTATATGAAAATAAATCAAGTTCAGTCTTGCTTCTTTGGAAATCGCCATCTCTCTAGGGTTGGAGGCTTGTGATGATCGGAGCTCTTAAATAAAATCCGAGTAGACAGATCATTCATATTCAAGGTAGTTGAACTGTGTGTACACGGATTTAAAATTTTAATATTTAAGAAATATACTAAAAAAAGGCAAAGATTGGTAGGTCTTCATAGCTCACCTTAGATATGTATTCAATGGGATATGAAAAACTTAGTCCTCAAATAACTGTACTTTATTACAATTAAAAAGACGGCTTTTTTTTTTTTTTTTTTAGTTTCAAATTTTTATACTTTTAAAAATTATTTGTAATTAACCAAATATGGGGTGTTTGTAGTGTATTTGTCTTTCCCATTAATTAAGTACCATGTGACACTCCGTAGCAATATTTAGAAACTGGCTAACACAGTTGTTTTTTAAGAAATTGTATTGATGCAGACTAGCAGAAACCAAATGATAATACCAAAAAGATATTTCCTTTCTTTGTTAGGTGTTCTCTCACTGAAGCTGGATTATTATGCTTGTCTTTTGGGAAGGTTTGGGTACTTCCCCTATGCATCAGAGAAACTGATCATCCTGGGCTTCAAGATTGTACTGTGTAAATGTATGCTTAATTTTTTTTTTTTTTTGACAAATTTTATGTGCTTGACATATAACAACAAAAGCAATACTCTGTACACATACAACTAAAATGAGGTTGAGTGATTGTAGTAGTTAAAGCAATGGATTAGATACCGAAGTTGTGTTGCAAGTAAATCTAAACATTAGAACTTGGTTTAAAAACAGCCTGGATTTGAATAGCTGCCTTGCTTTAAAACAGAATTAGAGTATAAAAGAATGCACCCTCCAAAGGCAGGCTTGCTGTTCTGACAGACTGTGATGTTAAATGTGAGAGACCACACAGTGGCTTAGCTCCTCTTGTGTCTTAAGCAGATCTCTGAGCACCAGCAGGTCATTAGTCTGATTTATTCAAATGAGCATTTTAATTTATCTGAGTAAACAGTAGTGTCAAAAGCAGAAAGAAATGCAAAACATCCCAGGTTGTATTTGGCTTTTCTATTCTACTGTTGGGAGAGGAGAGAAAATAAATAAGCATGAGACAAACT
Source organism: Erithacus rubecula (assembly GCF_903797595.1). Taxonomy (NCBI): domain Eukaryota; kingdom Metazoa; phylum Chordata; class Aves; order Passeriformes; family Muscicapidae; genus Erithacus; species Erithacus rubecula. Next base: position 10,658,769 of record NC_136685.1, on the reverse strand, counting down.
TTGTACCATAAGATAGTGGAGGAATAAATTGGTATTGTGAGGGGGGAAAGCAGAATATATGCTAGAGGCCTGGTATAAAACTGGCAAGATGTGAAAACCAGAAGAATAATGAAAACAGAAGAAAATGAGTGTGGTAAGAGGATACCATGGAGAGTGGAGCTGTATAAGTAAATTAACATAAGAAAGAAATGCATCTCCTAGTGGGTGTGTTTTCTTAAGTACTTACAGTACTAATGCACTATAGGTAATCACACAATACCCAAACTGACTCAGTGAAAACCTACACACTGGTGTGTTTCTGCCCTCACAGTGTTAGAAAAGCCAGAATATTTGTTTGGGAGGAAGATTCTGAAATCATCATGTTGAGAGCTTAGTAGCAAGTTGCCCAAATCCCCTTTAAGGGCTCTGCAATTGCCTAAAGTAGTAAGTTGGAGCTTTGTGCCTGCCATAAGTAGAAAGTTGTTCAGAAGCACAGCAATTTTCAGATGAATGTGGATATCCCTGGCCAAGAGAGAGGTGCACAGTCTTGAGCCAGGTGTGCATGCTGGGTGGAGCTATTCCCCAGGCATCCAGGGCCAGAATAAAGTCGTGCCTTCTTCTTAATACTGTGTCTTCTTAATAATACATTGGAGTTCTCTTCCCAAATTTCAGTGCCAGTCACTGCTGATTCCCTGCTCAGAGAGGCTTCCATCAGCATTGGATTAAAGCAGGACAGTATGCCTGCTGGATGTTAAAAATGTTTGCAGCCTGTAAGCAACCACTGCAGCAATACCATCTTTTTTTTTTCCTGGACTCCAACTTGAATTTCCCAAGACAGAATTTCTGGGTATTGACCCTTCTTATATCATCTTGGAATGCAAGGAAAATTTAAATTCTGTTGTCATTGTAAATATTCCTCAGATAGCTTTAAGCTACTTCTATTTGAAAAGAAGATTTTAATGGGAATCCTACCTCAAATCAGAAAGTAATTCTCTTAAGAATCCTATGAGGTTTTTTTCCTAATAAAACTTGGATTGTGTTTATGTAAGGCATATGTGAGACATGGAAATGAATATTTTTTCTTTTTTTTTTTTCTTTTTTTTCCTCAACTGTGTTTGTTTTTGTTTGTGTTCAGCTTATTAGTAATGCAACTATTCAATCCAAATAAGGTATTTGGAGAAGGTAATAAACCACCTCTGAACTGGAGTCACTACATTTAAAAGACTTGGTTGCAAGTGTTCTTGCCTCATAAAAGTAGAACTTCTAGTGGCAAATATATTTATCTTCTGAACCTCAGAGTCATAATACTTTGCTTCATGTCATATTCTGAAACTGCTTTATTTTGTTTGGTCTTCACAGATAAAATCTACCTTCAGACAACAAGGAAGCTAAAACAATGGGAGTGACTCATCTGTGGCAAATCCTTGAGCCTGTGAGACAACCTGTCAACATGAGTAGTCTCAGAGGGAAAACACTTGCTGTTGATTTAAGTTTGTGGGTTTGTGAAGCACAGACTGTTAAAAAGATGGTTGGAGTGGTTACCAAGCCACATCTCAGGTATGGTATCCATATAAACGATTTGAGCCAAAAGTCTTGGAGCTGTATAATTTGAATATGTTGTTTATTCAGTAGAATTCTAAGAGTAGCTCTGAAATGCATATGACTGGTGTTTTGAGTCAGTTATCACTTATGCTACATGTGTAGAGGGTTTGAAGTTAATTCTAAGTAGACCTCCATGTTGATTTAAATATGTTTAAATCACTCTAAAGGCATTTGAACAAACTTGAAAGATACATATATATTTTTAATTTAAATGACTTACCTAAGGAATGAGCATATCTCAGCATCTATAATTTCAAAACACTAATTTCTGCAAACAGAGCTAACAAAAATGAAAACACCAATTTTCATCAGTGCTTGTTATTGGTTGCCAATACAGAGCACTGAGTTACTTGATGGTGTTATACACTCCTGTGACTTCTGTTGAATTCAGCAGAATATGAAATAGCAGCATGATACAAAATCTCAGCATTTTCTGCGAATAATGTCTTAAAATGTTTTATACTTACAAATCCCAATGGATAATTGCCTATAAAACTGACAGCATGACCAAAGTCATTACATCACTCTTATAAGGATGTCCTGTGTGCAGTGGAATGGAAGCATCAGTCCAGACCTCCAAAGCAAAACAAAGGGTTGAACAGATTTCTACCAAAAAACTGTTTTCAGACAGTGGATTTTTTTTTTTTTTTTCCGAGAATTTGTATTTTCAAGTAACTTACTGTATGGATTGATTTTTTTACATAATTTGTGAAAATAGAACTGGCTTCAAAGACCAGCTTACTGCTTTTTGCTGGTAGTAGCTGTACAAGATTAAATCTAGCATAATGGTCTCTCCATGTCAGTCAAAGAGATGTAAATGTTTGATGTACTTCTTTTGAAAGATTAATACTGGAGTTACTGGTAAATGCACATGCTGTTTGATATGACAGCTGTTAATTTTACTGTTGTGGTCTAAATATGTATTACTGCAGCCTTGTAAAATTCACCCCTCAGTGGTGCTGATTTGCATATGAAATAAATGGCATGTTAGTATTACCTATAATTCTGTCCAATACTACAGTATTCAGTCACTTCAGATGTACCTATATTGATAGATTTGGGGTTAATATTTGATACAAAAGAATCAATGTAAATATGTGTTTGAAGGCAGGGTTTGGATACTGGATGTATTTTATTAAGCCTTTTAAATTTGCTTACGTCTTTGCACCTGAAAAAGATCTTTCTTGTCCTTATGTGGTATTTTCCTGAGAATTTTGTAAAGCTGCTGCAATTTCATAATATGACAATTTCAGCCCAAAACAGGAATATAGATCAGAGGTTTGTTTAGCTTGGGGGTGAGAGAATCATTAGAAATAAAGACAGTGCTAGGATTTTTCCAGTGGTAAGCTCAGGAAAATACTAGGGATATAAGGAAAATGTCTAAAGAAATCAGTTCTTCACAAAGAGTACAGCTTATGGAACACTTTGCTTTATTGCAGAAACCTGTTTTTTCGGTTCTCTTTCTTTTCATCAATGGGAATTAAACTTGTATTTGTCATGGAGGGAGAGGCCCCCAGGTTGAAAGCAGACACCATGAGCAAGAGGAATGAGATGCGCTATGGGCCTTCGAAAAAAGCTGGACCTGTAAGGACAGGGAGATCTTTATTTAAAGCCATGTTAAAAGAGGTGAGTAACTTTGTGTTCAAGTATTTTTAATGTGATAGAAAGAAATTTTAACCAAGTTCAATATCAGAATGTGAAATAATTGATAGCTTTTGCTGCAACTCGCCCCTGAAGGTGAGGTAACTGAAGTGCTTGTTAACAGATTCCTTCGAGGCGGATTAGGGTGGAATGACACGGAATGACTGGTGAGTACATCTTTTGTGTACATCACACTGAGCCAGTTGTGTAAAGGAGGAAACTGGCAAGATGCAAAGCATTATTCCACCTCACAGGATCTGTTTATTGTTGGCCTCACCCAGCTCAAAAATCAGCTTGTTGGTAAACAAAGGGTGGTTTGTTGTGGACATCCTCCCATGGTGGGTGTGCACCCCTGTGGCAGACTGGATGGGAGGTTTCACCAACACACACCCAGAAACTCTCCTCCTCTTTGGCTGGGGGGTGCAAACCTGGCCTCAGCTGCTTTTGCAAATGGCCAATTGTTTGAATCATTGACCCCTAACATTTCAGTCTCTCACAGCTTTATACACAACAAATGTAAAACAACAGTTTGAGTTTTGAAGGAATGTGCACCTTTGAAGTCAGGCCTCACAGCGTCTGTTAAGTGGTATAGAAGAGAAATGGTGTCAGAATAATTTTCTCATTGGTATGTTTCTGTGCATGTTGTGTTGTGGTGATTGCCAGCCATAACTGAGGATTTACTGCAAAATTTAACTTTGCTGTTCTTTTATGGTGTTAGTATCTCTATACTTCTTCATATCCTCCCACCCCCATTAACCATCTTTATCTATTCAAAATTTTATGGAGTTGAATTTATGGACACTCAGAGCTTCACTAGACTGTACATACTAATTCAGATTTTATTCTTAAATTCTAAAATAAAATATTTTCTCTGAAGTGTGTTTCTTGTACAGTGGTCCAGTCTTGGTAGGATGACAGCATTGTACTTTTCTGCTTGATACTCTTGGCGAGTTTGGCACCTGTTGGAAGATTTCTGTTCTGGCTCAGCATTACTGCTTGAGTAAATAGTATTATTCTCAAAGATAAATACTCCTTTGTTACTACTTGTTGGGAAGGGAATTCTTCGGAAACCATCCCTAAATATCAATTTAAAGTGTAAAGATTTTTGTGAAGGAGTGGCCATTAATCATGCTGTGTTCAAGTCCTGTAACTAATCCTTAGCTCTTTGATGATATTTGCTTTTCACTGTTACAGGAAATTATTTTTTTGCTAAAGTAGTCCTTTCATTGGTGTAGTGTTATATAGGTGGAGCAACAGTAGTGGTTTTTATTTGCACTTGTGTCTGAGAAAATGCATGCTAATAAGTGAATTTAATAGCTCAGCATTCAACCTCTTTCGTTATGTGTTCCTCCTTTTAGTGTCTTGAACTGCTGGAGTGTTTGGGTGTCCCTTGGGTTCAAGCAGCTGGAGAAGCAGAGGCAATGTGTGCCTACCTAAATGCAAAAGGACTTGTTGATGGCTGCATTACCAATGATGGAGATGTTTTCTTGTATGGAGCTCAAACAGTTTATAGGAACTTTGCCATGAATGCTAAGGTAGTGTACCTCACACTGTTCCCACCCGTTCTGTAGACTCTTTACAGAAATGCAAATAGGAAGAAGACACTTGAAAAAAATACTTACATATTATTAAACTTACCTTGCAGTAGTTGAGTTTGTTTAAAGTAGTATGTTTAAGACAGAGACATTTTATTTGATTCACTGGTAATTCTTGTATTGGCTGTGAGAGAAAAACTACTTTATAAAGTTCATCTGAAAAACTTGTTGAGATATACTTCAGAGATATGAGAAAATCAAGAGAAGAAATGTACTACAAATAATTAACTCTAAAAATTAATTAGGGTTGATGGAAGGTTATTTGTTTTAATGACACCATGTTTGAGTTCTTCCTTGACCTGGTTCTTTCATTCAGCTTCCTTGTCATTTATCACCAACAGTGAAGGCAAGCTCAACCTTTCAGGTGTACTTAGTTACATATATATTGGTCAGCATATAAAATAATTTGATTGTGCTTCTGTCAGGGGCATCTGTTCTAGCAAAATGGATCACTTTGGTTTGTTGGCTTGTGGGGGGACTTTTTTGTAGTGACTGAGGAAGAAGGCAGTGGCCTATGTTTTAGTTCATGTTAATCTTGATTTCATTTTGTATTTGAGTTCCTTTACCTTTCAAATATTCGTTTACCTTATGCCTAATATGTTAGGTAATGTTTTTATTATTTCTCTTATTTTACTTAAGTAGTATGTTGAAATGTTTACCTGCATTTTAAAAATGTTACTTCCTGAAACAATTTGCACAGCCACTAGCATTTGGTATGAGTTTTGTCACACTTTTTCTCTAGGTAGTAAACAGTGAAAAGCACCTAGAATCGTAGAATATACTGAGCTGGAAGGGACTCATCAGGATCATTGAGTCTAACTCCTGGTCCTGCATAGGACACCCCAAGAGTCACACCAAGTGCCTGAGAACCTTGTTCAAACACTTTTTGAACTCTGTCAGGTGTATCTTGGTGCTGTGACCACTTCCCTGGGGAGTCTGTTCCAGTGCCCACCCTTTGGGTGAAAAGCTTTTTCCTGATACTCAACCCAAATCTCCCCTGACACAACTTCATGCTGCTTCCTCGAGTCCTGTCACTGGTCACCAGAGTGAAAAGATCAGAGATCAGTGTCTGGTCTGCCCTTGTCCTTCCCCTTGTGAGGATGCTGAAGGCTGCAGTGGGGTCTCCACTCAGTCTCCTCCAGGCTGAACAGACCAAGAGACCTCAGCCACTCCTCACACGGCTTCCCCTCAGGGCCCTTCATTATCTTTTTTTGCCTCCTTTGGATGCTCTCTAATGGCTTAATGTATTTTTAATATTATGGCACCCAAAACTGTCCCAGCACTGCAGGTGAGGCTGCCCCAGAGCAGAGCAGGACAATCCCTCCCTTGCCTGGCTGTGATGCTGTCCCTGATGTCCCCAGGACAGGGTTGTCCCTCCTGGCTCCAGGGCTCTGCTGGCTCATGTTCAGCTCTGTATCCACCAGGACCCCCAGGCCCTTTCTGCAGTGCTGCTCTCCAGCCTCTCTTTCCCCCATCTGTGCACACAGCCAGGGTTGCCTCATCCCAGGTGCAGAATCCAGCACTTCCCCTTGTTAAACTCCTGTAGTTTGTCTCTCTGCCCTTCAGGGAGTCAACAACTCCCCCCAATTTAGTGTTGTTGGTAAACTTAGTATTCCTTCCAGTCCTGAGATTGAATTAACCCTTTTGGCATCAAGTTCAGGATGTTAATGAAGATGGTGAGAAGTGGACTGGGGATAGAAGCCCTGTGGAACTCCTTGAGTGAGAGGTCACCAGCTTGATTTAACCCCATCCACTGTAACCCTGTGCCTGAGCTGTGAGCCATTTGCTCACCCATCATGTAACATGGTTATCCAGCTGGATGCTGGACCTTGTGGCTTATTTTAGTTTCTATCAACAGTTGATGCCCATACTTGAAGTTCTAGGGCTTGTCCATGTGGTGTCCATGCATTACATTATAAATTTTAATGGCAGTTTATTTTTTTTTTCCCTGTTAAACCCTTCTTATGGGGTAGAACCCTTTCCTGCAGGTGTGGGTGAATAGGGCTGAGTAAACAATCCCAACTGAATGTGACGTAGGGCAGTTCTTTCCCTGGTATAACAGAAATAATATGCAATAAATTTCTCTTGCAGGATCCATATCTTGACAGTTACACAATGTCCTCTATTAAAGAGAAACTTGGTTGTGACAGAGAGTCTTTGATTGGGCTAGCAGTTCTTCTGGGCTGTGATTATCTTCCAAAGGTAAGCAATATAATTATTTTTTATTTGGTACTTACACTGTCTTGAAAAACAACAAAGTTTATCAAGGGAGATGTTCATCCTGGGAAAGCTTATGCAGTGCATGATTACTGAGATCCAGTAGTAAAAGGCTAAAGATACTCAAAATGGTTGATGAACATCAGTCTTCCTAAGACTGTTCTGTGTTGTTCCAAACCTTTTCTATAATGCAGGTGGAGGCAAAAGTGTAGATGCTGATTCCATTGAGCCATGATGTGAGAACTCCATTGTTTATGAGGATGCTTTGTAGCAAGTGACATACAAGTACATCCTTGGCAGAGGAACTGTGGAAAATGAGAAAAAATGGTTTTGTCTGTGCTCTTTGGAAGACTTATTGGTGATAGGTTCAAGCTGTAGTTATTAGTAAAGGCAGTTCTGGATGCAATTTGTATGTATCTCTGTTCCTTTGCTTGTAAATATATAATTTACAAAGAATTAAAATTGATCTGTTTGGAAGTTTACTTAATTAATTGAGAGGAATCTCACTCATTACTACTTCACTTTTTTCTTTCTTTCCTGTAAACTTTTGAATTCTTTTTTTGAGACTTTGAACAGAAGCTGTTGTAATGGCTATTTGAAAGGGAAAAGAAGTGGGATAATTTCCATGCAGTTCATAATTTAGTGACTTCAGGCCAAGGTTATTCCCATTCAGACTTGCAGTGGATATCTAGTTATTCTTAAATAATTATGTCCCAATTTGATAAAACTATCCTTTAAACAACTGATACTGTGGAAAAAACAAATATTTCATTATCTTTGTCTTGGGTTTTTTGTTTTTGTCTTTTTTTTTTTTTCTTCTTCTGTTGTAGAAATCTTTAAATAGTTTGTTACTACTGTGTAAAGAAAGGGAGTAAAAAAATCAGTGGATAATCAGTGGTTATTGTAGCAAAGCAGCTCCTAATATGCCAGGTTCTTACATAGTCCTAAAGTGTCACCATTATGTGATGTCAGGTCCTTTGAGTTACTGCAGCTCAGCAAAGTAGATGAAAACAGAAACTTGTGAAGAAAGCTGAATTATGGAAGTGCATTGGGAATGGAGATTGGCAGAACAGATAAATGAGAATGCCACACTATAATTGCACTTACTTTGTTGAAAATACACCAAAATAATGTTTTCCTTGGAAAGCTGAATATCTGACTTTACTTCAATGTCTGACTGTAGTCCAGTGAGGACTTGGTTTGAAATGCAGATTTATTTTAAATGGTTGTATGTATTCAGCTGTGCCATTACAGCTGAATAAATGCAAATTTATTTGTAATGATGCTGTAGAAAGTACACTTGATACAATCTTTATAATCAGGTGTACTGATTCTTGGCAAAATACAGTGAAGATGGAAAGAACTGGAAAGCAATATGTGTGTTTTAAATCATAGACTGGTACAGTAGTTTGGGTCAGAAGGGACCTCTGAGATTCACTTAGTCCAACCCCCCTGCAGTGAGGGGCATCTTCAATTAAACCAGGTCACTCAGAGCCCCAATCCAACCTGACCTTGAATATTTCTGGAATGGGGCATCTACCACCTCTCTGGGCAACCTGTATCAGTGTTTCGCTCTCTATTCTGAATTGAACTTCTTTTAGTTTATTACTGCTTCCTACTTCTTTCTTTTCCTTTTTTATCTGAGGTGCTGTTGAGCATAAGAACATCTTGTGTATTACACTGGTAGTATGGCTGTAATCTGCCCTTAAACTTGGTCAAAAATATTTTTCTCAATTTATTCTCAACATCTGAAATAATTTTTTGTCATTTCTCTACATTATGTAATTTTTTTGGTGATATTTTGTTTGTAATTTAAAAATGTTTCATATTTCTCTATAGGGGGTTCCAGGAGTAGGGAAGGAACAAGCTTTAAAGTTAATTGAGACTCTGCGAGGTCAAAACTTACTGCAAAGGTAAAATGGAAATTTATGTAAGTGCTTTTTTATTCAAAGACTTAATAGCATGTACTTCAGCTCCAAGACAATATTTGCAATACTTCAGTTAGGGAGGATATTACCACATTCCTTACCTTGTGTTTGCTAAGGGGATTGAGTGTTTTGCTAGGCAAGTCTTATTTTTTTTTAAACATGGCCAGCTCCTTGCTCTTGAGCTAGCAGGTATAAGTTGATATACTGGGGTGAAAGTACTAGGGGCTGATGAGAATTACTGATTTTTAATTGGGTTGTAGATTAGCATTTGAGATACCAAGTGCTTTCTGTATTTGTTATCATAATGTGTGTGTCAGTGCTAGAAATCCAACACGACCTACTGTAAAAGAACCCTGTTTCATAAGTTGAAAAACTGTTTTTTAGATAAATGCTTGAGAAGTATAAAGAGATTATTTTTCAGTGATTCAAATGTGAAAGCAAAAAATATTTCTTTATCCTTTAAACATCATCCTTTCAGGTTTGAGCAGTGGAAGGAACAATTTCAATATGATGATAATCCACCTGTGGTTGTTAAAAGGGTAATTCACTGTTCAGAGTGCCACCATCCAGGTCAGTGTGAAAAGTTGTGAAAAGTGCTGAGCTGTACTTTTAGCCTAATTGCTTGCTTTTTATTGTGGGGTCATGGTTTTTGTTTTATTGGGTTATGGGTTTTTTTTCTATTAGCATTTAAAAAGCTTTTCAGCTTCCATCTTCACATTTTCAATATTGTGTACATGTAACCTTATATAAACAGTTCTAAGGCTTGGGACTTACTTTCTCCAAATGTGAAAATAGTTGACAGCAAATGGAATGTTGTCACAATGCTGTTGTGGGATCCCAGATATTTGCCTTTTTAACATGATCAGTAAAGACAGCATATTATACTCTATACTGCCCAGCAACTCTTTCTTTAGTTGCTTGAACTGGTCCTAGATTAAGAGGACTGAATCCCATCACTGCTGAGGCTTGTGGCAGTGTTTTCTCAAAAATAAATTAATCCCAAGGATTTTGGTATCATCTTTGATCAGTGAACATACTCATGTCCATTGTTTGGTGAAGGAAATGATTCAAATATATTACTCATAAGTGTTTTCCAGGTTATCACAGATTACTTCTGTAGTTTTTTGATAATAAGTTCCCAGCTTAAGATCTGAAACTGTTGAGGGGAAAAATCTTTAGAAAAATGGAAGCCTGCATGTCTTTTTCAGTTTTCAGTGTAGATCTCTAAATGCAGCTAATGCACTCAGATCTGCTTACAGCTGCTATTCACATCACATTAGTATGTGTTCTGAGCTTTGTATTTGTAATATTGGCCTTATAGCTTTGGAGATTTTGGGAACCCCTTTTCTGCTCACTCTCTGTGTCTGTTGCTCTAGGATCTTACAAGGAACATGAGCACAATGGATGTAAATTCTGTGAAAACATGAGATGCTGCAAACCCAGTGACTCCAATCACTGCTGCCCTTGTGCATGGCATCAGTGGGAGCAAGTGAAACAAGCAAATGCAGTGGAGGACAGTATCAGAAAGTAGGAATGACCTGAAAATTTAATTGCTTTTCCCTGCATTCGTATGCAGGGTGAGCATTTAGATTCTCCATTTTTTGCCATTTTTCCTCTGTTCCTAACACATTTGCTTTTACCTGCAGAAAAGCCAAGAGTTGTGAGGGCTTTCCATTCTCTGAGGTAACAAACAAGCCTACTTAATATCAATTGTTTCAATCAGTTAGTTGAAATTTCAGCTTTTTGCTCTCTCCTAAACAGTCTCTTTTATGTTTTATCTCAAGGTTATCCAAGAGTTTCTTGTGAACAAGAATAAATTGACCAACATAAAGGAATGTCAAAGGCCAAATTTATTGTCCTTTCAGGTATATATCAAAATATGGAATAATCAGCTTTGTAATGTTTTATTTATTACTAAGGAAGGCATCTCTGATAGTTGTGATGCTCATTGGTAATTTTACTTGAAATAATAATTAAAGAATCTTGCTACTACATCTTAATATACCTCACTGTTTTGAAAGCCTAAAACTGAAGACTTTGGAAAAAATAAGTTGCTGTAAATAGGTAGATAGAAAATTGGAAGAAAGAGAAAACTCACTTGTTTTTGTTTTGTTTTTCATTGTCCAGTATTGCTAGATGGGGTGAGGGTGTTAATATATGCACATTAACCTTGTTTTCTAGAAAGGCTTATTTGCTTTTTATTGGCAAAACCAAATCTTTTACAATGTTTCATTTTTTAGGTTTGATGACAGTGTAAGAATTACAGACAGTACAGCAGATCACAGTTAAACAAAGTAGCTTTAATGAAAATCCATGTTCATTGTCTTACATATGAAATCTGTAATTTTCACAGCTCCTGGCAGAGCTGATGTCAGTCTGACAAGGTGTTTAACAACTGTCTTATCCCTGCTGCTGCCACCACACCACTGTTCCCTTGGCTTGTCACTGCCAGCTGATGAGAGTGCCCTGGTGGGGATGGCTGTTCCCTCCCTTGGCAGTGAGGTGTTGTGGAGCCTTACACTAATGTATAAAAGCACCCTAGATACTTTAGCCCAGTGTCCCAACTACATAACTATCTAAGCATGTTACCTAACAAAATAAAGAATGTTTTAAAGTTTGGGATTTTTTTTTTTTATACAAACAGCTATTTGCTTCAGAGAAGATGGAATGGACCAAACATTATGCTTGTAAGAAGCTGTTAGCCCTTTTGACACATTATGATATGATCCAGAGAAAATCTGGATACATTGACTCGAAACAACTGCAGGCAATACGGTAATGTAGCTTGATTTCTTGAACTTAATATGTTTACTTCTGCTGGCAGATAAAAAACACAAGGTTTTTCTGAAAAAAAAAAAAAAAAAGGTTTTCTTCCATCTTTGTTTCGAGTTGTTTTGAATAGAGGTAAAAACTCAGATCAGTGCACCAATTCTACCACTGCTGCACAAAGTAATACATAGAGCAGTTTCTTTCTAACTGGCAGTGCTTGTGTTTTGTTTTGTTCCTTTTCATTGCATCTGCCTAGGTCCTCTGCTCAGGTTCTTAGCAGACATGTAATTTAATTCTGTGTCTCAAAATCAGAGTTCAGGCTTAGAAATGAGCATCTGCAAATTCAGTCATATTGTCTGATTGCTTATCAGACCTACCAGCTGTCATTGTATTATTATGTGTCAACACTGCTTTTCATTCAGATCTGCTACATTTAGGAATATAAAAATGGCCAACTATACTCTTACTAAAAATGGACCTGCAGGGAAGAAAAAGCAAAATAAGCATGTAATTACTTTCTTCCAGAATATTTTCCCACCATCCAGACTTCTGTTACTTAGGAATTTACTGAGCCAGAATTAGTATTTCCTTATTCTGTCAGCCCTCAATGTAATTTATTTTTTAAAGATCTAGTCTTTCCTTAAACTTAAGTCAACTTCTAGAATCTACAGTGTCTGTTGGCAGACACTTTGTGAAGAGAATTGTGACTTATTTTAATTTTATCTGATGGTTACATTTCCCAAATGAAGCCCAAATTCTCCCTGCCCCCCTTTTTTTTTTTTTTTCTCTGAATCATTCCAAATTAGAATATTAAAATATTTTTAGATTTAAGTCATTTAATGGACTTTCTCTTCTTACAGGATTGTAAAGACACGTATTAAAAATGGAATTCCTTGTTTTGAAATTGAATGGCAAAAACCAGGTGGGTCTGGTTTCTATGTACATTATGGAATGAAACAGTTCATAGAAGAATCAAGATTTAACAAGGATGGGTTTGGCAACACTCTGAGGCAGTGGAATGTGGGCAAGACAAGAAACTGTTTTGTGGAAATAACAGGAAATGGGCATCAAATTTTGCATACCCTGAAAGAAAAAGCAGTGCTTTAGATTAAAAAAACATTACCTAGAAACAAGGGACTTGGTCTTCAGCTACTTTTTCTGGTACATGTTAATAAAAGCTGAACTGTGTAGTTCATACCTTATTTCACTATGTACCTGAAGCTGTTACTATTTTTTAGCCAGAAATTTTTCTGTGCTACCAGCCTCCTCCCTGTAGTGTGTCCATTTGTGCCAGGAGACTGGAAGGAAGAAAAAAAACTTTACTTGTAGATAAATCTCAAATATCATACTATTGACTTTTTATGTACCTTCTTTGTACTCAAATCTTTGTTTGGTTTTTCATTGCCTACTTTGACATTCAGTACAGACAAAGTACATTCATTATTTTTTCAGAACATTATGTTGATCCAGAAGATGAGCCTGTGGAGTTGTTTGTAGTCACACTAGAAGAAGAGTCTTTGTTTCAGGCTGCTTATCCTGATGTTGTTGCCCTATATCAAGTGGAAAAATCAGAAGTTCTTCAGAAGAAACAGAAAAGTAAGTCAAGAAGGTTGTTTCCAATGAATTTATGTGTCTTGGCAGAATGCAAAAAAGCAAAAAATATTTTTTCCACTCTTGAACAATATCATGCCAAAGTAAGATGAGGTCATGATGAGGTCATGCTTTAATCCTGCTATTCTATACTTTTACACTGAAAAATATGAACTGTGATTTATATGCTATTCAAAGTGCACTTTTATTATTTTGCTTTTCAGAAAAGAAAGACAGACCAGAAGAAAAGGTATTACCAAATGCTTATGATGAAGTTACCAGTCTTCTGTCTCAAATGAATTTAAAGCCTACATACAGACTTCTTCCTGGGCAGCACTCCATGTCAGATACAAAAGCTGCCCCAGAAGATCAGACACAGCAGAGAAGTACAGGATCAAAAGATGTAGCATTGCCTTCAACTTCCTTCACATCAACAGCTCATGTGTCAGCATCAGCATCAGCTCTTGCTGACTCATCTGTGCCCTCACAGTGCACTAAGTATTCAGGGATGTCATCCTCTTGCTCTGTACCAGCTGGTCTGCAGCTGAGCAGTGCTGATGGGAAAGGAACCTCCTCCAGCACTTCACCAGCCCATGGAGGTGACAACCATGACCCAGCAGCTGACTTCACCACATGCATAAAACACTCACACCCACTAAGTCATGAAACAGTAAGAAACAGCTCAGAATATTCAGATGTTGCACAGTCTAATATGCATTCTGGTAGTGAAGATGATTTGCTCTCAAATGATGCTATGGGACAACTTCAGGAGTGCTCTTTAAGCGAGCGAATACTTAAGAAGGCTCCCATTTCATCACAGCCTTTGTCTGAAGATTTAGTGCAGCTGCAGTCTTTGAATTGTTTTAAACAATCAAAAGAAACATTGAATCCTGATAGAAATCATGTCTCTTCCTCATGTCAGTTAAATAACCTAGTGCAGGAAAGTAAAAATGTTCTATCAGAAAACTCCACAACTGAATCCAGCGGGCGTATCTATCAAGATGCATACAAAAAAACTGACATGCTGGCTGAAATGGTGAAAAAAAAAACCTATATAAGTGGGGCAGCATGTCTAGCCTTCAGTGGGCAAACAACAGAGACTCTTCATCCTGAGTGTGAAATGCTTCCAGCATCTCAAAAGCCAGCAGGTACAACTGGCTGTCACATTAAAGAAGCTTGTATTGAAACTTCTCGGAAAGCTTCTTTTAAAAAGAGTGTCTGTCAGAACAGATGCTCCTCTAGTGAAGACAGTGATGATGGACACGTGGATAAAATCCTGGTTTATGACCAGCAGAAAAGGCAACTGAACCCTGGCCAGTTCAAAAAATGTTTTACAAAGAAAAGGAGCAGTGTTGTCACTAGTAAAAGGACAAACAGTGACTCAGCCCTTATAATTAAAGGGAAGAAGAAAACCACTAATTTAAAGGAAGCTGTTAATAGTTTCTCAGTGCAGGTATCTCTAAAACCATCCGCTGTAGAGGAAGTTAATTGTTCCCAAAGTCCAGAGCAACCAATTGAAAGATTGGGTTCTCCCACACAGCAAGACAAAAGTGCTGTTCTGACTTCTGCGTGGGCAGACAGTCCCCTTCCCCTGTCTGAAAGACTGAAAGGAAGAATCAAAATCAATTAAGTTCTCCATAAAATAGATTATGATAGCAATTAATTATCAGTTAACTATCAGTTAACTGTCAGTTCTTGAAAAGTTCTTTCTTAAAGTTTCTGCAGTATGTATCAATTTTATATGGACACAGTTTTCATGAATAGGAAATGCTGTCACTGGAGCTGAAGTTGGAAATTAAAATGTTAACAAAAATCCAGCTGATTATAGGCAAGTACCAGTTGTTCCGGGTGTGTTTATATTCTGAACTTGTTACCTAAGCATCAGGATACAGTATGCAAAGATGAGGAAGATTTATTTAAGAAAAAAGGTGTTTTTTTGCCAACCAAATGTGCAGATTTTGTGTACAGGTATTGGTCTTGCTTATAAAGCCACTTACTGGAACAGTGCCTGCAATGCTGTTGGACACTCCTAATAAGACTGATGCAGCATTTTTAAACTGAAATTCTACCACTAATTTAATTATGCAAGTTTTGAAATGGGTTTTGAAATCCTGTGGTTTTGGTTGTGTTGGCCATCTCTGAAGGACTAGATAGACACACAGCAGATGTACTTAACAGGGTGGCTAAATTTGTGTCTGCCATGCCCCATAATAAGCTGCTCTTCAGGGGTGTGCCTCTTCCAAAGAATTGAATAAGCCATGTAATGATACCCTGGTGTTGTAGCTGTCATATCTAATATTTAAGGAAATTTCATTACTGTTTTTATGAAATATAATTAAATTTAAATTTAATTATGGCATTTTTTCTGAAAGAAGGTTGAAATCCCATTTAACATTCACTTCAATTCATAATAGAGTGCAAGTTAAGTTACAGAAAATCTAATTATTATATTGAGAGTTCTTTGAATAAGATCATGTTAGGGTTTTTTTTAGAAGGGGAAACTTGAATAATGATTTTGAAGGTGCTCTTCCTGTCTCTTTATTATAGAAGCAATCTCTGTTTTCTTCAACAGTTGCCTGTTGCAGGAATGCCTCCTTGTTTGTATTTAGGTGTTAGTAACTTTTTCTTCAGAAAGAAGACAACTATATATTGTTATCAAGAGAAATTTAGAATATCTGTGCCTTAGTGAAAATGTCAGTTCTTCATAATGGTCAAGGATCAAGTTTGGAAGCTGAATTCCAGATATGTCCAAGGAAGACATAGGTAGTCTACAGCTAACATAGCCTGTAATTAGCCAAAATAATAGTTTCTTAGTTTACTTTGTGGGAAGATGGAAAAAAAATATTTATAATTGGTTTTCCAAATGAGAAATGTATTCTGGAAATGAGAAAAGTCAGAAATATTGTTTTGGTTTTTTTTTCAGTTTTGAAGATGGTCTTTGTCTTCTAGAGACTCTTATGCACCTAGCTGATGTTAGAGGGTAGCTGGAAGAATAGTGTTGTGAATGAGTAGGAGTCACCTGGGAATTTTAAAGGGAGAGATTCATAGCATGACAGAATGGTTTGGGTTGAGGGGTCCTAAAAATCATCTGGTTCCAACCCCCATGCCATGAGCAGGGAATCATTCCTAATGGAGAGATCTGAGTGGGTTTTTTTTGTGGAAAAACATTATTCTTGGTTATGTATGATTTTTTTTTTTTTCCTTGCTGATTATTTTGAATACTGAAAGTTGAAATCAAGGGTTTAAATTTTCCTTAATTAAAAACACCAACATCATGTGAATGCATCACTTTTGTTCCCTCCCAGGGCATGGGAATGTGCTCTGTTGGGGGATCATTCAATTTTACCCAGAATGTGTGGATTTCTGTGGTTTAGAGCTTTCTTTAGATCTGAGGGACCAGAGTAGTTTTTGGAGGGAATTTTCATTGTTTTCTAAATCTTCTTGAGATGACTGCTTTAATGGATGAGGAGATGAAAATACTGTGTCAGAGCTGTAACAAGTTCATATTTTGTGCATGATGAAAGTCAGAAACAAGATATAAGATATTAAGAACTGCAGAGGAAAAAAATATTATATTGCTGATTTTTCCAGCCAATTAATTGGGTTTCACAAGTACAGTTCAAGCATGAAAAGCAGAAAAAATTCAATTTTTTCATATGTAATGCATCCAAATTTTGTGCCAATCTTCTGCCACTACTTTAGAAGCAGCAATAGATATGAGAAAAAAACAACTGTGTAGAATGCTCCCTCTATTTAGGCTGTAGCTGCAGTAAATAAAAAGATTTATCAGTGAGGGTGACTGTTGCTTGAATTAAACTTGTGATTCATTACAGAAGGGTAATTACAGTTTTAAATTTTTTTGGTTTCTCATCTTTATGTAATTTACTCAATCTAAATATTAGGAATGCTTTTTCTTTGGAGTTTTTTAGTGTTCTGACTGCTTTGCAAACTCTCACACTTGTGAGAATGATGTTTAAATAAATTGAGGGGATGTAATGTAACTTTCTTCTGCAGGGAATGTTTCTCCAGGATTATGTTAAACTGCCTGTAAGAATAAATCAACTGATACATCAATCTCATGAGCTGAATAGATTTTCATTTATCATCTGTCCAATAGGCTCTACCAGGGTGCTTCATACAAAGCAATAAAAATGTAGCTACATTGAAGTGAGGCATATAATGGCTTATCCTTCTTAAAGTCCTTTTCTGAAAGGTTTTCTGCACACCTGCTGTCCTAGCCCGAGTGCTTTACCTGATCTGTCACTCTTGCTGGCATCCCTCTAGTTTGAATGATGCTCACAGAGATGTAGAGCTGAGCCATAGGTTCTGTCTTAGCAGTGTAAATATTATTTCCACTTATAAACAGTATTAAACATTAAATGCAACTCATTTGTTCAGCATAGCCTGACAAATGGAAACATTTACTTGGCATTCCTTAGGATTGTAACTCACTATTTTAGGTCCTCAATCAACAAGAGAGGAAAATAAATGCTGTTTACATGGAATATATACATAGAGAGCTAGAAAAAATATAATTAAAAGATCACCTCTCAATATCCCTGTATCCCATTGTCATTTTTCCATTGGTAGAGATTATTGAAATACTTACCTGCATGTGAACCTGCCTAACAAACACGATAAATCTTTTGCCAGTTAACCAAGAAATTTGCTAATCTGAGAAGGGATTTGTTTAACTCTGAGAATCCATACAGCCTTGGCTCTGTGCTCCTGCGTCGAGGGAGATGCTTGGAAATGGAGTGGTGAAAGAGACTAATGGCAGCTGTTACTTGAGACAAGATAGTCTTTTCATGTCTAAAAAGGTGTCAGGCCCTGCCATATTATAGCAGCAGATGAAAGGAAACTGCAGTTAGAATATTACTGGGAGTTGTTGTAAACCCAAGTGCTACTGACGAAACCATAAACTCGGCGCTAGATTTAGCGCTTGTTCCTTCAGGAAACAAAACACTTTAACTGTTCCGAGAAAACAAAATTACCATGGGTGACAGAACCACTCTGCACAGTTCTGCTCACGTATCCTGCATTATAGTACATCATTAGAGTATATCAGTACTGAATTGAATTTATCACATAAGAAACTTTAAAAGTTCTTTAAGCCCAAGCCTTGTCTCCAGCCCTGCCCCAATTTCCTCTGACCAAGTTGTAGAGGTGTTGCTACTTCAGAGACTGAGCACAACTGGAGAAAGGGGCATACCTTTGAAAATCTTGTTTATTAAAAAGTACTTGCCCTACTAAAATTCCTGATGGATATTTAATTTTCATTAGTTGCCTGAATAAAAATTAATTAAAGAAAAGAAGTTATTCAGAAATATTTCAAATGCCAACATAGTGTAGAAGTAGTTCTACATTTGTTATTTTAATAACAATTTGTTACTTTAATATCTTTTGTTATTTGTATTTGTTATTTTAACATCTCATTTTAAAATGCAGTTTACTCTGCTAGAGCACCTCTGCAGCTAAGCTAGAAGCCCAGCTAGTTTCTCACCAAATATTTTTCAAAAAGTTTGGATCTGTGGTAATATTTGGGTGTCCTTTGATAGAAGGAACTGTGAGTGTGGTCTGTTTTGGATAATTTCACGGGCAAACTAGATGAACCCTTTCAGGCTATCTTAGTCCTCCATCCCAAGATCTCAGTGTTGCCCTGGCAGTGACAACACATAACAACAGGCAGATGAGACAGGCCCAACGCTGGAAACAGCCCAAGTTTTATCTGCCTCAAAACCATGAAATCTGGGCTCCCCTTTGAGCTGAATTCAGACTGTCAGTCCAACATGAATGCCACATCCCAGAGCAGATTTAGCCTTTAAGCCTTTCTCTCTCTTGGCTCACTGCAGTGTGTTGCAAACATTGTCTTTGAACTTTATGCATTGGAGAGTTAAATTTGCTGCTTGATCTACAGCTGGATGGGAAAGAGCCCCAAACTCAGTCTCAGAATCCCCAAAATCTGGAAAAGGGCTTCAAGAGTGACAGCCACATGCATACCTAATATACAGGGGCTTCATAGGACTTTATCTCCAGACCAAATGTATTGCTAGTTTTTTTTATTATTGAATGGTTTCTTTTCCTTTTTTTCTTTTTACCTGCCAGTTAGAAATGTGCAATAGAGTCTGATTTCTGCTAATTAGTGCTGTGCCTTCCTGATGGAAAGAAATCAGCAGTGGCTGTGCTGACAGTCTTCTGGGCAGTCACTCACATGTGCTGCCCTAAGCTGTGATGTGGGCTGGCTTTGGCTGGCAGTCACACCAAAGAAATGGAGGGTGCAGGAGGGGTACGTGAGGATGTAAAGGCTTTGCCTGGGAATTATCAAAAAATTGAGAAAGGTGATGCTGATGTTACAGAGAAGTTTAGGAAATGTAACAGAAGAGCAGGAAATAGAGCAGGAAATAGTACAGTGGAGTGGCATAGGGCATATATGAATCCTGAATTCCCAAGCACTTGTGTTGCCAGGTTTGGTATAACCTCCTGGGAAAGCCCAAGGCATGCAGATCAGCAACTCAGCCAAAGTGTTTTCCTGTGTGTGGCTCCTACAACTTTTAGTGAGCATGCACAGCCCAACTTCTACTCCTTTCCCAACATCTACTTCCAACACCTATTCCTTTCTATTGCCTTTTAACCGAAGGATACAAGTTTTTACAGCATGATTTCAGGTAGAGATTTGTGTTCTCTGTGTTTATTATTTATCATGAGGTGTATGGGATTTATACATGTTCTTCCAGTCAGTCAAATCCAAGGGAAGGGTTTGTGTTCATGCATCTCCAAACAGAAATACGCCTTTGTTCTGGCATCTACTGAAATGCCATCATTAAAGAGGGTGTCACTTTGTTTACCTTTCTAAAAATCCCTTTTCTTCTTGCAGATTGCTTAGAATTTGTAAGAAAGATATTTGTTGTAGCCTCACTATTTTTATTTATGATTTCTAAAGAAATACTGTTTTCAAGTTGATGGCATTTGTTGTTTCCTCCCACTATTACAGTCACTTGCTGACTGCTATGGTTTTTAGAATGGTAATGGTAAAAACTCATAGAATATGTTATTCTACTGTTCTGTTTTAAAATATTCTTAGCAATACCAGAAGAAATCACTACAATAATCATATAGATAAAGAGTTCTGAGATATAATAATGAAAACAAGCACGATGAACAGTGAGATTTTCTATTTGGAGTTGGTGGTGGCTTTTTCACCTTCAAAGGCCAAGTTTCTATTTACCAAAGAAACCTTTATCCAGAGCCTTCTAATCCATCACCTTCCACATTGTAATCTCTGGTGTTGATGGTTTGGAAAGTGGGATGAAAAATATCCTGTAATAATCTGTTGATTTCTGTATAACAATCTGGCATATTTAATAAAATTTTTTAAAAGGCCACTAATTCTTTGCTTGTTCTGTTATCAACAGCTTACTACTGAGGCCTTGTGGAGAGAACATTCCTCTCCCCACACTGATAAGCTGAAGAATAACTATGTGAAATGAGCATGTGGCTGTCACATTGAAAATGTTTGAATTTTTGTGGAGAACTGTAAAAATCCACCAAGATTATATTCCTTCCAATAATAGTGGTGTTATCTTGCAAAAACACTCTTTGTAATGGTATATTTACCTCGGAAGATACCAACAATTTAAGGTTGGGATTTTTTTTTCTACTACAAAACCAAACTGTTTGTGCTGGGAACCCATAAATTACAGATTCAGAAAAAATTGCTATCAACAATCATTGGTGTTTTCCAATGGCCAGACCCCTCTCACCACAGAAGCCAAAGACTTGGAGCTGCTCTGACATGACAGTGAACAGGGAGATTCCAAAATTGGGGGGTCCTCATCCAGATGGGTACCACATGATCTGGTGTAGCCCTCTTGTATGGAAATCTTACAACCTTGTTACTCGTGCCTGGGGAAAAGACCTGAGTGTGTATATTGTGATTAACTAGTGTAACTTGGAATATAACCAAGCAAGTGACTTTGGCAGG
Source organism: Erithacus rubecula (assembly GCF_903797595.1). NCBI lineage: Eukaryota > Metazoa > Chordata > Aves > Passeriformes > Muscicapidae > Erithacus > Erithacus rubecula. Next base: position 10,637,467 of record NC_136685.1, on the reverse strand, counting down.
ATGAATGTTTCAGAGAGGGAATATATTAAAAATCTGACCAAAGAACAGCCCGTGAGGCTCTTCTCCACCAGTGTCCATGGTGCAGACAGAAGTTACCAGTACAGATATTTTGGGAAATCCCACCACACCCACCTGAGGACACCTTCAGAAGAAGCTTGTGGAGCTCAGGGTGCCCAGTCAGCTCCTCCAGACATTGCCTTGTTCAACCCAACCAAGAGCTTTCTGACAGCAGTCTATCCTCTTTCACATTCCAAATAAAGTTTACTTAACAAAACCTTTCGGCAGTTGGTTATTTAACAAAATACAGTGCTAGGATTTCCACTTGTGAATAAAGATAGTGCGATTGTGGGGGTTTATAACTCTTGCTATTTGAGTCAAACTGATCAGATATTCTATTACATCATTAAAACTATTCATAAAAAACTCCAAGACATAGTATGCCTTAGGAAAGTAATTATGTTTGCAGAATGGCAGCCAATAGTAAAGATGGGTACAGCATCTATCTGGAGAATACACAGTTTAGGAAGTGCACAATAAAAAATTCCTCTAAATGTGATTCAAGCTAAGAAGACAGTTGATAATTGCTTTTATATCAATCACAGTAGCTCACAGTTTGGCAATGAAAAGGAGTGGCTTATTGTAAGTGCTCTTTTATTAATCTATTGTCACAGATCTCACTTTAATAACAACATTCTGCGATCACATATATTATTTATGGATCATTTGAAGAATCTGCTATGCAGATATTCGGATTAGTGGGCTATCAAACCATTAGCCAAATAAATCTAAAGGTAATAAAACTCACATGAAGATAGATGACTTTCTTTTTCTTGTTCTTTTCAGCTAATTCAGGCTAATTTAAGCCTTTCACAGAATGGTGATAATGAAGGATTTGTTCTCAGCAGCGTTATGGCAGGTGATTTGCATTTGAAAGTTTGACACATTTATAGGCCTTTGATCTTTTCCCCTCAGTGCTTGTGCCCCTGGCCAGACACCTAGTGCAAGTTTTACCAGGTGGAATATCTAGGAGCAAAAGTAGCTCTGAGCCACCCTGAAGATGTATACTAGAAAAAAATAATTAAGCTATTTGTGTCCAGAAAATATTTTATTGCTGAATTTGAGTGGCCTTTATGTAACACTGGAAAGAAAATATGCTGAGACTTGCTTCATTACAATTTATTTTAAATTAGAGAGAGTTCTCTTGGAAAATTTTATAAAATACAGTCTGATGACCCACTAGCTATAAAGACTGGCTTCTTCTATAGATTTGAATTTATTTTTGAAAAGAACTTCTTCCTGCAGGACACTTGAAGAATTTTGACACCAAGTGAGAAAAGATTGTGGCAGCCATGGAGCCACATATTAAATATTATTTGAAATTTTGCTTTGCTATAAAAAAAAAATAAAATAAAATAAAAAAATAAGAAAAAATTAACTCTCCGGGTAAGAGAGCTATCTTTGGGCTGGAAGAGGAAGCCAAAATAAAAAAAAATCACGGTGCTGCTGGCATCATGAGTATATGTGAGCATAATCAAAGACACAACCCTAGGATATATAAAGATGTTCTTATCAGACCCCAAAATAAGTAGGAAGTCAAAGGATTCAGTAGGAACATAGCTGAGTATTTGAAACAGGAGTATTGCACCCCTCATGATTTTTTAACATTTCACATAACTAGCTGATTCCTCTGCTGGAGGAATGATGAATTCCAGGTGTGTGAGCCAGTGCCTCATTTCATTCTCATCTCAGATTCGATTTCTAAAGTAGTGTGAGTTCACTAATTAAAAATTCCCTGATGAAATTCCATCCTGTTCCACTAGCAAAGATATTTCTACAAATTGAGCTTTTCCTCTGAAAGAATATAAGGCTTGGTGGGCTCCTTGGAGGAGAACAGCCAGTCTGATCTCAGGAGGTGTCTGGCCAAACAGCCTCAGGCTCTAGGTTTTATTTGGGAGGATGCAGGTCACCACCCCAGAATACTCGGCCTTTTTAAAGCTGTGTAATGAGTACTGATTAGCCATTGTCTGGAGTCCACTGAAACTAGCAGGGACTATGTAAATGTTAGTTTACTTTGGATGCACATCAATAGGGAAACCCCAATAACCCTGCTGAGTCCCTGCGGGTTTTTTTCCCTGCCTCTCCTTTAAAAGATGCTCCTTCAATCTAAGAGTTAACTTCATGTTGAATGTACTTGAAAATTCAGTTCCCGATACATTTTGTTCTTCAAAAGAGAACACCATCCATCTGTGTTACTTTGCTTTCAACTCATCACGGAATGTCAGATACCAGATAAGAGGGAGACACTGATGAATGCGCATCCCAGCCTGACAGGGCAGGTCAATGTCAGGGAAATCAACATTTTCACTTTTTTTCCCCTTTGTTTTTATTTTTACTACAACCCATTTGCCAGTATTTACGGTAGAAAACCATTTCTCTGGAAGCTCAACTGGCTTAAAGCAGTATCAACCAGAAAATTTACATTTAATTGCTTTCTACCTCCATCCCCATTTTATACAGTCTGTGACCGCTGTGGTGGGCACTACAGAGATCTCTGCAGAGAGCTGATCCCTCCCCGCCACAGCCTGTGTCCAAGGAAGGCAGATTTGGGGAGCAAGAGCAGAAGACAGGGAAAATATCTCTTTGTGAGCATGCATGTCAGTGGCAGGGCTGGGAATGGGACACTGGTGACCTGATTTCCATCCTGATTGTGACCTGATCGTGCTGCCCCTGCAGACCATGCTTCACTGTCCTCCCTGGATTGCAGCAAGCTGCATCCTAAGCGAGTGGAGCTGCAGCCAGGACCAGCTGCCTGCTGGATTTGCATACCTGCTGTTGTGAGATCTACCTGCTTATTCATGCATGCACTGCTTTTACACATCCCAATTACCATTAACTAAGCAGGAACTCAGGCAGGGTGCAAACCAGATGTCTGTGTCTCTCCAGAGTGATGGGGACAGCAGCACACAGCTAAATGGGCTCTCAGAATGAAGGCAAGCTATTGGTAATTGGTAATTCTTTTTTCCTTCTAGGTCTACATTTCACCTTCTCTTTGTCTGACCTGATAGATTCATAAGTTTGACTTACTGGCCCATACTTACATATTCTTGTCAGGAGTTTAAGTTTTTTACTCTGTGTTTAAAAATAGAAACAAAAACCAGTTTCCTAAACAGCAGTGATCTAAAGCATTTTTTTTTCAATTTTACCATCTTAACTGAGTCCTTATCTGTAATCATATACTATAACACTATAACTATTTGATAGGCTGTGTTAGGACTGCCTAAAAAGCTTGTTTCAAGTGGATAATTAAATGTTTCCTGCTTCTAAGGTAACTTTATCCATGCAACTGAGTAGATAAAGAGAGATGTATGATTTATATGAGCAGGACATGTCAAGAAAAGGCATAATTTTCTGTTGTCAGTACCAAGAAGCACCAAAGAGTGAGACACAGAAAATCAAATAGATGAAACTTTAAAGAGAGAGAGAGAGAGAAATTAAATTAATTTCAAATGATAAAGAAAAGAGGAAAAGTAATAATATTTAGTGATAGATGGGACAAACTAGAAGTAGAAAAATTGAGGAGGGGTGGAAAATAAAAGTTGATCATGAGGTAAAGAAAATGAGCAGGGTCCTCAGCAGTTGAGAACACAGACCACTGTACTATGGCCTTGTAACCCAAACACAACTGTGCAAAACTGTAATCAGGCAGGAAAATATCTGTGTCTTCTATCACAGCAGGAAACCTGTAATGCATCACTGAAAGGTCAAGGACTTTTAAGACTCAGAAATGGTGTTGCATCTTTCCTGCAGTGTGCAAAGGGCCTGGTTGCTCTTTTTCTCACCTCCCACCAGGTAGCTGCAGTGGCAGCAGGGCCAGGGCAGACCCAGGTCCCTGGCCCTCTGCCCACACACCACACTCACTGGTGACCTTCCTCTGCCCTTGATCCAGTGCTCCAACCCACCAGGCTTCCCAGGTCTTCTAAGAACCTGCCTCCCTGTCTCCCTGAGCCTGTGCTGCTGAATGGGTTATCCCAGCCAGCACAGGAATTTGCCTTTGCTTTCTTTGCATATCCCAAGGCTGCTCCCAGATAATCTTCTCCAGTTGCTCTGATGGAAGCTCTTCTCTCCAAGACATTAGCCATTACCCACACTTCAATACCATTTGAGAACCTCTGCATATGCAGCATTACCTACAAGATATGTGAACAATTTTACTCAAATATATTAATGAGACTCTTATAAGAATGAGTTTAATTAGGTAAGCAAAATTCATGGAAGCACTCTGAGCAAATGTAAAAAAAAAAAATCTCCAAATTAACATCCCATTCAGATTCATTAATATCCTGAAGGACAGACTCTTTTTTTTTTTTTGTGGGATTGAATGTGATTAAAATTAAGATTTAGCAACTTGACAATAAATTTATGATTTCAGTTTGAAATCAATGCTCCTCACCCATGGGCTAACCATGTGCAATGAAAGGTGCTCAGACACAGCATTTTATTTCAGAATGTGAAATATGTAAGTGCTAAATAAAATCTGTAATCTAACATTTGTATTTTGTCTCTTATCCAGACTATTGATCTGTTTTATAATCATGAAATTGAACTGAGACTGCCCAGAGCATAACTTCATTTAGCACAGAGATCAAACATGGTTTATGTTAGCAGCACACAGCAATTCTGCACATCAGTGCTAGGATGTGGGGGAGGAAGAAATGAGCAGATACTGAAGAGGAAGTTCAGTGGAGAAAAAGGAACAGCCTGAGCTGAAATGTAATCACAGAAATTGAAAAATAGCTGTCTTTACAAACACCCAGCTTCAGCTCAACTACAGTCTCAACTGATCTTTTAATGAAATTGTCCTGGCTATTGGAATTTCATGTAAGATTTATCTAGTTTTGGAAAATTCATCATGTTGCAAAATGAATGCATGAAAGCCCATTTTAATAGCAGGAAAGCAAGAAGACAAACCCTTAGGTGCTATCCCAATTTTTTAATAATGCTTGTGAAACCACTGTTACACATGGCAAAGGTAATCATCCCACTGTTCGTGGCACAGTAAAAGAAACACTTGGGGATAAAATACATTGTACTTCACAATTTATTAAATTTGAAAGTGTGCTCTTGGGTAAGAGCTTTTGTTGATCTTGAAATACTTGCAACAGGTAACCCTCTACCTCTCCCATGAAAAACTGAGATATATCCACTCCATTAAAGCAGACAACAGTTTTTAAAATTAAATATGAAGGCTGACATAATTAGCTGCACTAAGAGCTAAGAGAGTTTTCTGGCAGAAACAGCTTCTGTTATTTTGATAATATCTGTTACTTCTCATTTCTGAGCAAAATCTTACTAGGCTTTTTCTTCCCCAGCTTTGCCTCTTCATTCTGCCTGAAGTAGTCAGTGGACATTAAAGACCAACCACATAGTCGAACCTCCTTTCAACTTCTGTTAACAGGGGTATTAAAAAGGCATTCCTAAATATCAGCTGAAAACCACTAGGTAATAAAGTCTCTACTTGAAAGGTGGGTAGGTGTAAATTCCACACGTAGGGCTTTTCATCTGGGAAGCCAGTTGCTTGGAGATCAGATGTTTTAAATGAATTGCGGAGCTGATGTCACTTGTCAGTCGACGGAGACTGACACTATTTGGAGGATCAAATACTTACATTTGAGGATCTAAAGCAAATAGATAAGTCCTGATCTTACCAGCCCAACACCAGAGAGATGCTTGTTCACTATGCAAAGCCCTGGAGAGATCAGTGATACTCACATGACTGTTTCTTCTCCATGAGCAGGGTCCAGTCTGGATGTTCTGGAGCTGCGCCCTTGAGAACATTAGAAGTTTTAAATGTAGATTTTTAAACAGCATTAGAACGAGACTTTTTCTGGTCTCACTACAAATTGTTAACAACATTTTATTTTGTGCTACCACAGGTTTCCATTAGCAAAGATTAGACATCCACTTTACACATTATTTTCATTGATTACAGTAAGGGCTTTGGGTTTCCTCATATAGGGCTGAACTAAAATTGGACCTCGTTCTCTTATTGCTTCTTTCTGTCTGGGAATTCTAAGTGGCTATGCATCTGCATTCTTCAGCACACTGACCTCAAAAACCCCCCAAATATGTGGATTTGTTGACCAGCTTGCTTATTTAGAAGTCTTTTTTGTTTCAATAGAGACTGGACCCAGATTAAACCTTCTTCCACAAGTAGGAAGGAAGCTTCAAGGTCTAAAAATTCTAAAAAAAATTAAATTATTCTATTCAAACTGAGGCAAAGCCCCAAAAAGGAGAGAAGCATAGTCTGGTGGATAATGTGGGTCTGGATAACAAATGTGGTGGATCCTTTCCTTCCTTTATTGCCATCTTGGGTGTAAACAGAGGTGTTCAGCACTGTTTTTCAGAAGTGTTGAACACCTGCTGCGTCTGCTGAAGTTAGTGAGACCTGCAGCTGCTTGCCCCACGTTTATATGTGGTGATTGGCCCCTGGGGCAGGATGGCCACAGACATCTCCACAGTGAGCGGGTGGCACTGCAGCCAACACTTGGGGAACTGTTTGTAAAAGAGGAGGTGAACAGACTTTAAAAGCTTTTGGGAGATTTTTGTTTGTTGTTGTTGTTTTTTTCCCCCCACATTACACACTGCAAGATGAGACTGTATCATTTAACTGCTCTACAAGGATGTTAGTATGACCAGCTCCTTAGGAAAAATAAGCCTAGACTTCTGTCCTGATTGTAAAGGAGGCTGAGTGTGATGAAGTTAGTGTTATTTAAACACATTTATCCACGTTGACTCAGTTTCAGCCTGCATTCTTCCCAGCCACTATAATTTTTTACTCACTGTCTCTTTTTCCTACCAAAATCACAGTAAGATGAAAATACATTCTAATATATCAGTTGTAAATTACTGCACAGAAAAATGCATTTTTTCACCATACAAAATCATGCCATATTATCTAGACTTCTTATCATAAATTTTAAACCTGAAGCTCTAGAAATTTTCTATGCCATGGGTGGTTTGGGTTTTTTTAAATGGAAAAATTTTTGCTCCTTTCATGCATCCATGTTCCTGTGATGAGTTCAAAAACATGAGTAGGGAACATTTCATTTTAAAGGACACGAAGATTGAGATGCTAGCCTTTGTACTGCAGAATAGATTATTGAAATGAAAATCCAAACTACCAGTCAAGAAGAAAATGCCTTATCATTTTTTGTCAGTTCATATTTCATGAGTGTTAGTCTAGTATCTTGCTTTCCTTTAATGTTTTGACATTATTAGAGGACAAAAAGGAAATTCCCAAAATTTCCAGGAGGCAGAATAAAGATCACAAAACATCTCTTTTTACCCCCCTTTTCTCTGAATCTACTGCTTAGAAAGAGGCCACCTGAAATACTAGACTTTCTTAACACTTTAATGAGAGCATCCAATCATCATAGGGTTTAGAAAATACATCAGTTATCCTGTAGCCTTGCCTTCCTCTGTATGATACTTTTTAAAGTGTTATGAATAACAGTGAGAACTGTTCTACCGTTCCCATTGATTCTTTGCGTGTTATAATTTTCTGTACTTTGCAAATAATTTCCTAAGTGAGAATTCTCATTATTGTGGGTGCAAATGTAGCATTGTCCAAAACTACTTGATCCAAGAACAGCTGCATTCCAGGAGAGTCTGCAGACTCACACAGGCTGTGGATCACACCAGGACCATGGAGAGGTGTCACACAGCTTCCCAATTCAGCCAAAACTGAGGCACACCAGACTCGGATTTGAGTCTGTTCAGGGAACCTGGGGGTTGTGGCCAGAATTGGTGGCTAGTTTTCCAAACAGAACCTCTGCCTGTAACTCCACCAGCAGAGCAAACAGGGCACAGCCCCTTCTTTGGCTCTGAAGATGTGCTGTGGCAATGCTTGCTTCAGCTGGGGGAAACCCTTTGCTCACCCCTGTGCCCTCAGTGGCCTCTCCTGGACCACAGTCAGGCAGCATTTGGGGCATAAATAGGTGTGTCCAAACTAAAACAGGGAGCACAATGGTCATAAAAAGGATGCACAACAACTGCAAGGCATTAGGCCCACATTATATATTAATACAGAAAAGCCTGTAATTTCTTCTTGCTTGCATGCTCACAAGATTCAATGATTTTTTATGCAACCAGAGTTGTTGTCTACATACTCTCATATCCTGCCTTGGCTGCTCTAAACATTTACTCATAAGATATAAGAAAAGATACAGCTATTGCTATAATTTGCATTCCTCTTCCCTGCCTAATCTTAACTGAATCCAAATACATAAGAACACAGAGATGAAATCAGAATGTGTTAATCTCTCATTCAAAGCAAAAATCTGTACAAAATCTAGGACATGCAAAAAATCTTTCCCTCCCTTGGTGTCTGAGCAACACTTTCTATGATTTGCCCATAAATCACCTGGTGAGGCACATTATTCATAGCAACCAAACATGTGACTTCTTGAAGATTTTGCTTCTAATTTTGACTGCATTAAATTACTATTTGGTTCCAAAATGAAAACTGCTGTACATAACAGTCTATATATGTGCTCACTACGTGTATTTTTAATATATTTATATATTCCATATGCATCTATTATCCACATGTAGACATGTATACATACAAGATCCCTATTTATGCAAAATTAGATCTTGGGACCACGTGACCATTGTCTTGGTACTCAATGAAACCATTCAGATCACTGAAGTCACAAAAAATACCTGTAATCTTCTCTTAATTTTAGCTTTTAGGAGCTAAATGAAAGCTTCATGCTTCTTAGGACTGTTTAATCTTATTTTCCTTAAAGAAGGACCAGAGAAGAGCTCAGAATAGGATGAGGTAACCATAAAACACAAAGCAATCCTGTCTGTAGGAGCTGTGCCCTGAGTTCTTGTGTGGGGTAGATGTGTGGGGTGGTAGTCAAACTTTCTCAGCCCTGGTTGAAATGCAGAAGTCATTCACTTTTTGGTACTTTCTTATTCATCTCAGCATTAAACCAGTAAGTGTCTCATAAGATGCCTCTTAATGTTTTGATACCTAACCTATAAAAACTCACAAAAGCCTTCCCAGTGACTGAGTATGCTGAGTATTGGATTGGCTTTTTTTTCTGTGTGGTTGTAGTGAGGATTTCACAGAAGGAAGTGGCATGTTCCAGAAAACCTCAGCATGCTTTGGCTGTGTGCCATTCTGAGGCATTCCCTGCCTTTGTTTGGAGTGGTTTATGGAGAATACAGAGATCATTACACAGAAGGAAACTCTAAAATAAATCCTACTTTTATTTTTTCCTCCAGCTTGACACTCTTTCTCCCCTTCTTTTCATTATATATTACAATTTGCTTCCATTATGTGCCAAAACAAAGTCATGGCTGGCAGCCAAGCTGCTCAACAGCTGCAGAGTTCAGGAGTTTTGGACAGTTTTCCTGGCTCTCCTAATGCTTTGCTGTGTGATTTGGGAAAGTTCCTCCTTGCCTCCACTTATCCATTTCCCCAGAGTAATAGAGAACATTAATCATCACTGTAAGCTGCACTAAAGCCTAGAGATGAAAAGTGCTTGTTATTAATGGTATTAATTTATAAGTTATACATTTTCACTTGAACTGTGAAACATAATAACCACTGTTGCATTGAACTGGGACTGGAAATCGGCTTTTTTGGCCATAAGAACAGACTCCTAGAGGTAGAAAATTTTACAGAAGTAGCTTCTAGTCTTCTCTAACAAATATATAGTCTGTATATTACTTTGAATTAAATTTCCATGGAAAACATTTGTCTGGACCCAAAGTTTATACACTGCATACTTTGCTTCCTAGACCTTTCTCTTTAATTAAGTTTTCTTATTTTTTTAATGAGGCTTTGACCTTGTTTACAATTAGAGATTTCCTTTTTGATTTCCCAGTCATGTATTAAAATAGCACATAAAGCTCCAAACTGCAGGGGATTGCACTGCAGTTCTTTCCTCCTTTCTCATACTGAAAACCAAAGTGATTGGTTTCTCATGAGTGCACAGAGCCAAAACACTCACAAATCCAAACCAACCATCTTTGCCTTTCACAATTACCATGCAGATAAGAGACTGTCCCAGCAGCAGTCAGCATGGATCACGTTTTCTCTGCCCTGTGCCATCACCTTCAGTCACCCCGAAATCAGGGCTCAATGGCTTAAATTCTAGGGTTTGTGTTACCGACCAAGAAATTCTGGATCTGTAAATTGTTCTATAAAATGGTGAATTTTCTTTTTCCTCTCTCACCACTTTTCCCCCCAGCCCAATGCTCGATGTAGATGCGCAGCCCTAATCGGTTTAGTTGCAAGAAGATAATCTTTTTTTCTCCCTTTCTTGCTGCTGCCTGTTAGCTTAAAGGCTTTTTAGCTGAAGGTTGATAATTATCACTGAGAAGAAACTAGCACATCAGGAGTTCATTTTCTGTCTTAGCACTTCTGGCGCTCCTTTGAACTCCTCGCACCCGGCCCGTGTTCCCACTCTGTCACTTTCCTCCCTCCATCATAAAAAGCTCTCGGCAGCCGCCGGCTCCAGCCTTTGCTGGCGGGCTGAGGGCCTCGCTCCTCCGAGCGCCGCTCCGCCATGGACAAGCTGCAGGAGACGCTGATAACCATGGAAGATGCTCTGGGCTCCGAGCACCCCGCCTGCCTGTCATCCTGGGACTGGAAAAGCGCGGCCGGGCCTTTCGAGCTGCACGCCCTGTCGCCGCCGCACAGCCTGTCCCCGACGCCCTCCTTCGAGTCCTTCTCCTCGTCGCCGTGTCCCGGGCAGGCCGAGGCGCCCTACGGCAGCGGCGGCGGCGGCCTGGCGGCCTACGGGCTGCTGGAGCTGCCGGCGGCGCTGCTGCCCAGCCCCGGGCAGGCGCGGCTGCCCAAGGGCACCAAGGTGCGGATGTCGGCGCAGCGCCGCAGGAAGGCCAGCGAGCGGGAGAAGCTGCGGATGCGGACCTTGGCCGAGGCGCTGCACACGCTGCGCGAGTACCTGCCGCCCGTCTACAGCCAGCGCGGCCAGCCCCTCACCAAAATACAGACCCTCAAGTACACCATCAAGTACATCGGCGAGCTCACCGAGCTCCTCAACAGCGTCAAGCGCGCGTAGAGCCCGCCGGCAGCGCCTGCCGGGCACGCTGCGGGCCTTGGAAACAAAAATATCGACATTTCTGCCTCGCCCGAACACGGCGGGGCCCGGCGAGAGCAGCGCAGCCACCGCCGCGCCTGGGACGCGGTGCTGGAGGATTGCCTGAAAACTGAGCTGCAGGTTGCTGAGACGCGGCTCCTGCTCTTTGCCTTTTTTATTTTTTTTTTTTTAAATAATAATTTTGTTTTAATTTTTGAAAGATATTAAACCTAGTCTGAAACAAAAGTAAAAAGCGAAAGCCAGCCGATCATCCTAGGATTTACACATCACCGTTCTGAGCTTGTTTTATAAGGACAGTAGTAAATCTATGGGTGTTAAACTGAATTTATAAAAAATGACAGCAGCTTTATAAGAATACTAAGTGTATTAATTTGTAGGCACTTTAATCATAGGATGAGGAAGAACATGTATTTAGTTCAAATATTGTCTATTTATCCACATTTCCGCTGTACCTAAAAATCAAGTAACTAATAGTGAGAAAATCTTTGCATGTAAAAAAAAAAAAATGTGTCATAGTCTGTATCCTGTATTATAAATCTGATTGATAGATAAGTAAAATCTAGTGATGACTGATAAATATTGAAAACAAAATATAAGCAAACTGACATTTTGTATAGATAAATTCCTGTTCCTCTTTATTAATATATACAGAAGTATATAATTTTTCTGTATTTAATGTGCAAAAAACCCCCTTTCTTTAATCTGATAAATGGTGGAAGATGTTTTTACATCAAATTTCTTAAACAAGATTAGATTGAGATATCCTACTCTCTGACATGAAATAAATTGATTCAGGTTTTGCAAAGATGTGAAGTTGTGAAGTTCTATTCTCAAGGTGTAATGAAATCTAGGGGGGCTCTGGCAATCATGTCATTTTATTAAAAAAACATCAGATCAGCTGTTTCCTACAGCCAGGCACAGTCCTGTAACGCATGCATACAAAAGATTAAAAGCAAAACAACTGGGGATGTAGCTTTAATCTTTAATGACTTTGACTTTCAGCTGATGGGCACCACACCACCAAAAGTATGTACTGCTTTGTAAATCTCATTGCCTGGCTGAGTCATAAGACTTGGGCTATGAAACAAGCTAGAGAAGAGCAAACCCCGGCTGGGGAGAGCTCATTAAGTCAGAGTAGCTTTTTCTGCTGGGGGAGATGTAAGAGAGAGGTAGCAGGTTTGTCTCCCCCCAGATCAGCATGTCTCTGGGGGAAGATGGTTTAGATTTGTGGATAAATCCTGTAGGAGAGCATCACAAAGTTAAAACTTCATTCTCTGTTTTTTCTTTGCCCCTGTTTGTTTGGAAGAAATTACAATTATCTTTGTACATTTTTTTTCTTCCAAGAATCAGCCTAAGCTGATTCAGTGCTCTTCTCACATGGTATGTGCATATTGGGGCAATCTGAATGAAATCCAGCACTATCACAAAAAAGCAACTACCCTGAAATTTATGCAGGTACTACTGTCACTCAGATGTAACCACATTTAAGCATATCCCATATGCTTCTATTTGTAACTAACCCATGATGGATTTGTTTCAGGATTTAATGTTTCAGCAAGAACATAAGTAAAATATTTTTTTAAAGCCCTATGAAATTGTCAAATTAGAAATATGAGGTGGCAACACTGATGTCAGGAGAGTATTCCTCAGTATAAATCTGTGCAGCTGATCCAGCTTTGAGCAGATTTGCCACATAGGGAAGGTCAATCTGGATCCATTTTGCAAAGAATTCAAACTGCATGAGACCCATGGGACCTTACACAGAACCATAACTGAAAGCCTGATCCCGCATTCTTTCTCAAAGACCCAAAAATCTATTAATGGGAAGACTTTTAACTTTGTCCTTTAAATGTTCCACACTTGAAACTACAGGTAGAGACTATGCTCTCCAGGTGTGGAAGCTTCTCGGGTCATGGTTAAAGCAGAGAAACAAGAAGTTAAAAGGATCTTCTTCCATTGTTATTTTATTTAGGACCTTGGCTGGTCATCCAGCATTGCTGCCTCAGTTTACCCATCTTCAAACAGACTGATAACTAATGGCCCCAGAAGGGTGCTGCTCACAAAACTGAGTGATGCTGTGTGGAGAGTGTCCCAGGAGAGGGTACCCTGCCTTGGAGAAGTGGCTCAGTCAGCTTCCCCCCACCCAGTGAAAGAGAGGTAAAGCCCTGAACCAGCTGAGCTGTAACTTTTTACATGCCCAGGGACTTCCTCTGACTCCTTGCAAGTCCAAGGTGGAGCAACAGCTCTAGGCAACCCACGAGGCAAGGCTGTGAGTCCCAAGAACATGGTACTGCCTTTGTGTCAGTGACCCAAACCTTGGCTGTGTCTCTCCCTGGCCCCAGCATTCCAGGCCCACTGTCCCAGGCTCCAGCAGGACAGGGCTGCATCTCAGCTGCCCTAAATCACTCCCTGTGCCACAGTGGGGCCAAAGCCACAGCCACAATGGAGATTGTTTATTAGAATAGGTTGTACCTGTGTACCATTTAATTTGTTTGATCCCCTTTCAGGGCACCTCTCCTTTTACTTGGGGGGATGGTGGGAGCAATTTAGGTGTGGGAATAGGAGAAAGAAGTAGGTTTAGTACCTGCTCGTGATTGAGATATCCCAGGATGTGTCAGATTTGTTCTCCCCTTCAGAAAGAAATGAATTCTTGCTCTGCCTAACATAAAACAGCTCTATAAGCCCCACCTTTTGTAATTCTTCCCCTTGACACACATATTTCACAGATTCAGAGAAAATAATCTGAATTATTGTATCCACAGTACAAGATGGCACAAGTCCTTCTACTATTAAATGTTGGATTTTATTATTCTCGATAAAATTGAGTACAGTTCAGGTTCCTCTTCTTTGTCTTTTAAGTCCAGGAGTTTAGGATATCCAAGTGATGTGAAAGAGATCAAGTTCCCAATTTATCATTATAAGCTCTATCAGGACAGATACAGCTTTATGGACCTTACTAATTCTAAAACACCACCATAATAATCTGTGGAAAATAGGCAAAAATTTGAACCACTGTCTGGAAAAGTTGCACGAGTCACAGAAGTAGAGAACATCTCTCACATAAGAGCACCTTCTCTCAACACAATATGTTAAAAATATGCATGGAAATAAAGCTAAAATAGCTGAAAGGCCATGGTTGAAAAATTAAATTATATTCTGTCTGATAGAGTTGTTCACCATGCTGAAAAGATACAGGAGAGGGAACCAGGGTTAGTCCTACACAATTAACTCTTCTTTCCCTAAGACCTCATCCTTTTGCAGGGTTAGCATGTTACTGAAATTCCTTACCAACTTGGAGAGCAGAGCATGGATCCTAAAGAAGAAACCATCACAACTAAAATATAGTTTTCTACTGTATTCAATATTCTCAGGTACATGAAATCATACTTCTTAAGTGATAATAGCCATAAAATGAAAGGATAGCAGAACAGTCCTCAACTGCTAAAGAGAAAAGGGATAAAGTACATTATAAGATCTACAGAAATTAATTGATTGGAATGGATTTTAGAACCTCAGAAGAAACCTTGAGTTACAGAAGGTCTTGCATTTTAGTTGAACTACCAGTCCTTTACTCCAGTTTACTGATGAGGTCATTACCATCAGTTGTTGCACATAAGTGCATCTTTCTACCTTTTAAAAAAGTATTTTCAGATTTTAAAATACACTTTTCACTGAGCCAGAGACAAACAGCCCAGAAGCAGGCTGAGGGCAAGAGAGATGAGCAAGTGACTCCAAATCATGTGAGATGACTGGACCCCAACAGATTGTTCTGACCTGTTCTTCAAGCTAAGAGTTGTGCCCTTGCCTCCTCTCTGGGTGAATTGCTGAGGGGGGACCAGATGCAACCACAGAGTAATAGGAGTGTCAGGAGGCAGGGAAAAGAGGGATTTCAGCCCCACATCCATCCTAACCCTTTTATTAGGGAAGAAAAAGGCAGGGCAGAACAGGATGTAATGGATTTTATACCAGTTAACTCCTTTGGTTCCATGAGCCAGTCAGCTGGTGCTGCTGGAGGGAGCAGTTGCTGGTACCAATGACATGAAAACCGACTCTGGGTTCCATTTTCTTTCAGGGAGCAGAAGCTGTTCTGGGGCAGCTGGAAGGACATGGTACTGCTCTGTGTAGCAGGAGGCACAGCAATGCCAAGGAGAAGGCCTTGCAGGTAGGGCATTAGCCCAGGATTCAGGAGGCTTGCACAGACAGCCTCACTCAGCAGGGCAGGCTTTCCACCTGAATCCAGGAGCATGGCAACTTCTCTGCCTGCTGTACAGAGGATGCAGCAGCAGCAATACCCAGACAGCCTGAGGAGGGCAAGGAGCTCAAATCACCTCTTGAGGATAAGCATAAGTACCTTGGAGAGACTATTCCCAATAGTTTAAGCCAGTGTCTAAAGGCTCACACACGGAAGAAGCTCCCTAGGCAATCCCCAGCTCTGTGATCCCCAGAGCTCACCCCCCACCCCCCAAGAGAGGGGAGCCTGAGCCGCCCGCACACACACAGTGCTTTGAAATTCTATGCTGAGGAGCACCATGTAGGTGCCAAGAGGTTTTATGGTGACACATTTGGGCTGCACATAGGTGTGCTTGGGACAAAGAAAACCTCCTGCAAATGGGCTTCAACCAGTTCCTTGGGAGAGCTGCTATATCCCCTCTGACCAGGGAAGCCAGGAGCTGTCCTACCAGCTCTGCCTAGCAGTAGCTAAAAATTACTCCACAGAAACATGAATACACCCCCAGCTTCTAAGGGCCCAGTATCTGACTTTTGCTCCCCAACTTATTTGCTATGCAACCCCAAATGCTCTTATTGCCTTTAACAGGCAGGAAACTGGAAAGAGGATTCACAGATCTCAATAAAGCTGTCTGTTACTAATGAGCTGTGGAAGCTGAGTTCTTCTGAACTCCCTTCCCTGATCAAACCCCTGACTTTTTGCTTTTTTGTACACCAACATCAGCCCAGGCTCACACTGTTACAGTACTTGATGTCATGATAAGAAGGACTCAGCTTATTTATGCTTTAAAGCATTTCTTTCCAAGTACAAACCCTTCCAGCATTGTAGCTAACACTGTGTTTAGGTGTTTCTGGACTCACAGGCACAAATAAAAGCAGAAGTTCTATGAAAACAGCTAAAGACTCTAATAGACTTGTGGCAGAAGCCAAGACGTGAACTTCCTTAAGCTTTCCAGATCATTAGAAAGTTGTCAGAATAGGTTTCCCTGTGGATATAGGTGCATAGCATCTACTGAAGACTCTGACATTTAAAGAAAAAGCAAAGGAATATGCCAGTGTGAGAAAAATTGAGACAACAAAAGTAAGTGTCACTTTCCTTAGTTTTTCTGTATTAATAAGTTGTTGCTACTTTAGGTCACCAAAACAGTAAAGTTTTGAAAGACTAGCTGTCATTGAATATAGACTATAGAAAAAATGAGATTTCTGCCTCAAGACCAGATACAAGGTTAGTTATGAGCAGTGACTTATCAACATTTATTTGAAATGGAAATAACTATCTGCAGTATATTTCTGTTATTGTTCTTATTTTCCTATAAAAACAAATCACACCAGACTTCTCTTTTCCCTTGCACTTTTGTCATTCACCTGTTGAAATTGCAGAAAACGTTAAGCATAAACAAAGAAGATTGATCTGCTTTCAACTTGTGTTAACAGGGATATAAAAATAACATCCCAAATACCAGGGGAAAAGCATGTGGTCATAAAATATCCACTTAAAAGGCAAAGAGGTGTTGATAAAACACTTGAAGATTTTTTTTTCTGTTTTATATATATAACCAGGAAGGCAGTTCCTGAATTTTAGTATAAGCAGACACCTCTGAGGTAGAGAAAGAGTACCACTGTCATGTCTTTAAAAGATTTCACTGATATTCAAATGGATTTTGTGTATCTCAGGCTGTTGGAGCATCTGACAAGAAGCTTTATATAAATCCTTGTGCAACCATGGAGGGAAATGTCCTAGAATTTTCCCACATATCAGAAAGGTTGATAGAGAAGATGATTCTTTACATAACTCATCCTTCAAAATGGCACTAAACAAAGCTTTTAAAATAATTGAAGAGTAGAGCCACAGTGTACCTTGGTATCACCTTGCTTTTCTACAGCTCTTAAAAGCCCATCAGTTGATAAAATATCTCAAGGTGTTGACTAAGCTTATGAAAATAAATGAAGGTGTCTTAGACAAGAGTATAAATACCAGATTTATAGGCCTGATGACGTCCTTGAGTTTTGGTTTGAAGAAAAACCAGGAAGCCATAATCAAGACAGAGCTAACAGTACTGAAGTTGGCTGCCCAGCTGCAGGCTTGGCTTTCACAGCAGTTCCTAAAGGTTACATTACTCTCCCCCACACAAATGTAAGAAAGAAGGTGGCTCAGGCTCCTCAAGGCAGCCTGTGCTGTGCTGGTAGAAGATTAAGATTGTCATTCACTCAGCTGGAGAAAACACTGCCTGGTGAGACAGCACAATGTCAGACAGGGAAGTCACCACACCACTTAAAGCACCCTCTGTTGTGTTCTCTTAGGTGCAAAACCCTGGCAGCACATTAGAGGTGTCTCCCTTGATTTCTTAAGGGGTTTTGCCTGCAGATTGAGCACTACCTAATCCTCAGTGGGTTAACACAGGGGAAAGTACTGGCTGCCAAGTCACTGACTTGTCAAATCTGCTGTCAGGCTTGTGTTCTGCACTTTCCTGATATTACCATGTTGATATTCCTCAGTATCACAGCTCCATGGCTTTAGTCTTCACCTACAACAGGAGTAGCAAAATGAATCCTTCATCACCATAGCCTTGTCTGCTGGATCTCGTTATGAAGCCCACATAGATTTTTCCAGACATGACAGTAAGACATTTCTTACAAATATGCTTAGCAGGCAACTGGAAGACAAACAAGACTTACATGAGCTACAATTACAGCACAAACTGTTTAGGGGGATCTCTGTATAGGTAGCAACAGAAATACAATTTTTTTCTACTCTATGCTATCTCACAATATGCTAATAGATTTACAAAATACATTCTTGCTCAAGTTAGCTTTCATAGAAATTTCCTGTTGTATAATTCTCTGTAATCTAAAGTTAAAAAGCAGACAACCATTATTGTGTATTTACCCCAAAAGGATCAAGATTCATGCTAAGCAGTAGCTTTCATTAGAACAGGAAAACACAATATTGAATCCAAACTCTTTTCACACCACTATTCAGATTCAAAGAAGAAATCAAGAAATTTTTTACTCATTAAAAAAAACGAACAAAACACACATAAGAAACTCTGACAGGAACCCCTAAGCATCACATTCTCTTCTAAGGAAAAATTCTGAACACTTTGCAGATAGAATCCATGTACTGTCATTATTACTATCATAAGTCTTCACTACAAATTGTTTCCATTTAGGCTGACAGGATATTCAGCTAAGCAGTCACTGATGTTACTTGTGAGTGATCTGACCCACCTAGGGAAGGCAACTGGACCCTGCAGAGCCACAACCATCCTGCAAGAACCACAGTTTACAGCCTTCCTGTCAACAGCCATTACAGGCTCAAGGATGTTCATCCCATCTTACTCCAGGAAAAGCTCCACATTCTTTTACTGACATCAAGCTCCCTGCAGTCCTTTGTTCATACAAAAAAAAAAAAAAAAAAAAAAAAAAAAAGCTTGAAGTGGTAGTGGTTTACAATAAAATTCACACCTGTTGCCATCTTCTTCCCTACTCCAAAACAGATGCTTCCAACTCCAAAGCAACAAGTTTCAGACACGTTAGCTGAGCTCATTAGGTCAGATGAACACACAAAAGACTAAGTCTAAGTTTAATGCTGTAGAGGAACTGAGAAGAACAATACAATAATTTAACTTGAAGTTACACACAATATTGGTTAATTGGCCCTTTTCTCTGACAATCTATTTTCCCAGTAGATACCACAGAAAATTTTACTTGTGAATCTGGGCAGCAGGCTGTGCTTGCTCATGCCACCTAACTGCGACTTCATAAAACAAAGTAGCTCTTGTTCAGTCTGTCAGAAGTTGGTGCATTCACCTGTAGGGAGAAGAGAGGCACACACAAGTCTGTTACATCACAGCAGCAATACACTTGGTGTTCCAGTAGTGTAATTTAAGATTGACACCAACCTTTCCTTAGTTTTTCTTCCTAACAAGCACAGGTCCAGATGACACTTGCCCATGTGGATGCACACTGTGGGCTGTAAGACATTTCAGCTTTTCATTCCCTGTACAGCATAATCTAGGACTAAAAGTCTGGGACCTAACATGACTTGTGAGAGCACATGCTAAATTGCCAAGCAAAAACACAGGAGAGACTTGAAACATGCCTGTTTTCTTACCAAGTCTGTGTTTCCCAGGATTGCATCTCCTTGGACAAAAGATGTCTAAAGGTTGTTGCTTGGTGTTGCAGATCACTACAGTGCAGTGGAAATACAGCTACAAGACAAGAGTACTTAGATTATGTCTAGGAAAGTCTTATTTGGAATCCAATGTATACTGATTCCAAAGGATATGAAGGCTGTGTCCAGATGGAGGGTGGCCTCTTCTCCCAGGCAGCTAGTCACAGGGCAAGGGAAAATGGCCTCAAACTGCACTAGGAGCTGTTCAGGTTGGGTACTAGCCAAAAGCTTTTCACTGAAAAAGTGACAAATTTTTGGAACAGTCTCCCAGGGAAAGTGATAGAGTCACTGTCTACAGAAGTGTTCAAAAAATGAATAAACGTGGCACTTCACAATAGTATTTTATGGGCATGATGGATCATTAAAGATTGGACTTGAGAATCCTGGGGGTCTGTTCCAACCTGAATGAGTCTATAATCTTGTTCTGTGAACAGAACCAAAGGGGCTGGTCTTCATTCATCCCTTCCAGAGTGTTATGCCTTCAGAGAGGTGTCCACAGCCCCAGGCACTGGCCAGCTGAGCCCTTATACAGCATTGGCTGCATGCACCACCCCAGGCTCACCTGCCAGACTGCCAACAGCTCACAACACAGAGACACTCACCTGCTCTTGTGACAGAGATGTGTCCTGGACAAAGGTCAACATCCTCACTTCAAATCTCTTGAAGTGCTGAGGAAATTTTACTCTGAGGCTGTAATCAACATTGTGGAAGACAGTTCTGTAGGAGTCTTTGTTGTTTTCACACCTGTATGGGAAGGTGAGAGAAAATGTATTTAATCCAAACCTTCTCCCAGATATTCAAACATGGCAAAGAGGTGAAATACAGCATTCTCCATTTTCCTTGGGCCATAGAGGAATGAATACCATCTCCCCAGTTTGTGATCCCTGCCTTTGGCCACAGTCAGGGTTGCTTCTTGCTTTCTTTCCAGCCAGAACTGTTAGCCAGAAGCACTTCTGGCCCCTTGCATGACCTGCTGCCCCCAGAAGGCACAGCCACTATGCTGGCACCAAGTACTCCACAGATTAGCAGCAATTGCCTCCAAGGTGACCTCTGCCACTTCCCCTGTCCTCCCACCTGAGGACAGCACCTTGTGCTGAGCAGTTACCAAACAGAGGAGGGAAGCCTTCCTCACCCATGGCTAAGGATGTGCCACTGGGGGAGGCTGTCCTGGCTTTGGGAGTTGGTAGCCCAACAGTCATGCAGGTTGAGATCCAGTCTTGCATCTCTAGGCTGGAGAAGTTCAACTTCAAAATACAGAGCCTCCCTCAGGTATTTTACCACAGGATATTCTGATTCCTGGTAGGGCTCTGAATAGGATTTCTCTGCAAGAGAATATTGATATTAGGAGCTTCCTTTTTGTAGGGTAAGTATTCACAAACTCTCTGCTTCACTCTTTTTTCCACAACCATTTACTTTGGCACAGTAATACTAAAACCTGGAACAGCATACAAATTTCAAGAAATGGGGATAAGAATGGCAAGAAAGCAAGATCAGCAATGAAAGCAGAAGTCTCAACCATATACCCTGGCTCTGGGGATTCTGAAATGAAACACTCCTTCTGCAAAAATCCATTAGAGTTAGATTTTTATTCAAAATTGTCTCAAAGTTAATGAGAAGGGAAAATCAATTAAAAAAAACCCATAATGGCCATTCCAGTCACTGTGAATGTTTGGTTCAGGCTTCAGTCAGCCCTTTCTGCTGGCATAGGTACCATTTAAAAGCAACATTGCATCTTTGACACAGGTTACAGCTATTGCAGTGAGTTGCTGAATCTGCTTAGCAACACTTCAGGAGTGAGAAACTGGCACCACATTCACTGCATAAAATTTCTATCATGCCTAGGCAAAGCAGGAAAACCATACATGTGTCAGTAATGTTAAGGCTGTTCCACTACAGATATTTGACCATTTTTGTTGCATTTTGGAATGGAAAATTCCTGTTAGAGGCCTCAAAATTTTTCCATTTCATCCTCTGATACATTTAAAAGTCATCTAAACATGGTGCAAGGCAATATTTTTTACACTGCCCTACTTGAACAGAGTGGATGAGTAAGATCAATCTCAGGTCCCTTCTGGCTTCAGCCATTCTATGATTTTATAGAGTCTAATCATAGATGTTACCTTTGAAAAGCTTCAATGAAAGATTGAGACAGCCAAACCCTGGCTTAATACTGGGTGGTGGGTTCTTCTTAGATTCATGATCAACAGTCTGCCTGACTGCATACGAGCAGAGAAATTTCAGTCTGAGGGAAGAGAATTAGCATTAGATTTTTTTACAGTCAAAATAACATGAAAACCCTTTTTTTTTAAAGGAATGATACTTACTGGTATATGGGCGTATCATTGCCAGGTCTGAAATAGAGTACTTCATTTTCATATGTCATAGTTGTGCTGTTGGACTGGAAGATGTACACATTACAAACAGGACAGCCACATTAGAGTCTGATTTGTGTTTGGAACAATAGCTACATCCCTCCACTTGATTGCCAGATTCCACTGAGCAGAGTATGCTTAGAAACAGCCAGAAATTTCCAGCCAGCAGCCCAATGAACTAAAGCTGACCATAGCTGACAGCTATGCCATAGTCAAGAAGAAAGTTTATTAACTTGAATATGACAGAACACCCTAGAAAAGGAGCACATGGGTACTGAAAAAAACAGCAGCTATGTCTGTTTACTCAATCAGTGAGCAGGAGATGCAACCATGCAGAAATGAGCTGCATTTATAATGATCTGAATTTAGGCATGATCTGATCATTTGTTTTGTCTGTTTATTTGTACAGTATTTGGTGGTAGGAACAATACTTACTCTAATCTTTGGCCATGTAGTCATTAGCAATACCCAGCCAGCTTCTACAAGGTATACAGATATATCTGACCACCATAAACTCACATTCAAGCCCACCACTAAACAACACAGAGGTGTCAGACTGAAGGCTAATTCCAAAAAGCACCTCTGATTATGAAAAAACATTTTTAGTCAATAAGAACTCCTGTTCAACTGAATTTAGTAAGCTCAGAAAAAGAACCTGGATGTGATACTGTGCTGGTTTCAGCTGTGATTTCCATGTAGCTTCTGCTCACCTCTGAACCTCTGCCAGGTCTAGCAGTAACCCTACCCCAACGCAGGGTAAACTTCATGCGACAAGTTTTTACCTTTCTACTTGTTCCACAAGTGTTCACATTGAACTTGAAGGTTGCAGTCTGCTCTGTCACCAGACTGGGTTTGCACTGCCTGTCCCTCAGGACAAGCAGAGCAGTGTCCAGGTCTTCACCACCTAGCAGTTTGATTGCAGTAACAATCACAGTGCCATTGGGCAGGCACTCTGAAAGAGAAACATCCATTTTCATACAGATCAGGATTCAAACTCCTTTTGTAGCCTAACAAAGATGTTCTGAATGGATTTGCTGGTGAGTTGTTTTGGCAGCTCACAAGGAGCTCTCACTCTCTTCAAAAGGATTTTTCTAGCCAAGATACTCAATACATTTAATACTGACAAGTAGCTTTAGAATGACTAATTTATATGCTGATTCTCCCCACATTCCACCTAAAACCCCCACTTAATTCAACTCTCAAAACCACAAAAACCCTTTAAAAAAGCCTCTTGATTTTAGAGGTGTGCAGACTTCCCCACTTCCTTCCCCCATTCCTATACTAGGGAGGACAGTCACTCCAATATTTAATTTGACTTGCCCCATGGCACATTAACTAGTAGGAAATCTAACAAGCAGACAACACAAGCCACACAACTCTAAAACCTAGAAACATCTCAGACTGCATAGCTTGGTTTTGCAACTCAAATAGCATTTTAATCCTCAACATGCTATTACGTATTAGCTCTGAAGGTGAAAATATGCAGGAAACTGAGAAATCTCTCCTCTGAGCCAAGGTGATGCCATCCTTCAAGGTTAAGTAGAATGAAGCCTTTATTGCAGAGTTATGAAAGCCCTGGGGATGACAATCACAGGTTAAACAAGAGAATAAAGACACAATGTTCAACTAAAGCATTCAAAAACCAAGAGGGCAGGTTATCACAAGCCATAGACAAGGGTGCTTGAGCAAAGTCAAATGCACAGGATGTATTTAAACAATGTTTTTAATCCAGAAGCTCACACAGTGAGCTTTTTCAGTTTTACAAAAGAATGCAATACAAACTCCACTGCATGTGTAGTTGTCTCTAAAGGCACTCAGCCATAAAGTAAATGCAGAATGTTTTTTTTCCCTTGCCTATTTCTGCCAACATCAACCAAGGGAAATTAAAGTTTTCTTACAAGGGCAGAAAATAATCCTTCATTATACTTTTGAAGACTGTCTCTAAGTTTTATTTTGCCTTCAAGAATATACTGTGTCCTATTGACATCTCACAATTAGAATGTGCCTTTCAATTGCTACATCTTGGCAGCCTTACCTCATAGCTGACATGGGGAGAAAGGAAAGGGACAGAGATTGCCAGGTGAGTGCCATTGTCCCTCAGAATGTAGCTGTACTTCCGTGCAGCCTCTTGGGTCAGCTGCCAGTCTGAGATGAAAGGTAGCCAGTGTTGGTCCACATTCCCACGAGTGATAATGAGATGAAGGTTCCTCCCATCACAAAACCCTCTCGCACTGGGCAGCACTGAAAACAGCCAGGAGTGAGGCAGCTGCCATCAGTTTAATCCTGCTCCCTGGGACTGAAATCAGCCCAGTCCACAGCCAGGCTGAGGCAGCTTCACCCAAGTTCCACAAAGTTTACCTGCATCTTTCACAGCTGACAGTGCAGTTACCAGGACAGCAAAGGTCTCACTTGATGGATAGGTGATGAATGTGAGTGTGACATTCAGGGTGTATGCTCTCATGTCCTCTCTCATGTACTAGGAAAATCAGATTTAGACATGAAAAATCACCAAGTGGTATCACCATCTCTATATCATGGGATGCTGCAGTGCCTTAGCACACACCTCTTTTTTAACACTTGGTGCATCAAGTGGGACTTGTATTACATATGCTGTGCTTCCATTAGCATATTTGGTGCTGTGTGTTAGGTAGCCATGTTGAACAGCTTCAGGTACAGCCACAGCAACCCCTTCAATGGTTAGGTTCACAAGCTCAACATCTGGGAGGAATGTCCCCACTGTAACATTCATTAGCCTTGCACTCAGATTTAAATCTGAAAAGGAATAAATAGCATTAAACTCTTAACAGTACCAAAACCTTTGGTAAATTAAATGTTCAGCTACTTACTGTTGGTTATAGTAAGTTCTGCTTGTTCAAATGGTGTTTCTATTTCCTTGATGATAGTATGTTTGGTTAGTCTCCATTTGCTGTCTTCCCACTGGTGTTCCAAGAACAGGTTGATGGTATATTTTATCCCAAGCTGTCCATTGTTCACAGAAGTCTAGAATTTCAAATCAGCACCCTTTAGTATGGCTTGATTTTGCATTAGAGTTATGTTGGAACATCAAGGTCGGTTAAATCTACAACCCCAACCAACTGCCCTTTTTACTCAACAATCTTGAACTTTTGTAACAATGTTTAGATTATCTCAGAATATTCAGAAGACTTCTTTTGGAAAATGATCTTCCACTCCCCTAGTTTCAAAGGAGCAGGGGACAGTGAATAGGGCTGCTCCTGCAACTTCACCAAAAATTCAGTTGCTGCATTTGCCCAGGACTCAGCTCATCCCAAGCAGTTGGATCTAGATGTGTAGTCCCAACCCATCCCAAGAGCACATGACCTGCTGGACTGACAAGTTAGTCACATTCTCTTAAGTGGTCTATATAAAATAGAACAAAACCCATGCATGCTTTACAACCCAGTTAGGACCATCTCTGAGGAGCATGATGTCAGGAGTAATAGGTGGAAGCTCTGTCTTAACCTGAGGAAATCATTAATCAATAGTTCTGTGTAGGATTCTGTCTACTGTGTTTATAAAGAATTTCTTTTCTTGTAAAGTGGTGATTACAAATGCTATCTTTGGTGAGGGCTTCTGGAGATTTTTTTTTTACAAACCTTTTGTTCTCCCTCACTGCCATCCTTCATTTGAAAGGCACAAGATGAATTATTCCTCATCAGAAAACAAACATCCCAGAATATTGCTTGAGTGCTACCAAATAGAAGCCACTGACCTTGTAATAACCACCTTCTGCACCAATTGGAATCTTCATTTTAATTGCTTTTAGCTCATTCAATAACAC
Organism: Erithacus rubecula; assembly: GCF_903797595.1. Taxonomy (NCBI): domain Eukaryota; kingdom Metazoa; phylum Chordata; class Aves; order Passeriformes; family Muscicapidae; genus Erithacus; species Erithacus rubecula. The sequence goes on along the minus strand of NC_136685.1, from coordinate 10,611,757 downwards.
ATATTTTCTGGAAGCGATTTCCTTGGCAGAAAGTTTGTGTAGATCCACACCAGCTTCCACAAGCACATCCTTAAAGGTAGTCACTCCAGCATAGAGTGGTGGAATATACTTTGGAACAGTCCAGATGATGGTTTTGTTTGTGTATTCCACACCATCTTAGGGAGAAGACATGAAAGCTGTCAGCTCACAGGTTGTCAGTCTGTCCCAGTGCATTTTGGCACTGGAGCAGGTACCACACTCCTTACCTGCAGGACATGCCACAGCAGTGTCCACCATCAGGATCACCCGCTGGTATTTGTAAAGTGTGCTTGATCTCAGCACAGAAAAGGCAATTCCCTGATCCTGTAAGGAAGGCATCTGGTTAGACTGCCCAGCCTGGCAGCCTGTTGGGCCAGAAGGAGCTCACCTACCTCAAGCAGCTGAACTTGGGCAGCAGTGTATGGCACTCGCAGCAGAACCCTGGAGTCTGTGCTCTTCAGTCCATAGCCTGCACTCCAAGCATTGCTCACAAGCAGAGCCCTTTTTTCTTCTGGCTGATGAAATACTATTTGCCATATTGAGGCTTCTTCTGCCTTTGCCTATCCAGAGAAATTCATCAATAGTTTAAACGTGATGTTCAAAGTAACAGGTTTTCTGCATTGAATGATTTACTGTGTTGAATTTCCCAGCAGTTTTGTTGCCTTGCTTTGAATTTTACTAATGGCATATCCCTCCAGCTTTCCCAACTTCACACATAGAGAAAACTTCCCATATTAAGGGTAACAGAGAATAATGGCACTAACTGCACTGCTGCAGACTCTGCACATACAGAGTCCAAGAAGGAAAAAAAGCCTCTTCACAGTTTTTGTGGGCCATGGGGTCTTAAAGAGATTTGTTGTTGGGGTTTTTTTTTGTTTTTTTGCTTAGTCTCTCCCCTGTGGAAGACTTGATTTCTGCCTGCAGCTGTCTGTACTTCTAATCTATAAAAATATACTAAAACCACTTGATACAGAAGTTCTGTTTTTGATACTTAAATACTTTTTGAAAGTACTGCATGGTTAAAGAAAAGGATAGTTATGCCAGAGGTAGCACCAGCTTTTGCTAGAAAGAAAACCTGTAGTTTTACTTCTGGAAATACAAGAGTCCAGTCCTCAGGTTCATCTTGAACAAAGTCTTTTATAGACTGTGGAACCTCCCTCCTGACAGAAACCTGAAGGGAAAAATCATCTGTAAGAGGTTTGCTGATAGCATTTATTTCCTTGTCTTCAACAGTTTACAAGCCTTTTTCAAGGGAAACCAGCATTTTCTAGACAGAGATGCCACCATGTCTGGTGATTTATCTATAGTCTGCTTGATGTCAATTTCTTTTTATTTTCCACCTATCTTCTACTTTCTATTTCCACTTCAGACCAGAGTTTGTTCTTGACCCACATCCTCTTTCCAAGAGGAGTCCATTTTCCCTTTTGCACTCCTCCCCAGCAAATTCAGCAGGGAAACTTCCTTCAGGAGATTTACATTCTCTGTTGTCTCAAATAAGGTTTTTTGGGGCAACATTCGTGACTTCAATCTATAAGCTTAACCTTTTGAATATAACTTCACAGCTTTATTAGATATTATTGCTAATATAGGTTATGCAATCATAATGTAAATGTATCACTTGAGATGCATACTGCACACTCACAAACAAGCTGCTCATGGTGGGGCAGTCTGAAGCCGATTAAATTCTAGGAATATGCATTGGAAACACAACCTAAGAGCATCTTGTAGTACTTACCTCTTTACTTTTAGCACTTTCCATAAGTACTTACCTCCATGTAGTTACTTTCACATATTAACTCTCTGGGACTCCACAGACCATAATGGCAACTTGCACTTTTCACATGAGTTGTAGCATTGCTCATATCAGCAATATGAGATGCTTTGATTTGTATAGTTACTGTGAACACATCTTTCTGCATGGGTAAAGGGAACATCTGCCTGTTAGACTGACTTTCCCTAGCTGGGCACCACCTATCCATGTGACCCTAAAATAAGTTACAAAACACATCCATAGAACAGCAACTCCATACTGAAGCATAGTCACTTTCAACTTCATTAACTATAAAAAAAATTTATGCACATAGGTGTATGGCTACATAGCAACATCAATACTTTGTGCAGCAGGTTTGTTCCTTTTGTATAGCCCCAGAATTGGGCAATAAAAAAATAACAAAACAAACAAACCCAAGAGATTACTGATTTTTTGTTTTATGACACAGAAGCAGTGAGCCAGCAACCAAAGTTTGAGTTTTTACTGTAATGTGTCTCAAGACACTAAATATTGTTAGGGCAGAGTGCAACATGGCTGCCAGATGCAATTCCCTATTGCAATCCACAAGAAAACAGTTGCCCTCTTAGGGCACATGTGATACACTTCTTGTGTTCATTGTAAGCCCTCCAAATGGCAATATCATGGAAAAATGGAATAGTCTCAGACCTCTGAATACATTTGAAGAAAATTAAATTCTTCTCTGCTAACAGTTACTCAAGACATTATGGCATCTCATTTAATGTCCATTAATAATTCAGTAATTTCTCACAAAATTAGTGTACAAGAGCACTGTAGTCAAAATATTTGTAACAGGCTTACCTCTAAGTGAGAATGGCAGCTCAGTGCAGAAGCATGGAGCTCCAGGCTCCTCAAGGTGTTGTAAGTTACTGTATAGCCACACTGTGCTGCCATGGCCTCATCAAGCTCCCAGGCTCTGCCAGACTGGTCTACAGGCAAATAAATAGAAAAGAACTGTATAAACAAGTATAACTCCTGCTCTGATACAGGCCAGCTGCATCCCCTGGGCTCAGAGAATGGCAGAGTGGGGAAAGAGCTGTGACAAAATGTAAAGAAAGAAAGGTAAAGTTACAAGCAGACTGGGACAGGAAACAGTTGCAGCTGAAGAGTTGAAGATGGAATAAAGCCCCAAACCACCAACATGGGGACAGATGACAACAGCAACATCAGAACACTGACCTGTGGCTGGCACAGGCTCATGTTCTGATGCCTGTCCAGCAGAGACTCTTTAGGAGACAATCCACCAGGATGATGAACACACTAAAGATTACCCTGGATGTTTTTAGTATATAAAACATACAAACCATTTTTATGGTTTTGAGTTTTTTAGTGTTTTGTGGTTTAGTTGTTTTGTTTTTTTTTCCTTCCAGAAAGGATCACTTTATGGTTTAAGGTATATGTTATCTCAGCTGCACAGTGTTTTTGTGTGTGAGTGAAGATGTCTGAACAAAGAACATGTTTTAAGTGGGTTTTGACACAAGTTTAACCTTCTAGAAGAATGGATGACATGGAGAGCTTTTTCAAGGCCAAATTTACATTTTATACATGTAATCTTACAGCAGGTGTTTATAGCCCAAAAGTGTTATCACTGTGTCCTTCCAGGGCATTCAGTGATGCTTTTCACAGAAATGTACCACTTGCTGACTGCTAAATCCATAGCTAGAGGTCCCAGCTATTTTCTCTTAAACTTCATTAAGTATACACCTCCATCAAACTGAAGGGAAGAAAGAGAAAAGCCACTAGTGCAAAAATCAGTAATGTTATGACAGCTTCAGCTAGTGAATTTTCAGAACTGTATGTGCTGTTACTAGAAAACATTCTTATCACAAAGAAAATCCACCAGCTTTAACATGCCTAGAAACTACCATGTGCATTTCAATTTGAGCCCAAAGACAGCAAAATCAAGTCTAATCATGGCTAAGTTATCAAAAAACAAGTCAACAGTATAGGTTACACAGAAATCAAGGTACTGACAATGAGATCCAGCCTAAGCCCTATAATAGTAGAATAATCCAGGGGATTCTAGTATAGAGGGATCTCAGAGAATTTTAAACATTTCACCATGTGAAATTCTCTTAACATGTTCTTCTATATCAACTTACCAACAACAAAAAGAGATAAGTATTTGTCTTCAAAGTATTCTGCACTCAGTTTTATCCTCAGAAGGTTTCCCAAGCACTCTAAACTCATGGGTCCTGTGTCAAATTCATTGAAAAACTGGTTAGATGGGGATTCAAAATAAGATACAAACAAATCTGCTACTTCCCAGATTGCTTTATAAGAAGTCAGTGTTGTAACAGTCATACATCTCTGGCTGTGTTTATACTGTCAGTAATTCCAGAGAAAAGTTAGCTCCAAAGTCAGTATCCTATTAGCAATGGTGTTTGATGATTTGGCAATGCTACCTGCAACAGCCAGTCATGGAAATAGGATTTTGGAACAGGGTCAAAAAGGTACTGCATTGGTAGCCTCAATCTGAACACCCTAGATGAACTAAAACAGAATGTGAAAGTACCACACACTCCTAAAAAGAGAAAAAACCCCAACCTCTTAGCCAAAAAAAAAATCCCAACCAACAAAACCTTACAAACAAACCACAAAATAACCAGAAACTTCCACCTGTACCCTTCTATTCACAAGAAGAACCAAAAGCCAGTTTGGATGGAGAGCAGCCACGTGAGCTGTCCATCAGCCTGCCCTGGTCACTGCCCAAGTACCAGCACCAGAAGCCAGCTGGCTCCTGCTGGGAAAGGACCACTCAGGAACAAAGGCAAGGGCTTGGGAAGCTCCAGCCCCAAGCTGTCAGCACAGCATAAACCAGACCCTGGCTCCATACCTCTTCCAGGCAGGGAGCAGGTACACACTGTCCCAAGTGCAGGGCTAGAGACCCAGAGAAGGCTTCTCATTTAACATACATGTCTAATAAATGGGGATTTGTTGCTTCAAGCAGGAGTTTCTATGGCTTAATGAGCTAACGCCAACTAGATGTTCCACAATAATGGTGCATTTTAAGAGCTGGGAGGATTCTTTTCCCTAGAGGGTTCAGCACTGTGACCTGAAGTTTACTAGTGATGCAGCTCCCATGTCAGATGGTCTCACTAAGGAGCAGCAGACAGATGCTGGGGAACATGACAAACCAAATGGATTCAGTGCAGAAGCTAGATAATTGCTTCAAGCTGGATAAAACCTTCTCCAAAATCTATTTACTTTGATCTTTGGGGATTGCCAATGAGTTTTATACTTACCCACAGTGAGTAGGGCAGACAGTCCTAGAAACAGCTCTCTGCATCAGCTGCTCCAGGACCAGCTCTGTTTTGTAAGAAAAGACTTTTGGCTAAGAAAACTATTTACTCTGAGATGAATCACTGCTACCTTTATAATATTTTGTCCTGGCTTTGGCTGGGATAGAGTTTATTTTCTTCCTAGTAGATGGTACAGAGCTGTATTTTGGATTCAGTGCAAGAATTATGCTGATAACACATTGAAGTTTTGGTTGTTGCTGTTGCTGATTAGCACCAAACCAAAGACTTTTTAAGTGGCTTATGCTGTGTCAGGGAGGAGGTGCACAATAAGCCAGGAGGTTGCACTGTCAAGACACAAATCACTGCTCAGGGACAGACTGGGCATCAGCTGAAATGAGCAACTGTATTGTACATCACAAATTTTTCTTAGGTTTTATAACTTCTAAAATTAAAATTATGGTTATAATTAGTATTGTCATATTGTACTTGGTTCCAATTATTAAAATATTGTTCTCAATCCATGAGGCTTTTCCTGAGTCTCCTCCCCATTCTGCTGGGGTGAGAAGAATGAACACACAACTGCCTGGTACTTAGCTAGGTTAAACTATAATAAAAGACTTTACATGTTGTATGGTGACTAACAACAACTTCACTCCAGAAAATAAGAATAAAGCCCTTGTTAATTCATTAGGTACTTGTTACCAAAGCAAGGAAAGGTAGAAATATTTGCTTAATATAGTGACCCATAAAACTAGAGTGCAGTTTCCAGCAAATGCCTGTAAGTTTAAAGTTTCTCAGAAAAAAAACCAAAAAAAACCATGCAAGTAAGGCTGCCAAAAGAGCTTCAGACTCTTCTGAAACACACACATAAGCCTAGATATCACCTGTGGAAATGCCTGGAAACTGATGCAAAATTAGTTTATAGCAGCATTACCTGGTGTCTCTTGAGTCCATACCCCAGAGAAAATTATCCTTAGTAGTAACAACCTGTAAGAAAAGACAGGGATTAGAAGAGGTTTCAGTCAGGGCACATTGATAACAAATTTCTTGCTCAGAAAGTTCTCCCCAGAATAGTAAACTATCCTTAAGTTTAGAGTATCAATTCTAGACCAGGCAATTAGAAAAAGGGATTTTACTTAGTCATCTCTAGAAAATTAGGGAAGGTAAACCAGAAAAGTTAATACACCTAATGCCTTAAGTAAGACCATTTATGTTTAGCAACCATAGAGTTCTCACCTCTGCACCAGGCTCAGCTTCATTGTTCATTTGCTCAGTCTCTGTATGGTGCTTTTGCTTTTATGGCACCACACACACAAAAAAAAACCCCCAAAAAACAAAACAAAAAAACCAAAAACCCCTCCTTTCTCAGTTTTGCATAGAAATCAAAACCTTTCTGGCTTTTTTTGGTCTTGGGTTAAATAGAAAGGCTGCCACATTTATATTGATGAGATCCTTTTTCAGCTGTTTATAATTACAAACCTGTAATTCACATCACCTGATTATTTGCTTTACTGATTAAATCTGCTCCTATTTAGCTCCTAAGTCTCTCTTTTTTTTATGTCTGTCAGCTCTTAACTGTCAGGTTCTCAAGACTCATTTGGTTAGAGCAGGTTGCTAATAATTCCAAAGTTGTGGCTTTGATCCCTCTATGGATTATTCACTTAAGAGTTTGACTTGGTGATCCTTGTGGTGCCCTTCCAATTCAGAGGATTCTGTGATTCTGTGAAATTGGTGCTGTTCTGATAAAGCATGATGTAATCCATCATTTTGCAGCTACTGTGCTCTTGTGTGGTGGGTTGATCCTGGCTGGATGCCAAGTGCCCTCCTCAGCTAGATAGGAGAGAGAAAATGTAAGGAAAGGCTCGTGGGTTCAGATAAGGACAGGGAGAGATCAGTCACCAGTGACCATCATGGGGAAAATACTCAGCTTGGGGAAATCAGTCTAATGTACTGCCAATCAAATCAATGTAGGATTATCAAAAATAAAAACTAGATCTTAAAAGCTCTTCCCCCCTACCCATTTTTTTTTTCTGCACTCCACTTCAAATTTTACTCCCTTGTCCCCACTAGCAGCACAGGACAACAGAGAATGGTGGCTGTGGCCACTCCTTCCTCCTCAGGGAAGGACCCCTCACAATTTTCCCCTGCTCCAGTGTGGGGTCTCTCCGATAGAAATCTGTCCTATGTGAACTTTTCCAATGTGAGTCCTTCCCATAGGCTGCAGGTGTCACAGCCTCCTCCAGGCACCCACCAGCTGCACTGTGGGCTCTCCCTGGGCTGCAGGTGGGTCTCTGCTCCCCCATGGTCCCCCCTGGGCTGCAGGTGGGTCTCTGCTCCCCCATGGTCCCCCCTGGGCTGCAGGTGGATCTCTGTACCAGTACCTGGAGCAGATCCTGCCCCTCCTGCACTGACCTTGGGATCTGCTGGGCTGTTCCTCTCACATATTCTCGCTCCTCTCTCCTGACTGCAGTAGCATAGGGCTTTTTTTTTCCCTTCTTAACTCTTGTCCTAGAGATGCTGTCATCATCCCTGATGGGCTCAGCCTTGGCTAGCAGCATGTCTGTCCTGGAGCTGGCTGGTATTGGATGTGGAACATGAGGGAAACTTCTGGCAACTTCTCACTGAAGCTCTCTGTAGCTCTATGAAAATCTTGCCACCCAAAGCCAATTCACCCTGCCTTCTCTGTGGAAGATTTTGCCTAGACAGGTGAAGAATGCCAGAAGCAAATGTATAAAATGCAGTTTTAAGGCAATTGGGTTAAAAGCTACAGTAAAAGGGAATATAGCTAAACACTGATGGGTGTCACAAACTAAATGAAGAACTATTTCATTGGGGTATGTATAGAACAACCAAAGCAGAAATTATCCTCAAATTTGGAGAAAATTAACCCAATGGAGAAGTGAATCTGAACACAAACAGAGAAAAGGACTTCAGCATTCCTTTGCTGTGTGCTGAAGGCAGAGGAGTTACACCTGTGGCCCTGAGCGTGGGTCAGGGACAGTTTCCCACCATGTGCAGGAGTGCACTCTGGTGACCTGGTGTGAGCAGGTGAGTGATGTGTGGGAGCAGGATGCTCCTGGGGCTGCTGAGCTGCTGATGCTCAGAGCGTGGCCAGGTCACACAGTGAGCAAAGGGGTTATTGTGGTGTCTGTTCACATCATCTCTAAGTGCTGAGCACTGCTGGTGCTTGGCGGAGTTTCCTGAGGAGTGCTCAGAGTTGCCTGCATCCCTCTCTCACTGCGCCGCGTATCGAATGAACCCTGTACTGGGGATACGTCTGTCCTGGGTTTATTCCTGTGACACTCGGGTTTGCTCCTCCCTCTGCCCGTGGGGAGGCTGCGGGAGCCGCAGAGTGGAGGATTTATTTGCAGTTGAGCCCGATGTCCTGGAGAGGGAGCCGGAGGATTGCCCAGCTGCTCCCGGCGCCTTCCCGGGAGCGCATCCCGGGCTGCGGCTGAGCCCCGGCTCCTGCTCAACCCAGCAGAGATCGCACAGGGTGTGTTACACCGGGGACCTGGGCTGCTGACACGGGTAACCTCACTGAACCCCTCCCACCTCTTCAGGAGTATAAAAATATTAATTGAATGTGAAACCCAAAGTTTGCCGTGCTCCAAAATGTTAGATTTTACTCCCGAAACAAGTGTTATTCCCTACTGGTTTGTGTAGCAGTCGTTTCCTTCTGAAATTCCCTATGTGATAGATTTTTAACTTTAGAAGGAGTTTTCCTCAGAAGCACTATCCACCAAGGGTATTATATAGATAATGGCTTCTAATAATAAATAAGCCCACAATCAGGCAGTCAGGGCTTAAATATTGGATAGTATGACCCTGTTTTATATTAGTAGAGCTGAGAACATTTGAGTTATGGATTTATTTCAGTGTGCAGTGTGCTTTTACAATATTACAAAAGGGTTATCCCATTTTTCCTGAACTTGATTTTGGGTACCACCAAGGAACTGAGAATTCATCTGGTTTGCATGAGCTCCACTGGGCATTTGAAGTTCTGCACTGTTGACAAGCTCATCACAAGTAATGGTACCCTTGGCTCAGGGCAGTGTCAAAGTTGCTGTTGCTTTTCATCCCAAACAGATTCCTGCCATGTTTCCCTTTATTCTTCAGTCTGCCAATACTCACATGCAGGCTGGGGTTACAGGGTAAAATGGCATTCTAGAGGTGTCTTACTCACTCCTTGCAGTTTAAACAGTATCCAAATAATTGACAACCATTTACTGGAATGGAAGAAGTATTGCAGTTGGTCTGCTACAGCACAGCCTTATCACAGTGTTACTGAAAACATCACCCACCCAGTTTACCCACAGTCACTCTCAGTCTTTCCTTACTTTTCCTTTTTTGCCCATCAACTGTAGATTAATTTCTGTACACTTTTATGTTTCTGAGTTGTGGAAGAAAGCAAGAAGTATTGTCTGTCACAGTTTTAATTGTTAAAGATTAAGTGAAATCTAAAAGGCTTTACTCAAACTATATGGTCAAAATGTCCAGTATAACAGAAAAGGAATTCCTTTTGGCCATTCAATCTGTATCAGAACAAGAAGAAGAGGAAACAATGTGATGTTATGCACACCCTCAGTGCTAACAACTATTTACAGGGTGTCTTAATATTACTGGCCTTTCATCTAACTGACAGCTGTCCCACAGCAAGCCAGCAAGAAGGAAAAAAGGCAGTCCATACAGTCTAATGTGGCTGTTAAATATACCTTGAGAGCTATTGTGACTGCATGCAAAAATGCATACTAAATTAACATCAAGGATAATTCTGTTCTAATAGGAATAGTAAAAGTGAGAGAGATTTTGCAATCTCACCCTTATAAAGGGACCCATGTAAAATGTCCACTAGGAAATGCATCACTCATTTTCTTTATAGGGTTGCAATGCAAAATAATATATTCAAACTACTACTCCATCTGTCTCTCTCTGTTAATTCCTTCTCCCACTAATCTGTTCCTAGACAGTGTGTTTATGTGCTAGCCTAATTCAAATATTTTCCATGTAAAAAAACAAATGGGGAGACAGAAAACACACAGTTCATCTGTAAGTGATATCTGCAAGAGCAGACAGACACATTAGATAGAATGAGGCCATTAACTAAAACTCAGCAACTTACACTGGGCTGTCTCTGCTGCAAGATATGCCTCCTTTGGGGATACAAATTATTTCCTAAATCATCACTGACTTGATTTGCAGCGAAGCACAGTCCTGCTGTGGGAGTGCAGTAGTTCTAAGACCTCAGAGAGTCAGGACAGTGCCTGTCTCAGAGTCATGAGTGGTTTCTTACAGCTCCCCTGTAGCCCAGGGCAGTAGGTATGATGATTGACTGCATTTAAAAGGACAGAGGTCACAAGTTAAAGCTTTAGAAGGCAGGCTGTGGCAGTGCTTTCTTCTCTGAACAAGGAACAGCAGGACCTTTGAAGCAAGCCTCCCCTCAAGAGTGTTGGTCACAGCTATACAGTTCAGACAAAGCAGGCATGAAGCCATGGCATCATCCCTCCTCCTTGTGCTTTCATCCCCTCAACAGGGAGCAGAGGATGCCCAGAAGCAGCACCACAACCTAAGGTGTTATGTACAGGATCTCCTGTGACTGAGAACATGAGCCCCAGTGCTTGTCTGCATCAATAAAACTGAGCCAAATTGAGCCAAAGACTTACACCAGGAAATAATTTGGCCCTTGAAGCCTAGAGTGGATTTGAAAATAGGAATTTATGTGTGGTGGAGAGCAGTGTGTGGAAATGCCTGGAACCAAATGCAAAGCAATTTAGATTACTGTGATAGCACAAAAGCGCTTTGTGTAGACGATTTAAGACATCTGCCCATGGTCCAGACATCTGTGTGCAATGAATACCAGTTCTGAGCTAGCTCTTTATTTATCATTCAATAATGTCCATTAATAATTGCTGCCCCCATACAACCCTCTCTTTGTCTATATGTAGTTATATATTGTTGCTTGATGACTGTAATAAACAAGGAAAGAATGACTTGTTCTTAAATTGAAAATGCAATCTATGATCTAGTTCTCTTTCAAACATAGACAAACACATTTTACTCTTCCCTGCCATTCTCTCTCTTTGTCTATATTTAAAGATGGTATTGCACATTTATATCCCTAAGTAATGGACACATAAAGTAACTCCTGTCATACAGATGGGTCACACAGAGAGAATCTTTTGGTATTTTTAGCTCATCTTCAATCCCCCTCCTCTTCAGACAGATTTCTTTTCCTTGATGACTATCAATACTGCTCTGTATTTACACTCATATTTCACTGATTTGGAAACTTGTCTTTATTTATGTAGAGTCTTGGAGACCTTGCAACATCTTTTACTACTCTAGTAAATCTTTGGTGCTCTGAGAAGGTTGGATATTTTCTCTGGTGTGCAACCATATACCAGTACTAATTAGACTTTGTAGCAACAGAGATAGCAAGAGAAAATAGTGTGTAATCACCTGCAAATAAACCAGATTTGTTCCATCTGTTCCAGTAATTCCATTTCTTCTTAGCAGTTCAAATGAAACAATACATAAGCAAGTGAAGAGTAATTCTCTGAGAGTGTCTTCATAAAATGTAACTTTTAAGTCTAATTGTAATTTATTTAAATGCACTTTTATGCTTATTTATTGAAGTCATATGTTTAAATCTATAGTCTTAAATGAAAAACAATCTGATCCTCTTTGATTTTGGTGGGTTTGGATTAGGCTGCCAAAATTTGGAGGATGTATTCCTAGCATACTGTAATCAGTGAAAAACTTGGGTTTAATTATTTACTTATTTTGAATAATTGAAAATTTGAATAACTGCCTTCAATTTGGTCACTGTTTATCTGTATTGCAGATAATTGCAGATGATGCATCTCCTGTCCCTGGAACTGGCTAAGAGTTCAGGGTTTAGTTAAAGGTTTTGCTGTATTTTTTCATGATGGTTAGGAAACAATTTTTATTTTTTTTTTCCAGATTTCCTTCTGTGGAAAGAGATTCTAATAACAAAAGATAAATGATGAATGGCCTTTATGCAGGACCATGAAACACATGGATAAGGTCTGGGAATATCCTCATCTTGTCCAGTGAAAAATGCAAGGAACCAGTCTCATATATGGAGAGTACCCTATGAATAAGGTCAGAATGGCAAAATAGTCTTAACCTCCAACCGAACTCCACAGATTGTGGGAAAAACTGTGCTAATCAAAAACTTGTTGGGTCTTCCAGGCTCTTCTTCCCCCTCTCTTTTTCCCCTTCTTCATCTTGAGCAATAAGACAAACCAGAAATCATTGCACTGAACTAGAACATTATACTGAGATTTGGGCATTCTGCTTCAGATTTTCTAAGTGATCTTGGAAGTCTCATGAGACACCAGTATCTACATTCTCTGTTTATAAGACATGAATAAGGGGTAATGACATGAAAAGGGGTAATGATGGTTCACAGTACTTTTCAGCAAGATACAAAAAGAGTTTGTGAACTGCTCTTATGCTACAGAATATGTGCACCAAAATGGCCAGGTAAGAGTGGAAGATCATTTAATTTAAAATAACATCAATATTTTAAATTAAATCAATCTAGATTTACACTATATTTGGGTGAATACAGGGGAATTTTGCTCTAGATTATGTATTTTACAGGAAAATTTTGTGGCCTAATGAGATACTGGTCACATCTGTTCAGTGTTTCATATACTCTATGGATTCCACAATAAATGTCATTGAACATTCATTAGTTGCAGTCAAAAAATGGCATTATATCCTGGTAATAAGTTTGACATTTGTTTTACTTCAAAATAGAGATAGGGAGCAGAAATAATGAAATACTTAATAGAAGAGAAAGTTCAAAACAACTGAACTTCAGTCTGGAGAGAAAAAGAATTCAGAAGAAATTAAATCTAGAAGAATTTAGGAGTTTTTCTGCAGATTGCCTTGATGTTGTGCTAAAATCTCATGAGTTTCTGGTTATCACTTGGAGATTATACACTACATGTCTTAAGGATTAGTCTTGCTGATTGTAAATCTCTTTTCCAATCTAAATGATTCTATGATTCTGTGATCTCACACTTCTCCATAGTGGTCAAGGCCAAATTCCCTTGCCAGACTTCCTTCCCCAGCTGGAATGCTCTGGTGTCTGGATGGGTAACAGCCTGTCCTGCATCCTGGAAGTTGTTTTGATGGCAAGAGACTCCTCTCCATGGAGGGAAACTGAAGATATTCAGCAACTGAACCACAGCTCCCACTGAGTGCCATGGTAGCTGACAACAGAATTACAATACCAATCATTTCAGAATTCCATGGGCACTTAGTTTGGCAGTGTCCTGGTTCTGGCCAGAGCTAATTTTTACAGTAGCCAGAGGGGAGCATGGCCAGGACCTGGGGGTTATTCTACACCATCTCCCATCTTTGCTGGGAGCAGGGAAAGGGAGTCTCTTCCTGGGAGGAGGGAGGGGAACATTTGCTCTCTCTTCTGGGGTAATGCAGGTTCTGAGATGCAGGAAGCAGCTGGGCTAGCATGGCTGCAGCAGAGTCAGACTGCAGGGAAAGGGGAGGCTCCAGAACACCTGCAGTGAATTGATGACACCATCATATGGACAACATTACAAAAGAAGTTTTGGAGAAAGGGGAGAAGATAATCCAGAGTTTCCTGAAGGCTGCTATTGCCATAAAGTGAAGTAAGGTCAAGGGACCTCACCAGGAGATTAGGTTTTTAGGAGTAAAATGGCAAGATGGATGTTGCCAGATTCCAAAGTCAATTCCATGGTCAATGAAATTGCAGTTATGTGCTCACCAACCAGCAAACAGGAAACACAAGCTTTCCTGGGCACTGAGGGTTTTTGGAGCATGCATATTCCGGAGTCAGATTGTAAACACACTCTATCATGTGTAATGGGAAAAAAAAATTAAGTGGGGTCCTGAACAGCTTTTGAACAAGTTAAACAGGAGGTTGCTCATGCGGTAGCCCAGCTGTGTTTTCACCCCAGCCAGCAGCCAAGCCCCTTGCAGCTGCTTGCTCACTCCCCATCAGTGAGATCAGCAAGAGAATCAGAAGGGTAAACACTGGAAAACTTGTGGATTGAGATAAAGCCAGCTTAATAGGGAAAGCAAAAGCCACATTCACAAACAAAGCAAACCAAGGAATGAATTCACTGCTTCCCTTGGTTGGGCAAGTTTTTGGCCATCTGTAGGAGAGCAAGGGCCCATCAAGGTAACAGTGACTTGGGAAGACAAACTCCATCACTCCAAACATCCCTCCCTTTGCTCCTTCTTCCCCCACTTTATGTTCTGAACATGATGCCCCGTGGGCTGGAATGTCCCTTTGGTCATTTTGGGTCAGCTGTCCTGGCTGTGTCTCCTCCCACCCTCCCAGGTACCCCTCACCCCCTTGACAGCATGGCAGTACAAGAAGCAGGAAGGGCCTTGGGTCTGTGTGCAAAAACACAAAAATATCTTTTTATTATCAAACCCTGTGTTCAGCATGAATCCAAAACATAGCTCCATACCAGACACTGTGAAGAAAATTAACTCTACCCCAGCCCAAACCAGCACATTCCATTCCTTACTCCATACCATTTACATCACACTCAGGTCCCATGCTGTTCAATAAAACTTTATTGTGCACTCCCATCTCATCCTTGGATTGTCACAGCCTCCTTCAGGCATCCACTGCTCTGCTGGGGAGCTCTCTACAGACTGCAGGTGAATCTCTGCTCCATAGTGGACTCATTAATGTCACAATCCCTTTAAATTAAGGTCCCTCTGGAGCTCCAGCCTGCCCAGTACAGCACTGCTCACAGAGCAGCAATGTCCTGAGCCAGGGAGGCTCAGCTGGGGAGAACTGCCTCGATGTTTTCATGGTACCATGCCCTAAACAGCACACAGATTTGCTATTAGAGATTTTATACATATTAGAGACAAGACTAGTACAATAAATCATGTTACATTTAGTGATATGACCTTTTTTTACATAAAGTGAAGGGATCCCTATTCAGAATTGTGGTTAAATTAAAAAGCAGCACTCTGACATCAGTATTGGAGTATGGATGGAGCTTTCAAAACTGTCCATCAGCCTGATAGTATTGCATGTTAATCCAGATGATGTCCCAGATTTTAGAGCTTTTGTGTGTAGCAACTCTGTTTGCAAAGCAGTTTGCTTTAAATTCCATTTGCCATCTCTTTCTAGCTCAGCATTGGGAAGCAACACTGATGTTTACTTTCTTTTAATGTGTTTTGAATATCTTCATCCCCTTAAGGTGACAAGTAGTTTTTTTTGGTTTTGGGTTTTGTTTTTTTTTTTAATTTCATAAAGTCAATGAGCTGGTGTTCAAGCAAGTATTAATAAAACAACAGATTCTGCTGCAACTACTTTAACTCAAACACCTGGAAAAATCCAAATGTTACAGGGATCATCCAAATATTCTTCACACACTTGTAGGGTATGAAAGTTGATGTTTTGATACTGTCAGAACCTTCATAATTCATTTAGATAAATATTTTACTGAGTTCTGTACTATTTATTGCATTTGTACAGAAGGGTGCTACAGTGCCATTAAACCTAAGCTCACTGTGGGATTCATCTATTCTTTCCATTAAGGAATCAGGTTGCTCCATAGCTGATTTATTGTTGGCCTGCCTGTTTTGACTTTGGTAAGACCAGCCTCATCAGATGCATTGCTTGCATCTATGTTTATCTAGTGCTTTCACACTCAAACTGGGTATATAAATAGATGTTTGTTGCTGAAGGAAGCAGTTCTTAAAGTACCTGATTTTAACCAGGACAAGAAATTTGATATAGCATTAAAAGTGTTTTTGATCATGTCGACAAATTACAGCTTCCTTTGTGCAAATGTTAAATGATGCTACTTTAAATTGGAGGTTTTTCACATTTGCTTGCAGTGGTGTCCTTAAAAATCTCAGAAGTTTATGAATAAATCCCTGTACTTAGTGCCCCAATATTGTAGACAATCCTCTAGACAACCATTTCCACCAAGTTCAAAAAACCCACTCAAAAAAACATTATAAATTTTTCTTCCCCCAAAGTCTCTTTGGAAAGAATGATCCAGACCTTTATTTCATTGCCATTTGGAAATGTAATTTTTATCTAGACTGGGTTCTTGAGCAGTATATATTGATTTGTTCTTGCACCAATACAGCTTGTGACTCTAATTTACTCTTATTCACCTCCAGATTTTTGCCTCATTTTCAGAAGGGGAACTCATACTGCTACTTTTCATTTCTGAAGGGTATTAGGGTCTGAAGCACCCTAATTTTTCTCATCCTATTTTACACTTGATTCTCCATTCATCTGAACAGCCTAGTAGCATGTTTCTCTGTAACACAGATGACTAGGACACAGATGAGGCTTTACCAGCACAGTGCATAATGATAGGAAAGTTTATCTGTGCTGAAGATACCTTGGGGCTTTTATGGTCATGTCCTGTTCATGGCTCATAGTCATGTGGTGAACAGTCAATGGCACCTTTCCCTAATTTTTCAAGTCTAATCTCTGAGCAAATGGGTTTCTTAGAAGGCCTTTCCCCTCACTGCATTTGAACTGCTGCATGTAAAACAGCACCCACCTTCACAAAACTGTAACAAACATGCTATAAACATGCTATAACATGTAATAAACATGCTATATGCATGCCCTGTTAACACAAAGCTATATGAAATGTAGCTTGTTTACACAAAAATGGACAGAAAGGCTCCACAAAAAAATCTCGTGCACTATGAAAAGTAAGACAATCATAAGTAATTTTCACCACCAGCCTGTGTCCTGCTTAGTCATTTTTTGCTGGGAATTCAACCTGACGTGAGTTGAAAGCTGGGGTTTCAGAGATGTTCATGTCCTGGGTTCAGGGAGATTTCTGGGGAGAGTGTAAAGCATAATGCAACAGATTATATTGAATTTGATGGAAAACTAGACAGCAGCCAAAGAAGGCTTTGGCAAAGCAGGGTAAGACACCCCATTTAATGCACTTTCTCCATTCAACATCTACATTTTTACCCTGTTTGTAGATACAGTGCTGAGGATGGTTATCAATTCTTTTGAGAGCAGAACAAGCAGTCTTTCTTGAATACCAGTGTTTCTTCTTTTGTCATCAAGAACATGTTAGTGTCTCATCTGCAATGGCCTGTGCAGTTATTTTATTGATGCTGCCTTTTTTGGAGAGTGCTTCTTGCACAACTGCTTCATCACAAAAAAGAAAAAAAGTAATGTAAATATCCTTTGTCTTACCCAGAAATAGATTTCCCTGTTCTTTAATCACATAGAACATGGTTCCCTTTACATCACTTTTAGTCCTTTGATTTTAGGTTCCCAGCACAAACTGTTAGGCTTAAGCTTGCCCTGTACTCAATCACATGATGAGCATTCCTCCAAAAAAACCAATTCTTCTTATCAGGTGCATGTTTAAGAACAAAGAATACATCAAACCACTTGTCACTGATAAAAATAAGGTCTTGTTTATCTTAGGCTGAAGACCTAACCTTTGAAGGGATGATAATAGGGGAACTTCTTATCATTTTACTAAATGTGTCTCTAGAACTGGAAGATTTCTGTATTGAACCATTTTGGAACTTCTATATTAGCAGTGTCAATGGTCTGCATCCATAAATTCTTCAGAGTATAAACTTTTCAAAATGGGGACAAAAATCTTACCTTTTAGTCCTCTCTTCTTTTTTCCCAGAACACAGTAAGTGAACAAAGGGTGGAAATGAAAATGTAGTAGTCCCTTCATGTTCTCCAAAGATTATTTTGGCTAGCCCAGTCCCACAAGAATGCCATGATTTCTTTCATTATTCATGAGAAGAGCAAGGTAGAATGCTTTCAGATGTAAATACCCTTACTATGCCAGTATAGGAATATTGATTTGTGGCCCATTTTTCTCTGAAGTACTGAAGAAAATCTTTGCAATCCTATATCTCACCCACACAGGTGGTGACAGAAAGTTGGAGAAATGGACATGTCAAGGACTTTGGAGCTGAACATAAATGCAAAATAAGGAAAAATCCCTAAAAGGAATGAAAAGAAACTGGAACTAGAAGAGAAAATATTATAGATTGAAGAGAAATTGAAGAAAAGTATTGACGAAAATTGAAACACTGCTGTAGCTTTAATATTGTTCTATTCTTTTTAGTATTATCTTGCCTTCCAAACTCTGATCTTCAGTTTCTTCTATAGCCCTGTCTTATTCAATCTTCAGAATTTCTTCCTTTGTACTTGACTGTATTCCAACAAACCAAACAAAATTATGTGCTGAGGTTCCTAAGGGACTATCCTAGTAATACTGAATAGTAATGGAGTTGAAAATGGAGAGGAAAGACAGCAAAGGAGAAAAGAAAAATAAAGAGAAAAAAAGTTGACAAAAGAAGACCTGACCTTCTGCTGCAGCTTCCTAAGCACACACACCCACTCCTTCCCCTGCCATAAACTTGGAGGAGAAATTAAAAGATGCCATTTTCACCATTCTCTATAGACACCCTTTTCCCATTGAAATACCTTGTCTTCTTTTTTCCTTAGGAACTACATTTTCCCATTTTTTTAAAAAAGGCACAGCTCTGTAAACCCCATTGAATTTGTTGTTAACAAGAATTCAGCTGTGACAGGCAAGCCAGGTTACACATCTGAGGTGTAATTACTGTATTGGTAGCCTGTGTAATGACAGCTGCTGCATTCAAACTTTCCACAGGAGCTGTTGTTTATATATTGTGCTCACAAGGCCCTACTTTAGACACATCCTGCTACAGATCACATTCTAATTTCAGATTGTTTTGAGTTAGAAAATGTACCAGGAATTCCCTACCTACTTTGCTGAGTAGTGATTCAGTAATTTACTGACCATCTTCTGTTAAACACGACTCTGTGTTAATATGTTTTCATAATTAATGGAAAACATAATTTTCATAAATGCAATATATTTAATGCACATGTACATTTGACTTATCTTTCTAAGAAATGTGTCAATAGCCTGGTAACCAGGGAGCTGACACTGATAAATTTCTTACCTTCTGCTTAATGGAAGATCTGTTATGGTTCACTTATTCCTAGCAAAATTTGTAGATGCTTTTAAATTCAAATACAGTGTTCTCCTCTGATTATTCATACTTTACCAACAATTTCAGTATTGAAAAATAGCAAAAAAACCTCCAGAGCTCTAAGTCCTGTTCCTGGTTCTGCAGCAGATGCAGTGTTTCCTCAAGTTACTGGATCATGCTGCCTCACAAACTGTTCAAAACTCTTTGACTTTCTTCTGGTAATTTTTAAAAAAATATTATTATTAGAAATATTCTCTTGAGTGAATTGAAAGCATTAGGTTGTATTATGTGAAATTATTTTCTCAGAATAATTGAGGATAGGCCCTGCCATTCACAGATAAAGTTTATCTTCTTCAGCTGAATAAAAATAATTCAAAATTCCCACTGACTTTCTTAAATCAAAAGAGCATAAGACAGTCCCAGGTCTGGAATACAAAAGCAAGTACAAGAGGGCTCACTTTGCCTCTCAACTGTGACAATGCAAAAAAACAAAATACTGCACCAGAAGTTCCTCTGATTTGTATGAGAGGCAGGACTGAGCTTTTGGAAGTAGTGCAAACCCCATGTAAAACTGAATTGAACCGAGACAGCTTTCATCCAGCCAGGGTGCAAATGAAACCAGAGTCCTGCACTAAGTCAATGGGAGTGTGAAAAGCTGTGATTTGCATGTGTTTTAGTGCAGAAGTGGAAACCCCTGTGCTGGCTGCTGTGGTGGCTGTGGATGGTCACCAGCAAGCACTGCAGGGGCTGCAAGTGGTGGTGCAGTCCCTGTCCCGAGTGTCCCCTGGCAGGTTGGAGTGGGTGGGATTGCAGCAGGCAGAGTAGAACAGATTCAGCTCCCACTCACAGGAGAAGGCTGCCATTCTAATCACCTTTTTTTTTTCCTTTTTCCCCAAGAAAGTACCTAAGGCAGAGTTGCTCTAAATTTGTCCCACAGCTGTGTAGCTTAAATTATGAGCATTTCTTCAGGAAGAACATTGAGTCCATTTGTCTTTAATAGGGTCCCCCTGGTGTAACTGCTGACAGAATTTGGTTGGATGCAGGCAATTCAGGGAAGGCAACAAATAGGGGGGGATAATGGCCAGTCCCTAGGGATGTAAATGTTACACAAACACAACAAACAAATTCACAACAGTGCTCAGGCAGGCCATTGTTATTTCCAGTTTAGATTAGCCAGTGGCAGCTTGGCTTTGCATAGGTCCACTGCATGCTTTAAAGAGCCATAAAAAGGATGTAAGCTGTTTTATGGGGGTCACAATCCCTTCCCATGTAGCCATATGTTCACTCCTCACTCCATTCACTCCACTGGAGAAAATCTTCTTATCTTAAGAGGAATTTAAAACAAAAGTTTTCTCTTGAGTTATTACCATCAACCTTGAAGGAGTTAATATTTCTAAAGACCAATCTGGACATTTTGTGATTATTTGTTCCTGAATAACATTTCTGGTTGACCCTTGGCTAGAGCACAAGGTACTATGAGCCAGCTTCATATGTGCCACTTTTCCTAACAGTCTTTGTCTCACAATCCTTTTAAGCTGGTGAGCAACAGTTAACACCATTTTGCAATATTACAAACCACTGCAGGCCAATGAAGATGATGGTGCTATAGCTTAGATTTCCTTTCAACTCTTTTTCTCACTGCCAGGAACTAGGCTCATGCCCACCATAAACAGCTGCCAATAAGTTTTTCTGCATCAAGGAGATAGAAATGGCCTCTCTCCTTTTCCAGATGATTGAGTCAACAAAATTCCAGGACATATTTTAAAATGAAGTTGCTAAAACCTGCTGAAAAAAGTCAGCCTTCCAAGTGAGCATGTAAAAGCATGCTCACAGCTCAGGGGAGTTGCTGTGTTTGAGAGGAATCATGTGAAAAACTGCTTTGAAAGGGAAAATGTTTTGTCAGACATCTCAGTGCTCAGACACTGCTTATGTGAAAAGAAACCATGATGCATCAAGTACAAGAATAAATGCAATTCCTATGTCTTGTGGTATTTCTTGATGCAGATAAAATAGAGAAGATGCCTGGGTCTGCAGAACACTGGGAGGAAAGAACTGGCTTTTCTAAATGTGCTGCCCTCAGGGGACTGGGTCTGTTGTTTAGAAAAGAGCAATGCAGGATCATGCTGATGTAAGGAGCTCTAAGTTATGATAATGCAGATTGCAGCTCGACAGGCTTGATGAGCAGCCAAGACAGCATGTTTCTGTCCTCTCTAGCAGGCAGAGCAGTACCATGGGACACATCCAGTGCCCACACTGGCACTGAGGACAGTCACCAGTGTCACCAGGGGTGTTTACACAGGCAATAAACCCACCACGTCCCCCTCTGTCACTACAGATGTCACTCTGTGTTACAAACTTGTGTGTCCTTGCTGCCCAGGCAGCTGCAGCACATCTTCCTGGTGAGCATCTTCAATTTTCAGCATCTCACATTCTTGCCTGTGATGACTTGAGGTTGTGTAACTGTCTGATGGGCTGCAGTGCTGCAGTATCATTTCCAAAAGTCGGATTTCTGCAGGATCTTTCAAATTTTATGCTGGAATCTCCAAATGACCCACTAAGATGACCTCATTTGTCTTCAGAAAATATTCTGTTCACATTTTTGTATTTGAACAGTTCTGAGGAACTTGCTTTGCACTCAGGGCATGGCTTTCTCACAAACTTTCTGTAACTAAATGTCATTCTGTAGTCCTGGTTAATTATGAGTTTTGAAAAATGTGTAGCATAAATGCATTTTGCTGTGCACAATATTGAGGGGTTGATGTAATATCTGGACAATCTGCAGTGATTAAAACTCCTGTGATTAATGAAAGAGAAATGTGATAAAAATTTAATTTATTAATGCTATTATACACCATAACACGTAATAAAATAAATCCTCTCTGCACAGCAATAGTATCTTAAGGGAATAACAGTAAACACAATCAGAGAGAAATGTATTCTCTTAGGATACCCCATCCCCTCAGTCTTCAAACTGGGGACTCTTATAAGACTAAAAAAATTCTTGCCACAACAAGAACACACCAGCATAGTAAGTATTTGTGTTGCCTCTAAAAAAACAGGTCGTTGAATTCTTCTCCTTAAAATATGCAATGAATTCTAAAAACACCCACCACAAATAAATCTCCCCCAAAACTAGAGGAGAATTTTATGCAATATTTGTGCAAGATTTTTTTTCAAGGTAAAATTGATTAGGAAAATAATTGGCAGAAATAGCTATGAAACAGATTTTTTTCCCCCTCTAATCCTGCTGTTAGTTATGATAATGATGACGATGATGTTGTTTTAGAGTACTTTTTCTTAGCGAAAAGTTTTGAAACATTTGGCAAAAGTGCAGAAAATACTTTACATTATGTCAAAATCTGTAAAGAAGGAATAAACTTCCCCATTCATTACCGGCAATTTTCAAAACGACACCACTGAAACAGACAAAATGTTTAATCACAGCTGTCGCAGCTGTGCTTTCCAGTTACACGGGGAGCTGGCCTGGCTTCCATTGCCCTCTGACTTTAACACGGGCAGAACTGAGCCCTGGCACAAGCACACAACTACTCCGGGACATAACACAGGAAACAAATTCCTTCCCTCTGCAGCGTGCGGGGGACACTCCGCATCCCAGGCTGTACCTGAGCTAATCAAGGCGCGGATGTGCCGCCTCAGCAGCGCGGCGCTGGCAATCGATGGCAGATCAATCGCCGGGCGCTGACAGCTCAGCGCGCAGCGCCGCACAAAAGCGGGACGGTGCGAGCCCCGCAGCGCAGAGCGGCACGGGCGGCACGGGCGGCTCTCGGACCCGGCCCCGGCCCCGGCAGCATCGCCCCGGCCCCGGCCCCATCGCCCCGGCCCCGGCAGCATCGCCCCGGCCCCGGCCCCATCGCCCCAGGCCCGGCCCCATCGCCCCAGCACGGGCTGCCCCTCCGCGCCTCCCTGCGGGTGCTGGTAGGTGGCTGCGCGGGGCACAGGAGCGGGCAGCTCCCCACGGGACTGGGCACGGGATCCGGGCGGGTGCGGGGCGGGACACATGGAGTGTTGTGCGGGACCGGCGGGCAAAGTGCGGGAACGCTCCGGGACAGAAGAGAGAACTTGGGGGTGGGACCCTCTGCAGCCACAGACCGGGATCACCGGGGCGTGGAGCGGGACTTCTGGGGAACACCGACCGCCCGGGCATGAGGACCGTGAGCCCCGGAGGCAAGGCGACAGCGCTCTGGCACGGTGCGGAACCGCGGGGAGCGGAGCGGGACCCCCGGGGGCGCAGCACGGCACGGGAGCGGGGCCGGGGGGATGCCCGGGGTCGGGGGAATGTCCGGGCAGGGGGGATGTCCGGGGCTAGGGGATGTCCGGGGCTGGGGGATGTCCGGAGCTGGGGGATGCCCGGAGTCGGGGGAATGTCCGGG